>NC_052146.1:264457742-264757742 GCF_902713615.1 Scyliorhinus canicula
TTTAATCCCGTATTCATAAATAATCTCATTTAATCCTGTGTTAATAAAAATGAATCCTATTTATCTGTGGATTCACTCCTGGAGCGAAGTATCCTTTGCTCAGTTTTACAAATTGAAAAGTAATTAGGGTCTCATCCGGCTTCCTAATATCAATTGAGGTCTGGTCTTGGTACCGTAACAGTAGAACTAAATAGAATATACACCACAGAAACGGGTGATTTGGTCCTACCAATACATGCTGGTTCCATTTCAGTATCCTCCCATCCTTTCTCATCAGCATAATTCTCTACTCCTTTCTCCATTCCATGCTAGTGTACCCCATTAAAAGCATCTATCCTATTCACTTCAGTCCCCCCGCTGATAAGTTCCCCATTCTCTGTGAAATAAGCTAATTCTGAATTTTCTATTTGATTCTGTGGTGACTATCTCATTTGATTGCCTCTGGTTTTGCTCGTTTACATAAGAAGAGGCATGCTTTGTGTCTACTCTATCAAAAGTTTTCTAATTATAAAGGTACATATTAGATTACCCTTCAGCCTTTACAAGAGAAAGGATAGTCCGCTCGTGTGGTGTCTCTGTCTCCTTTTGATAATATGGCAACTAAAATTATACACAAATGTGGTCTAATTGAGGTTCAATACAGGTTTTCAATTATTTTCCTTAGAAATAATCCCCCGTCCTTGGTTTGTTTTTTTATGACTTTATTAGCCAGGTGAGTTTTAAGGAGATACTTAGAAGAAGGGAGAGATGTATAGGATGGGAATTTGAGAGCTTGAGGCCTAGGTAGCTGAAGGCATGACCTAAAACATTAGTATTTACAGTACATGGCACTTTCCATAGAGTTAGAGAGATCTGCAGCACAGAAAAGACCCTTCAGCCCATCACATCTATGCCGGTCAAAAACAACCACCTAATCCCATTTTCCAGCACTTGGCCCATAGCCTTGTATGCCTTTGCATTGCAAGTGCGTATCTAAATACAGCTTAAATGTTATGAGGGTCTCTGCCTCCACCTCCCTTTCAGGCAGTGAGTTCCAGACTCCCACCACCCTCTGGGGATGTTTTTCTCACATGCCCTCTAAACATCCTGCCCCTTACCTTAAATCTGTGCCCCCTTGATCTCTTCACCAAAGGGAAAAGTTTCTTCCTGTCTATTCTATCTATACCCCTCATAATTTTGTACATCTCAATCATGTCCCCCCCCTTCAGTCTCCATTGCTCCAAGGAATACTATCCCAGTCTCGCCAATCTCCATAACTAAAACTTTTCAGCCCAGGCAGAATCCTGGTAAATCTCCTCTGCACCATTTCCCGTGTTATCACACCCCTCTAATAAAGTGGATTCCAGAACTGCATATAATACTCTAGCTGTGGCCTGACTAATGTTTTATACAGTTCCAGCATAACCTCCCATGTCTCCAAAGTATTTCACAGCCAGCAAATTCATATTTGAAGTATGCAAATTCAGGCAAAACTAACAACACATATAAAAAGCAAATGAATGCCACATGATCTGTTTTATTAGTGTGTGTTGCAGAATGTAAGTTGGCCAGAAAGATCTCCCTGTTTTCTTCAATTTAAATACCCCACTTTTGTTTTAATGTCTCACTGCCGGAATGTGGCGACTAGGGGCTTTTCACAGTAACTTAATTTGAAGCCTACTTGTGACAATAAGTGATTTTTATTTCATTTGATTTCATTGCACTTCTGACAGCATTGCAAGGCCTTGTCAGACAGATTGTATGAAGAAAGCTTGGAGTTTGGGCTTGAATATATATCCACCTGACTGGTCAGGATGATATCAATTTAGCCAAATGAACTAGTCTCTGAACAGTACTATAAACTATAAGCTGAAAGACTGAGCAAATGGGGTGCCTAAAACAAAACTGTTTAGTTAGAACTGAAAAAAATAAATTAGCAATCATCAATTTCTACAGAACAATTGAGATGCAATTTGCAAAGTTCAGCCGTATGATCGCTGCATCAACTTAAATGTAAAAGGAACCTTAAAAGATAAATATTTTTGCCACTCAACCCATTAAGTATAACAAATAAATCAGCAAACTCGATACTGTTCTAAATAAATTATGATAATTTTAGGATTCTTTTACTGTAGTCAAAAGATACGTTCTAAAGTAATTACACTTTACAATAGTGATGAAAATGCTTGACGTGCAGTGAAGTGATATGGAGCGATATGAGGAAAACCTTTTGCACACACAGGAAGGATCTGAAACTCTCCCCAAAAGATTGTGGATGATGGGACACTAAAAGATCAGGTTTTGTTAGTTAAGGGTGTAGAGGGATTTGGAGCAAAAGCAAGCAAATTAATTTGAGGTGCAGATCTGACATGATCTGAATGAATGGCAGAGTAGGCTTGAAGAGCTGAATCACCTACCCTTGCTCTGACGAAGTTCCACGGCAAAATGAACTCACATGAGCACACATGCTCCCCACTGGTAGTTATCAAAAACTGCTAGTAACAAACATTGAGTATTGGCTACACGGCTTTTGAATCCCACTTTGCCTGCTATGCGGTATCTCAACTAAAAATAGATATTTTGGGGTAAGTTTGATAATGCTAAGATGGTGCACAACATGGAGATAATTGTAGCAGATCTTGCTATAAATGTAAATGTCACCAAAATTCCAGAGGACCAGAGACTGCCCTTTGAGAGCTGACTGGTGGTGATTTAACCTGAGAGTGACCACGTCTCAGGGGAGGGATAAGGTTGAGAAGACGGAGCATTCATGACTAACCTCAACCAGTCTGGGAGATGAATCCGGTGTTGCTATTGGTATTGCTCCACATCACAAACCAGCCATCCAACGATGTTGCTATATCGCGATGCCATATCATCTGGTTTTAGTTGGGAAGCAACAGTAACTTCGTTAACACCAGCAACTTGCATTTATATAGCACATTTAATGTAGGATAGCATCACAAGGTACTTCACTGAAGAGTTATCAAACAGTGTTTGACGTTGAGTCATTGTGGGGATTTCAGATCAAATGATCAAAAGCTTGGCTAAAGGAGTCGATTTTAAGGGAAATCGTAAAGAAGAGAGGAATGGAGGGTGCGGAATGAAATTCTGGAGTTTGAGGCCTAGTCAGGTGAAAGCAACACCACCATTGGTGGAATAATTAGTATTGGGGATTTGCAAGAGGCAGAAGTGGAGGAGCACGAGTATTTCCAAGGCTCGTAGAGCTTAGTGTCACAAGTAGGCTTACATCAACAATGCAATGAAGTTACTGTGAAAATCCCCCAGTCACCACATTCTGGCGCCTGTTTGGGTACACGGAGGGAAAATTTAGAATATCCAATTCACCTAACAAGCATGTCTTTTGGGACCTCTGGGAGGAAACTGGAGCACCCGGAGGAAACCCACGCAGACATGGAGAGAACGTGCAGACTCCGCACAGGCAGTGACCCAAGCCGGGAATTGAACCAGGGTCCGTGGCGCTGTGCTACTGTGCTGTCCTATTAGGTCAGATGACCAAAAGCCTGGTCAAAATAGTAGGGTTTAAAGAGTGTATCACAGAGAGAAAGTCATGTAGAGCGGCAGAGAAATGTGGAGAGGATATTCCAGAGTTTAGGGCCTCGGCAATAAAGACTTCTGAGGTGTATTAGCCAATATGATGCAGAAACACAGCAGCCAATTTGCACACAGCGAGCTCCTATAAACAGCACTCTGATACTGACTCTAGACTGAGTGTTCATGTGAAAATGTGTGACGTGGTTACAGAGGAGGTCACATGCGGGAGACCAGGAATTACAGAGGTGAGAAGGGGCAAGGCCATAAAGGAATTTTAAAAGTGAGATTTTGTTAGACCAGGAGTCGCTATAAGTCAGTGAGCACCGAGGTGATGAGTGAATGGGACTTGATGTGTGTTAACATATGATCAATTTGTTTTTTATTAGCTCAGATATATGAAGGTGGAGGATTTGAAGTAGGCCAGTAGAGTATTGAAATTGCCACATGCAGAAGTAACAAAGTCATGGATGAGGGTTTCAGCATCAGATGAACTGAGGCAGTGGGAAGTTGGATAATGTTACAGGGTGTGTTGTATCTGCCCAATTCAGATACTTCAAGTCTATTTACTCAAAGGGTTTTACCCAGATGTCTTTAATAGTGAGAAGAACAAAGGACAAGGCAAGTATAAAATTCAAACAACTTTATTTAACAATGACAATATTTACCCTTAAATTAACCCAGTAACATTTACTAAAGGTTCCCAAGATTTGTTATAATACCTGTAAAGATGACTTTGACTGAACTGTGGGTCCGATTCTGAGACTGTCAGGTCTGTTGTTGGGAAGGTGAGTCTCGCACGCTGCTTCCTTCTGCCTCTAGTCAGATGTCTCAATTGCCTCTGCATGGAGTCTTCGCTGCTGAGAGGTCCGGGTGTTGATTCTTATACCCGTCCTCCTGCCTATCCAGAAACCTCTCTGGCCTCATGCCAGTGAGATCTTGGGAGGGGGGTCCCAACACTCGATGGATTTCCAGATGTATGCTTGACAGGTCATTGATGCACACAGGTGTCCACCTCCGGTGGTGTTGCTAGCACATAAGCTATTGCCGCTTAAGGTAACGGCAGGACCTCTGGGTGCCCAAGTGTCTGGCTCGTTCTGGGCTACCCAAAACAAATTAATGATCTCCTGATGTGTGATTGATGGGGCAGGTCCAGACATATTCTGGTAGTTTGTCTCTGGGTTGTGTATTTTACTTTGGCCAAGTCCGAATTCCCATCAACCTGCCTGAGTTCGGGCTGCAGTTTAATTGAAAGTGTTCAATTTCTTAATTTAAGATATCCAATGTAGCATGCTCTATGTTTTCATATATGGAGCGATCTGCCTGGAGTGTAAGCAGAACAATACTTTTCATTGTGCCTCAGTAAATGTGACAATAAATAAATCAAAATTTAATTGGGCTCAAAGCTAGATCCTGTCAGGTTACCACAGGTGGTAGTAGGCAATCCTGTTGTTCTGGGTAAGTGGAATGTCACCTGAATCAAAAATGACACTACGACTCTGAACGGTTCTGTTCAGCTTCAGAGATTTGCCGAAGAGAGAGATGGAATTGGTGGCATGGATCAAAGAGCAATGCTGTTAGCATTTAAATTACTTGGTTTGAGGACATTTCTGGTGGCGTAGTGGTATGGTCACTGGACTGGTGATACAGAGACCCAGGATAATACTTTGGGGATCGAGGTTCGAATCCCGCCACGGCAAATGGTGGAGATTGAACTAAAAGTCCAATGATTAGCATGAAACCATTGTCGATTGTCATTAAAAAAATCCAGCTCATGTCCTCACCTGGTCTTGCATATATGTGACTCCAGATCCATAGCAATGTGGTTGACTCTACGATTGTCTAAAAGGAAAGACAGACCACCTGGCATTTGGGTGTGGAAACGACAATGGCAAACCCAGTCCTATTGATCCTGCAAAATCTTTCTTACTCACATCTGGGGGCTTATACCAAAACTGGAAGTGCTGACTCATAGTCAAGCAGCAGTTTGACATCATCATACTCCTAAATCATATCTTACAGATAACATCCCAGACACCAATAATACAATCCCTGTGGCGTACAGTCGAGAGGGAGTTGCCCTGTGAGTCCTCAACATCGACTCTGGATCCCATGAAGTCTCATGGGCTCAGGTCAAACATGGACAAGGAAACCTCCTGCTGATTACCACATACTGGTCACCATCAGTTGATGAATCAATACTCCATGTTAAAGGATGCACTCAGAGTGGCGAGGGCACGAAATGTACTCTGGGTAGGGGACTTCAATGTCCATCACCAAGAATGGTTCTGTAGCACCACTACTGTCCAAGCTGGCTGAGTCCTAAAGGACATAACTACTAGACTGTGCTGCAGATGCACCTGTAGTATCGGTAGGAGTGACCATCGCACAGTCCTTGTGGAGACGAAGTCCCATCTTCACATTGAAGACACCCTCAATTGTGTTGTGTGGCACTCGTGCTCAATGAGAGAGATTCAGAACAGATGTAGCGACTCAAGACTGGGCACCCATGAGGCGCTGTCGGCCATCAGCAGAAGCAGAATTGTACTCTGCCTTAAACTTCACTCTACCATTACCACCAAGTCAGGGGATCAACCCTGGTTCAATGAAGAATGCAGGAGTGCATGCCAGAAGCAGGCATACCAAAAATTGATCTGTGAAACTGGTGACGCTACAACATAGGTTTAGTGTGCTAAACAGCATAAGCAGCAAGAAATAGATAGAGCTAAGTGAACCCACAACGAACACATCAGATCTAAACTCTGCTGACTTGCCACATCTAGTCATGAATGCTGGTAGACGACTTCCGGTTGCGGCTATGCGGAGCTAAGCCGCACATTCGGCAGCTCCCGCTACTTAAGGACTTTTGGGCCGATTTGAGGGCCTCAAACGGCACTGTTTCGACGAATCCCGGTGGGGGAAGGTGTCTAGAGGAGCATTCCCCATAATTTATGGTGCTCACCCGGAGTGGGGCAAAGGAAAAAGTTGCAGCAGCTCCCCAAGAAAAGCGGGGGAAGAAGGACAAAATGGCAGCCGGCGGAACACCTGAGGACTGGTGGAAGTGGGCGCAGGAGTGGCAGGCCTCTCTTCTGCACTGTTTCACAGAGCTGAAGGCTGAGCTGCTGGACTCCCTGAGTGCGACTACCAACAAGCTGCTTGGGGCCCAGGAGGCGTCCATTCGGGAGTTGCAGCAGCAGGCCGCTGAGAGGGAGGAGGAGGCCGTGGTCCTCGTGGGGAAAGTGGAGTTGCACGAGGCACTTCACAAAAAGTGGCAAGACTGCTTGGAGGAGCTGGACGTTCGCACGAGGCAAAAGAATTTGAGGATCCTGGGCCTGGCGGAGGGGCTAGAGGGGTCGGATCTCCCGGCGTATGTGACCACGATGTTGAGCTCGTTGATGGGGGCGGGGTCCTTCCATTTGCCCCTGGAGCTTGAGGGAGCTCACAGAGTGCTGGCCAAGAGGCCTAAGGCAAATGAGCCCCCAAGGGCGGTGCTGGTGCGGTTCCATCGATTCAGTGACCGGGAGTGTGTGCTGCGCTGGGCCAAGAAAGCGAGGAGCAGCAAGTGGGAGAATTCGGTAGTGCGGAGGTGGCTAAGCGGCGGGCCGGGTTCAACCATGCCAAGCAGGTCAGATTTGGAATGCTGCAGCCTGCGCGCCTGTGGGTGACATACAAGGACCGGCACCACTACTTCGAGTCCCCGGAGGAGGCGTGGGCCTTTGTACAGGCGGAGAAGCTGGACTCGAACTAGGGTCTGGGGACACACTATGGCCGTTGCTGTTTTCGCTGTTGCTGTTCTTCAACTTTGACGTGTGTTTTTTATGCTGGTTTTCTTTTTGCTCTGTTTCTGGGTGGGTCTGTCTGTTGGGTATGGGTGTGGGGTATGTGGGGAATGTTGCGGGTTTGTATTTAATATGTTCTCTTCTGTACGGGGCTGGGGGTTGGGGTGAAACTGGATTTTGGGGAGCTGCGTCAGAAGGGTGGGGTGTGGCAGTGTGAAAGCGTGGGCTTTCCTCTGGTTTCCCGCGCTGTGGGGCAGGGGGGGGCGGAGCTGGCAGTGGGGGCGTGGCCTCTACTGGTTTTCTTTCCCGTGCTGAAGCGGTGCCAAGGAGGTGTGGCAACAGGGGGATGACCCCATGCCGGGAGGGGATGGGTTTTGGCGGGAGCTGCCGGGGTCAGCAGAAGTCAACTGACTCACGGAAGTACCATGGAGGGTGCGTCGCGGCTAGGAGGGGTCCTAGCCTGGGGGGGGAGGGGGAGGATACCGGGTTGCTGCTGGAATGGCCAGGAAGGAGCTGGTGTGGGCCGGGGGGGTAGAGGAGAGGCATTATCGCCATGGGGAACCGTTCGGGCGGGGCGAGCTGGCCTGGGGAGAGCAGTCGATAAGCTATGGCTAGCCGGCGGGGGAGGGGGGCGGGTTGCCCTCTGATCTGGCTGATTACCTGGAACGTGAGGGGGCTGAATGGGCCGGTTAAGAGAACTAGGGTATTTTCTCATCTGAAAGGTTTGAAGGCGGACGTGGCTATGCTCCAAGAGACCCACTTGAAGGTGGTGGACCAGATTCGTCTGAGGAAGGGGTGGGTGGGGCAGGTTTTTCACTCAGGATTGGACGCGAAGAACCGGGGGGTGGCGATTCTGGTGGGGAAGAGGGTGGCGTTTGAGGCGGCTGAGGTGGTGTCGGACAAGGAGGGCAGATATATTATGGTGAAAGGTAGGCTGCAGGGAGAGAAGATGGTGCTGGTTAATGTATATGCCCCGAATTGGGATGATGCCGGCTTTATGAGGCGCTTGTTGGGCCTCATTCCGGACCTGGAGGCAGGGGGCCTGATCATGGGGGGAGACTTTAACACAGTGCTGGATCCCCCACTGGACCGGTCCAGTTCAAGGACGAGTAGGAGACCGGCGGCGGCCAAAGTACTGAGGGGATTCATGGACCAGATGGGAGGGGTGGATCCCTGGAGGTTTGGGAGACCGAGAGTGCGGGAGTATTCCTTTTTCTCTCATGTCCATAGGGTTTATTCCCGAATAAATTTTTTCGTCCTGAGCAGGGGATTGATCCCGAGGGTGCAGGATGCCGAGTATTCGGCCATAGCGATTTCAGACCATGCTCCGCACTGGGTTGATCTGGAGATGGGCAGGCGCGGGACCAGCGCCCGCTCTGGCTCCTGGATGTAGGGCTGCTGGCTGATGAGGAGGTGTGTAGGTGGGTCCGGAGAAGCATAGAGGGGTATCTTGATACCAATGACACGGGGGAGGTCCGGGTGGGGATGGTCTGGGAGGCTCTGAAAGCAGTGATCCGGGGGGAGCTGATCTCCATCAGGGCCCATAGGGAAAGGAGGGAGAGGAAGCAGTGGGAGAGACTGGTGGGGGAGCTCCTGGATGTGGACAGGAGATACGCCGAGGCACCGGAGGAGGGGTTGCTGGGGGAACGGCGTAGTTTGCAGGCCAAATTTGACTTGTTGACCACCAGAAAGGCGGAGACACAGTGGAGGAGGGCGCAGGGCGTGGTATATGAGTATGGGGAGAAGGCGAGCAGGATGTTGGCGCATCAGCTCCGTAGGCGAGATGCGGCTAGGGAAATTGGTGGAGTGACGGATGGGGGTGGGAATGTAGTGCAGAAGGGGACAGAAAGTAAATGGGGTCTTTAGGGACTTTTACGAGGAACTGTACCGGTCGGAACCTCCGATGGGGAGAGGGGGGGATGGAGAGCTTCATGAACAGGCTATGTTTTTCAAGGGTTCAAGAGGAGCTGGTAGAGGGGCTGGGGGCGCCGATAGAGCTGGAGGAGCTCCTCGGGGGGATCGGGCAAATGCAGTCAGGTAAGGCCCCGGGGCCGGCCGGGTTCCCGGCGGAATTTGATAAAAAGTATGCGGATCTGGTGGTCCCCCTGTTGGTGCGAGCCTTCAATGGGGCATGGAAGGGGGGGGGGGGGGGGGGGGGGGGGGGGCTTTGCCCCCGACGATGTCGTGGGCGCTGATCTCTCTGATCCTAAAGCGGGATAAGGACTCCTTGCAGTGTGGATCATACAGGCCTGGATCATTCAGGCCTATCTCGCTCCTCAATGTTGACGCCAAGTTGCTGGCGAAGATCCTGGCCACCAGGATAGAGGATTGTGTGCCAGGGGTGATACACAAAGATCAGACAGGATTTGTCAAGGGACGGCAGCTGAACACAACATTTAGCAGTCTCTGCACATTCATCATGATGCCGGCAGTGGAGGGGGAGGCGGAGATAGTAGTGGCGCTGGACGCAGAGAAAGCGTTTGATAGAGTTGAGTGGGGGTACCTGTGGGAGGTGCTGGAGCGGTTCGGATTTGGGGAGGGATTCATCAAATGGGTGAGGCTGCTCTACGAGGCTCCGATGGTGAGTGTAGTCACAAATGGAAGGAGATCGGAGTACTTTAGGCTCTACCGTGGGACCAGGCAGGGGTGCCCCCTGTCCCCCTTGCTCTTTGCACTGGCGATTGAACCTCTGGCTATGGCGTTGATGGAGTCAGGGAGATGGAGGGGTCTGGTGCGGGTTGGGGAGGAACATCGGGTATCGTTGTATGCGGACGACCTGCTGTTGTATGTGGCGGACCCAGAAGGGGAATGCCGGGGGTGATGGAGCTGTTAGCGGAATTTGGGGGCTTCTCGGGCTATAAGTTAAATTTAGGCAAGAGCGAGGTATTTGTAGTACACCCGGGAGATCAGGAGGAGGGAATTGGGAGGCTCCCGTTTAAGAGGGCAGTGAAGAGTTTCAGATACCTGGGGGTGCAGGTGGCCAGGAGTTGGGGGACTCTCCATAAGCTTAATTGTACCAGGCTGGTGGAGCAGATGGAGGAGGAATTTAAAAGGTGGGACATGGTGCCGCTATCGTTGGCGGGTAGAGTGCAGTCTGTCAAAATGACGGTTCTCCCGAGGTTCTTGTTCCTCTTCCAGTGTTTGCCCATCTTTATCCTTAGGGCCTTTTTTAGAAGGGTGACCAGCAGCATCATGAGCTTTGTCTGGGCGCATGGGACCCCGAGGGTGAAGAGGGTCTTCTTGGAGCAGGGTAGAGATGGGGGGGGGGGGGGGGGGGGGGGGGCTGGAGCTACCCAATCTCTCGGGGTACTACTGGGTGGCCAATGTGTCGATGGTGCGCAAGTGGGTGATGGAGGGGGAGGGGGCAGCATGGAAACGGACGGAGAGGGCGTCCTGTGGAGATACAAGCCTGGGGGCCCTGGTAACGGTGCCGTGGCCGCTCCCTCCCACGAGGTATACCACGAGTCCGGTGGTGGCGGCTACCCTCAAGATTTGGGGGCAGTGGAGGCGACATAGGGGAGACGTGGGGGGGCTCGATGGCGGCTCCGTTAAGGGGGAACCATAGGTTCGTCCCGGGGAACATTAGAACATAGAACATAGAACAGTACAGCACAGAGCATGCCCTTCGGCCCTCGATGTTGTGCCGAGCCATAATCACCCTACTCAAACCCACGTATCCACCCTATACCCGTAACCCAACAACCCCCCCCCTTGACCTTACTTTTTAGGACACTACGGGCAATTTAGCATGGCCAATCCACCTAACCCGCACATCTTTGCACTGTGGGAGGAAACCAGAGCACCCGGAGGAAACCCACGCACACACGGGGAGGACGTGCAGACTCCGCACAGACAGTGACCCAGCCGGGAATCGAACCTGGGACCCTGGAGCTGTGAAGCATTTATGCTGACCACCATGCTACCGTGCTACCCATTGATGGGGGATTTTAGGGTTGGTACAGAGCGGGCATCAGACAACTGAGGGACCTGTTTATTGATGGGAGGTTTGCGAGCCTGGGGGAGTTGAAGGAGAAATTTGGGCTTCCCCCGGGAAACATGTTCAGGTATGTGAAGGTAAAGGCATTTGCTAGACGGCAGGTGGAAGGATTCCCTTCGCTTCCCGCGAGGGGGGTGAGTGACAGGGTACTTTCGGGGGTCTGGGTCGGAGAGGGGAAGATATCTGATATCTACAAGGTTATGCAGGAGGTGGAGGAGGCGTCAGTAGAGGAGCTGAAAACTAAGTGGGAGGGGGAACTGGGGGAACAGATCGAAGACGGGACATGGGCTGATGCCCTGGAGAGGGTTAATTCTTCCTCCTCGTGTGCGCGGCTTAGCCTCATCCAATTCAAGGTGCTGCACCGGGCCCACATGACTGGGACGAGGATGAGTAGGTTCTTTGGGGGTAAAGACAGGTGTGTTCGGTGCTCGGGGAGTCCAGCGAACCATGCCCATATGTTCTGGGCATGCCTGGCACTGGAGGAGTTCTGGAAGGGGGTGGCGAGGACAGTGTCAAGGGTGGTGGGATCCAGGGTCAAGCCAGGGTGGGGACCCGCGATTTTTGGGGTTGGGGTGGAGCCGGGAGTGCAGGAGGTGAAAGAGGCCGATGTGCTGGCCTTTGCGTCCCTAGTAGCCCGGCGAAGGATTTTGCTACAATGGAAGGATGCGAGGCCCCCAAGCGTGGAGACCTGGATCAATGACATGGTGGTGTTTATAAGCTAGAGAAGATCAAATTCGCCGTGAGAGGATCGGTACAAGGGTTCTTTAGGCAGTGGCAACCTATCCTCGACTTTCTGGCTCAACGATAGGGTACTGGGAAAGTAGCAACAGCAACCTGGGGGGGTGGGGGAGGGAAAAGGGGGAGGGGGGAAGGGGGAGGGAAAAGGGAGGGGGAGGGGGGTGGGGGAGGGAAAAGGGGGAGGGAAAAGGGAGGGGGGAGGGGGGTGGGGGAGGGAAGGGGGGAAAGGGGGAGGGAAGGGGGGAAAGGGGGTGGGGGAGGGAAGGGGGGAAAGGGGGGGGGTGGAGGGGGGAAAGGGGGAGGGGGTGGGAAAAGGGGGAAAGGGGGGAGGGAAAAGGGGGGGGCAATGACTGATTGTTTATTTAATTTTAATTCATATTTAAGTTCTCTTGTTGGGGGTTGGAGGGGGTGGGGGGGATGTGATACATGCATTGATACGGTTTGGGGGGTGTTACAATTGTTATGCGTTATTTTGTTGCATTTCATTGTTATATTTAATATTTTCTGTAAAAAAATTCCAATAAAAATTATTTAAAAAAAAAATGAATGCTGGTAGACAATGAAACAACTCATTGGAGGAGGAGGTAGCTCCACAAATATCCCCATTCTCAATGATTGAGGAGCCCAGCACAACTGTGAAAAAGAAAAGGCTGAACCATTCTCAATCATCTTCAGCCAGAAGTGCCAAGTGGATGTTCCATCTCGGTCTCCTCCTGAGTTCCCCAGCAGCGTAGATGTCAGTCTTCAGCCAATCCAATTCAAACAACGGAAGGCCCTGACAATATTCCGCCAGTAGTCCTGAAGACATTTGCTCCAGAACATGCTGCACCCCTAACCAAGTTGTTCAAGTACAGTTACAACACTGGCATCTACCTGGCAATGTGGAAAATTGCTGAAGTATGTCCTTTACACAAAAAGCAAGTCACATCCAACCTGAGCAGTTACTGTCCCATCAGTCTACTCTCGATCATCAGTGAAGTGATGGAAGTGATGAATCAACAATGCTATCAAGTGGCACTTGCTCAGCAATTATCTTCTCACTGTGGCTCAGTTTGGGTTCTGCCATGGACATTCAGCTCCTGACCTCATTACAGCCTTGATTTAAACATGGACAATCGAGCTGAACTCCAGAGGTGAGAGTGGCTGCCCTTGAAATCAAGGTAGCATTTGATCGAGTATGGCATAATAATAACAATCTTTATTGTCACAAGTAGTGCATTAACTCTGCAATGAAGTTACTGTGAAAAGCCCCTAGTTGCCATATTCTGATGCCTGTTCAAATACATGGAGGGGGAATTCACAATGTCCAATCCACCTAACAGCATGTCTTTCGGGACTTGTGGGAGGAAACCAGAGCACCCGGAGGGAACCAACACAGACATGGGGAGAACGTGCAGACTCCGCATAGACAGTGACCCAAGCCGGGAATCGAACCTGGAACCCTGGCGCTGTGAAGCAACAATGCTATCCACTGTGCTACCGTGCTGCATCAAGGAGCCCTAGCAAAATGAGTCATTTGGAATCAGGGGGGAAACTCTCTACTGACTAGTACCATACCTCGCACAAAGGAAGATGGTTGTGGGTGTTGGAGATCTGTCATCTCAGCTCCAGAACATCACTGGATGAGTTCCTCAGGGTAGTGTCTAAGCCCAACCATCTTCAGCTGCTTTATTAATTACTTTCCTTCCAATATAACGTCAGATGTTGGGATGTTCGCTGATGGTTTCACAATTTTCAGCACCATTCGCGACTCCTCAGACACTGAATCAGTTCGCGTGAAAATGCAGCAAGACCTGGTTAATATCCAGGCTTGGGCTGACAATTGGCAAGTAGCATTCATCCCACACAAGTGCCAGGCAATGACCATCTCCGACAAGAGAGAATCAAACCATTGCCCCCTTGACATTCAATAGCACTACCATCACTGAATCCCCACTATTAACATCCTCGGGGTTACCTTTATATGGACTAGCAATTGAAATACTGTGGCTACAAGAGCAGGTCAGAGGCTAGGAATCTTGGTGGCGAGTAACTCGCCTCCTGACACCCCAAAGCCTGTCCACCACGTGCAAGGCACAAGTCAGGAGTCTGGTGGAATACTCTCCACTTGTCTGGATGAGTGCAGCTCCAACTACGCTCAAAATTCTCAACACCATCCAAGTCAAAGCAGCCCGCTTGATTTGGCACCTCTTCCATAAACACTCAACATCCTGACTTGGAAATGTATTACTGTTCCTTCATTGTCGCTGGGTCAAAACCCTGGAACTCCCTCCCCAATAGCACAGTGGGTGTACCTATACCACATGACTGCAACAATTCAAGAAGGCAGCTCATTACCACCACCTCAAGAGCAATTAGCCACATCCCATAAAAAAAACTAAATTTGGAGTATCCAAATTCTTTTCCAATTATGGGGCAATTTAGCATGGTCAATCCACCTACCCTGCACATCTTTGGGTTGTGAGGGTGAAACCCACGCAAACACTGGGAGAATGTGCAAATTCCACACGGACAGTGACCCAGGGCCGGATTAAACCAGTGTTCTGGCAGTAGTCCAGGAATCTAGTTTCTTTGTTTAAAGTGTTGCATCATACAGATAGATAGGGACAGATAATGCTATTGTTTACAATTTAAAAGTGGCCAGGTTTATGTGGTGTCATTGTAGAAGTGCCCCAAGACCAAAATGTGGGTGTAGCCATTCCTCCTGCTTCACCATACTGACAGCTAGACATGTGCATGAGTTGGTCAGAGCACACTCGTGTTCGAAAAGTGCTCCCATGTCAAAAAAAAACCAGCACCATCTTTTCTCTCTCCATTCGTCTGCCCAAGAAATCTGATTCTGACCTGGTGTGACTCCTCAAAACATTTGAAACTAAAATCTGGCCTCATGAATTAATTTACTTGTGCTTGCTATGTGAATTTCATGATCCAATCCGACTAAAGGGACGATCCTTTAAAGCCGAGTTGAGGAGGAATTTCTTCAGCCAGAGGGTGGTGAATCTGTGGAACTTTTTGCCGCAGAAGGCTGTGGAGGCCAAATCACTGAGTGTCTTTAAGACAGAGATAGATAGGTTCTTGATTAATAAGGGGATCCGGGGTTATGGGTGTAGTGATATGCATCACTGTATATACACAAGGGGTTAATGTAAATACACTACAACTAAGTAACCACTAGAGGGAGCACCAGAGATGTGTGTGTGTATATATACATAGACAAACAGGAAGTAGTCTCTGTCTTTTCACAGGAACGGCAGCTGGTGAACAGGACACAGGCAGCTCAGATGTAACATAGTCTAAACTCTGGAGAAAGAACAAACTCATCAAAATAATACTTCAACTGTAAGACTACGAGCTTTATTCAGACACGAGGAATAATACATGGTACCATCATAGAATTTACAGTGCAGAAGGAGGCCATTCGGCCCATCGAGTCTGCACTGGCTCTTGGAAAGAGCACCCTACCCAAGGTCAACACCTCCACCCTATCCCCATAACCCAGTAACCCCACCCAACACTAAGGGCAATTTTGAACACTAAGGGCAATTTATCATGGCCAATCCACCTAACCTGCACATGTTTGGACTGTGGGAGGAAACCGGAGCACCCGGAGGAAACCCACACAGACACGGGGGGAATGTGCAGACTCCGCACAGACAGTTACCCAAGCCGAAATCGAACCTGGGACCCTGGCGCTGTGAAGCAGTTGTGCTATCCACAATGCTACCGTGCTGTACCAGGACCTGGTGACTTCAGAACGCTTACTAGAAAAGTTACACCAGATGCAGACAAAGCACGATCGAAAACAGAAGAAAACACGGATGTGGGGAGACTTCGCTGAGTTGATGCAACTCGTTGGAACTCCACCGCAGCTGAAAACAACCGGGAATTTAAGTCATAGATGGAAAATTTTTAAACAAACGTTCAAACTGTATCGTCGCTAATGAGTTGAGCACGGCCTCAGAAGAAATGAAAATAGGACTTCTCCTAGCAGGACATGAAGCTAGAGAAATCTATAACTGCTTTAATTACTTGAAAGGTGAAGGCAACACCAAATTAGAAGTAATACTTTAAAAAAATTAAAGATCACTGTAACACTAGTAACAATGCTGCTTTAAGACATTCTGTGCTCAGAGACCAAGTTGCACAGGGAATGAGTGTTGCAAAACTCAAACAATCATCAGAACAGAAAGGGTTAATGCTAGAAATCGCGATTGACCAGTGCAGATTGCAAGAAAAAAAAAAACTAAGTTTTTAACAAGAACAAACGGCGAAAATGTTCTTTTCCACGGGTCTGAAGAAGTTAAAATGGCGTCTGAGCACATTTTAAACAGCCCGGGGAACAAAAGACGCAAATCTGGGTCTGCGCATGCGCAGGAAACGGCAGCCGCGCATGTGCAATTGAAAAAAGACGTTTTTGGCGCAGATCGTTCTGCGCATGCGGAAAAAGAGTGCACAGCTTGAAGAGGGATCTGTGCACACACCAGCCCGCATGCACAATTTATGAAAAAGTGCACAGTAAAGGAAAAGCGATTTGCGCATGTGCAATTTATTCCTACGCTTTACGTCATGAGCACCATGACGTCAGAAGCCCCGGACCACACCCACTTAAAGGGGAAATCATCGAGAATTTGAAAAAAAATTTTTTAAAGCTACAAAACACAATTTTTTCACCTCGAAAGACAGAGCAATGCCTGAACTTCTACCAGCAGTTGAAAATAACCTCTGCAGCACCCAGGAAGAAGCACTTTGCACAACCTGAAGTGAAGAGCACAATGACAAATCCGAAATGAAAGAAAATAATTTGTTTATAGAAGAATACTACTCAGACATGGCTGAGTTATTCTGATATGATCATAAGAGCATCATCACCACGGTTGAAAAGCTCAACACAACACAAATCCAATTCCATGATGCATTGGCAGATCATTGATATATTGGATGACAGCAACCTGTCAAATACCCAAGAAGAAAACGGTGCCACACAATGATTGCTGAACGACTCCGTTGGGAGAGCACAGATCGACTCCATAGAGAGACCACTGCACGACTCCACACAGAGCGATGAAAGACTCTCCACAGAGAGTTCGTTGACAGACTCCGCAATGGAAGCAACTCAAGACTCCATAGCGAAGTCCATGCATGAACAAGACCATGAAGGTCTATCAACCTTTATCTGAGCAACCAGCAGCAGACTATGAAAGTCTACCAAGCTCACGTGAACAACAAAAAGACTATGAAAGTCTACCCAGCTTATTTGAGCTACCAGAAGAAGACTATGAAAGTCTACCCAGCTCATTTAACGAACAAGAAGACACTGAATGTCTACCCACTGTATGTGAGACAAGTGACAAAGAAATCAGAATTCCCATACAAGATGTGCAAGATCACAGCGAGACTGACAGATCTCCGCTCGTATGTACAGAAGCACTCAACGATCAAAATGAAACTACTCGAGTCCAGTGAGACCACGTCAATTAAAACCTCATCTATTCTAACCTATCCACAAGAAAATGAAATCTTGAAGGTTTTGACACCAGAAGAGGAGCATCAAGAAACCAAAGGTTATTCAAGTGAACCTGAAATGACTCCAAAAGAGGAGCACCAAGTAATCAAAGAGGAATCACATCAACCACAAAAGAGTGATGTCACCAAGATCAATGCAACATCAGATCATTCTCACAATCCTCAAGAAGAAACATTCAATGAAACATCAGATACCACAAAAAACACTGACGCAAATAACTTTGAGAATGACTTGAATTATCCACACGGAACAGTCATTGAGCAAAGCAAGAACAGCAACAACAACAACAAGAAGAACAACAAGAACAACAACAAAAACTACAGGCACGACAACAAAAACTACAAGAACAACAACAATCACAACAACAAGAAGCATAACAAAGGCAACAACAAGCACGACAAAACTAACGAGAACAACAACGCAAACAACAAAGACATGACAAAAACTAACACTGAAACAACTTGTACGATATGGTACAACTCTGAAGATGAAGGGCAATGTAACAGCACAGCTCAAAACAAATGGCAAGAGTACAAACATAACATGCATGGCAACGAATCTCTCAAATTCACATTCTCTCCACAAGCAAACCAGCTTTCAAGACTACTGACATATGGCATCAATACCACAAACACAAAGTCCAGATCAGACAACAAAGATGACATACAGAATCAATACCGCAAGCACAGAAAAAGGTCCAGGTCAGACAACAAATATGACATACAGCATTGCTACCAAAAGCATAGAAAAAAAAAGTCTAAATCAGACAACAAAGTGAGTCGACCATTCGAACACTTCATGATGACTTGTTGGTTACTTAAACACAAGAACACTGACGACATTCACAAAGAAATGACAACATCAACATCACCACTTCAACTACAGAAGAAGAAAGCAACTCAACCGTACAAATTCATAAAGTTTGGACTCCAAGATATTAATTGGATAATCATCGATATCATCACAACTTGTACATGTCATCATTCATCTACCTGTTTTCTAAAATTTTCTTTAACAAAGTACAGAAAATATGTAACAAGAAAAAAGGAGGATGTAGTGATATGCATCACTGTATATAGACAAGTGGTTAATGTAAATACACTACAACTAAGTAACGAGCACCAGAGATGTGTGTATATATACATAGACAAACAGGAAGTAGTCGCTCTCTCTTCACAGGAACGGCAGCTGGTGAGCAGGACACAGGCAGGCAGCTCAGATGTAACATAGTCTAAGCGCTGGAGAGAGAATGAACTCGTCGAAATATAGCATCTACTTCAACTGTAATACAATGAGCTTTATTCAGACACGAGGAATAATACAATGGGGAGAAGGCAAGGGAATGGGGATGAGAAAAATATCAGCCATGATTGAATGGCGGAGCAGACCCGATGGGCTGAGTGACCTAATTCTGCTCCTATGTCTTATGGTCCAGCTTAATCTGTTTATTCCCTGGTTTCTATTTGACTGTGCTGGAATGTTCATTGGCATCCTTTTGATGTCAGCAAATTGTGATGCTTGTGGTTTGTGGTTTTGTTGTGTTCAGTTTTGCCAAGCAGTTTGTAAGATGGGCTAAAAGATTGAAATACATGTTCTTCTAATTTAGTTTTTTTAATCTTCAGTTTTGAGAAATAGTTTACAGCATTGTGGATAGCACAATCGCTTCACAGCTCCAGGGTCCCAGGTTTGTTTCCGGCTTGGGTCACTGTCTGTGTGGAGCCTGCACATCCTCCCCGTGTGTTCGTGGGTTTCCTCCGGGTGCTCCAGTTTCCTCCCACAGTCCAAAGATGGGCAGGTTAGGTGGATTGGCCATGATAAATTGACCTTAGTGTCCAAAATTGCCCTTAGTGTTGGGTGGGGTTACTGGGTTATGGGGATAGGGTGGAGTTGTTGACCTTGGGTAGAGTGCTCTTTCCAAGAGCCGGTGCAGACTCGATGGGCTGAATGGCCTCCTTCTGCACTGTAAATTCTATGAAAAAACTATTTAGAAAATTCTGCATTTTGGGTTGAGAATGCATATTATGTTACTGGACAATGGACCTGATGTTAAACAGGGGCGTTCTGGCAAATCATTGACTTACATTTAGATTCTTGAAATTCATTCCATATTAGGCCGCGGGTGGATTTTATTTTGTTAAAACCTGTTTAATTTTGAGATTCTGGATGATTATTTATGGAATATGTTCCAGATGAAGAACAAGTATGCTTGAATGCCGATTGTTATTGTATCTGAGTACATAACGTTCACAGTTTTAATTGTTCAAGTTAGAATGAAATACTTTCAGAAGAGTTGTTAATCTCACATTTGCAGTTCAAAGAAGTCTGATAGCCTTTAGTGCAGAGTCAATGTGGGCCAGATATATTGTTAGATTGGGTTTGCAGTTTGATCCATTATTATTTGTGTATTATGTATGCTCTTATGGAATTGAAAATGTAGGATTCTTTTATTAGTGAAAAATGTTGGCACACACCTTGTTTACCTTTACGTAAATACAGCGTAAAAAATTGTAGTAAAACCAATATACTTTTTTGTACAATGATCTTAATTTATGATCACAAATCACTCCCACAAAACCATCAATATTTCACCTTGGTATCACACAGCCAGTTGTTAACTTGAAGTTGCTTTACTAAAAAAGAGCGATTACCCATTCGTTTAAATGAAGGAATATTAATGAAATGGCACAGCCAAATTCTACAGAAGCACTAAGCCATTTTGTCACATGCAGGCACATATTGAAATGCTTGTAATCCTTTCCATCAGTAGAATATTATTTAAAAACAAAAAATTTTTGGAAATACTCAGCAGGTCAGATAGCATCTGTAGAGAGAATGTGGAGAGAAACAGTATGTTTCAGTTTGACTTGACTCTTCATCAGAGCAGTTGCAACAAAAAGTCATCTCGTCCTGAAATGGCAACTCTGTTTCTCTCCACAGATGCTGCCTTACATGCTGAATACTTGCAGCTTTTTCTGTTTTTATTTCAGATTTCCAGCATTCTCTGTAATTTGCACGATTGTATTACCATCATTAGGATTGATTGGTTTCACTTCTACAACTTTGGATGCCCCTCTACTGCTGAAATCATTACACATGATTTAGGTATTTGCAAACTTGGTCTAGAAATTTGGCTTCTGTGCATGAGTTTCCAGACGCACTCGATCATCAAAGTCAATTATGCCAATTCTCCTTCCATCATAAACTCCACCCATCTATTACTGCTAGTTGGCCTAACTCTATGCCCTCTCCTGAAACTCTATGCTTGTAATTCTGATCTCCTTTTCATTCTTCTTTCCCTTCACTCCATCATGGAAGAAGAATCATTGAATCACTCCTCTGCAGAAGGAGGCCATTTAGCCCATTGAGTCTGCCCTGGCCTTTCAACAGAGCATCCCACCTAGCACCATGTCCCCACCCTATCTCAGTAACCCCACCTAACCTTTTGGACACTAAGGGACAATTTAGCATGGCCAATTCACCTAACCTGCACATCTTTGGACTGAGGGTAGAAACTGGAGAACCCAGTGGAAACCCACACGTACACTAGGAGAGCATGCTAACTTCACAGAGTCACCCAAGGTCAGAATCGAACCCGGGTCGCTGGTGCTGTGAGGCAGCAGTGCTAACCACTGTGCCATCGTGCTGCCCTTTATTAGTGGTAT
The DNA here is from genome assembly GCF_902713615.1 of Scyliorhinus canicula. Lineage (NCBI taxonomy): Eukaryota > Metazoa > Chordata > Chondrichthyes > Carcharhiniformes > Scyliorhinidae > Scyliorhinus > Scyliorhinus canicula. The sequence continues at coordinate 264,478,974 of NC_052146.1, forward strand.
AGTCTTCATTTATACTAGTTTTGGGCTTTGGTACTCTCTCCCTGAACTTCTTTAGATCTCCACCTCTCAACCCAACATTGAAAATGTTTGTGTGGTTCACCAAGTTTTCCAACGTAGTTCCTAATCTCTGCCTTTTGTCAGCATTTATTCATAATCATTATCTAGCACCATATAAGTTTGAGTTAACGAATGAAACGTGATCACTTTACAAGTTACACAACACAAAGATGAGTTATTTTTCTAAATCTTCGGCGATTGTAGTTTCCTATTGCTAACATCAAATCCATCCATAAAGTTTGCCAAACAAATCATCCTGAATTTTTTTTTCTCTTCCCCACTTAAGAATTTTTTGTTGGTGATTGGCATTCTGTTTAGGTGTCTATTTTAGTAAACAGTGGTTTCATCAATATTGATTAAGAAATATTATCACACACTCCATATCAATATTTTCTTTGCCAATGCCAGTTGCCCTTGTGTGCACCCAAACCTGAATACGTAGTTATTTTGGGAGTGGGTGATCCATTAAGTAAATTAAGTGTCAGTTTCAAATTATTTACCACATTTATCTGTTATTTGTTTTTACTGATAAGATGAAGTCAGACTATCAATTGCATCAGTCATGCTGGATCAGTTATGGTAAAAGAGGGCCATGTGAAGATTGCCATTGTCCTCTTTCATTTGAAGAAGAACGATGGCTCAATTTCTGATAGTTAGAGGGTGATCGAAACCATGGGAACTCTTGTGAACCATTCCTTGCCAACAGTTTTCCTGGAATAACAGCTTTTATATACTCCATATCACCAGAGGTCGTAGAGTTTGTATACAAATTTCTATGTTGACATTTAAAGTTCCCTATCAAACTACCATATAGAAGATAATTCAAATGATCAGATAATTAGAATTAAATAGTTTATGTAACACAACACTCTCTTTGGAAGAACAGAATCTGTAACTGGATCATGCTATTATGCTTTACCAAAATAATAGTAAAAGAATGAAGAGCCAGTGATTTTGCGTTAAAAATGTTCTTGCACTTTTAAAATCCTGTTTTTAAAAAAAAATGATAATACAAAGTTATAGTAGCAGATATGCCAGCCTTTTAGCACATTAAATTTGAGTTGAAGCAGATATTTAAATCAATAAGTCTTCAGCATTTTCAAGGCATTAAATTACTTTGACTAAATGTAAAATCTAGCTGGGATAATTTGTGATTCAATCCACCATCTCAGGACATAGATAGCTGTTAACTATGGTGTAAATTCTCATCAGCCTGTCACTTCCTGTTTCTTGGTTTTCATTGTGGCAACACTGAAATTGGGAACTCAACGTGCATGAAAATTGTAGGCATACATCCACATCCAGTTATTCGTAGCCACAGTTTTAATGCACATTTTTTTTTAAAGTAAGCTCTTTTTTAAACATATAACCTGTTTAAGTTGCAAAATGTGCCAGTATTAGCCCAAGTTACCGTTGGCCCTTGTATGCTTTCTGTTTCATTACACAGAAGCTTGGGCACAAAATTAGTGGGGCGATGGGGGAGGGTGTCGGGGAGTGTGGTAACACATCCAAATCCAAATGGACGAGGAGGCCCTGCTAACAGCAGAGTCTCTCTAAAATAAAAATTGGCAGTTTTCCTTGACCCATCACCCATTTTATCATTTAGTCACTTCTGCCCTCCACAGACTTCCCTTTTCTGCTTTCAAGCCCTCCTTTTTACTTTCTGTACTTGCTTAAAACCTATACTTGTTACATCTCTATAACTTCTACCAGTTTTGATGAAAGGTTGTCAACCTGAAGTGTTGACTGTTTTCTCTCTCTTCGCACATATATTTATCCTATCTACCTGTTACACATTTCTTACCTTTTTATCTCTGTCATATAAATGTTGTAGATCTTTGTTTTCTATACTCGATATCAATGTAAAGAAGCAAAATGGCAGAAAGCATTGTTGAATTTTATCATTTTGTATTGTTTTTAAGGAGCAGTCTGAGTCACTTTTTATGTAGCTGATCTGAGTTGCCAAGCTTGTAACAGCATGGTTTGTGCAATGTGAATTTAAAAGTCAAATGTGTTTTTTTTTACTTGCGAGCATTACTTGTGACATTAAGTTAGCCAATTTAAAGGTTTAACCTACATGTCAACCCCATATTTTATTTTACAATACTTAGATATTACGTTTAGCACCTCTCGCCTTTATCTTCTACCTCTAAAGAATTTGCTCATTCTTTCCTGTGACTTATGTGCCCTCTGTACTGTCTTGAATTGTATTAAGCGTATCCTAGCATATGAAGGTGTAGTATTGACCATGTGTATAATTTAATTCCATAGTCCCCATTCCAATTCCATAACCAATTCTTCCTCCCACTTTTGTTTTATTTCTTCAGTCAATGTTTTCTTTGCGTCCATCAGCCATTTATAAATGTTAGTAATTTTCCCATGTCTCAACTCATCTAGCAAGAGCAATCTATCAAGAGGGTTGTTATCTGGTACTTGAGGGAAAGAGGGCAATTCCTTTTTCACCAAATACTACCAGGACCTCTCGAGGCAAATTTTGGAGTATCAGATATACTAGGACGAATAAAAGGGAAAGGAGCCGATGTGATGACCTTTGCCACATTCATCGTCCGGAGGAGCATTTTATTAGAATGGAAGTCAGAAGATCTGCCAAAAGTATTGACATGGCTGGGAGATCTTGCCGAATTCCTTAAAACTTGAGGGAAATTAAGTTTGCCTTTCGTGCCTCAGATGGGGAATTCTGGACTAGGTGCAAGCTGTTCTTGTCTCTATTTACAGATCGGTTTCTTGCCAGCAGCTAAAGGGAAGGGAGTAGGGGAGATGGGATGAGGAGGGAATGAAAAAGGGAAAGGTTTAATGGAAATAAGAGAAAATAAATCTCAATTTAGGACAGTGTATTTTTTAAAAATTTTATTGATTTATTATTTGTATGTTGTTGTGTATATCCTTATTTGAATAAAAATATTTAAAAAAAAGATACTGCGTTCAGGAGGGAAGAGTAAAACAATTGAGTACGAAACTATTTTACAATTTAAGTTTGAAATACGTGCTCCAGCATAAAGATTGTGGTGTATTCATTGACATGTCAGATATTTTTGTTTACTAAAATAAATTTTTCTAAATATATTTTACTAAAATAACAATAATTGTTTTCCAATTAAGGGGCAATTTAGTGTTTCCAATCCACCTGTCCTGCACATCTTTGGGTTGTGGGAGGAAACCGGAGCACCCGGAGGAAACCCACGCACACACGGGGAGGACGTGCAGACTCCACACAGACAGTGACCCAGCCGGGAATCGAACCTGGGACCCTGGAGCTGTGAAGCATTTATGCTAACCACCATGCTACCGTGCTGCCCACGAATTTGTTAATAAGTGTCCTCTGTAGCTCTCTCTTCCAATGACGGCACTTCTAATTGTGGGACTCTTGTCTATCTAGAAAACACTAAAACTTTTTCCACCGTTTTTTGTTTCCCCTTTTGTAAGTTGAGTCCTTATGGAACAATTATTTCATGAGCAGAGATTGTCTTCTGGTACTTAGTTATACCTCCTGAGGCAAGGCGAATTTGGACGGTAATTTTACACTGAGGAGGATAACATTTGGATTCATTTCTGCCGTTGCCTGATTTCCATACCTGGCCACTTTCAGGAAAAATAATTGGATGACATTCAAAAATACTGGCTGATGTATGTTCTTCTCCACCCTCTCCTATTTTGTTAGTTGGGAATGCTAATGGCAGTTGTAGTGACCTTATTGCAGGCACCTTAGTTGAGAACAACTAGCCCATTAAAAGATGAGGGATGAAATCTGCTATCTACCTGATCATTATGATTTTCTGGATAAGCTCATGGAATCATCTAAGTGTGATTTTTGGCAGTATTTGAATTCCCAGGGTGTACAGGACAAAGTTGGACATGTTCATTAGAAACTTCCTGATGCGAGTTGGCCATTGTATGACAGCTGCTAATATAACTTTGTCCTTGTTTGCAGTTATATAATTTAAGAACTGTTCAGTATATAAATACCGATAAAGTTCAGGCACTCATTACCCACCTGATACTGTGGGAGTAATCTCTCATCCTCTTATTCTCATGTGGCATCATGTCTGTTAAACTCTGTATATTTATAGGATGTTTGTACAGGTCTTTTGTGCCTTTATAGAGTTCTCTAGTTTCAACTTTTATTCTGGATTCAATAAAAAGTTATCTTTTGCCATGTGATATTGTTTCAAACTGCTATAGGTATTGAAATTTTATGAAGTCTTTATGAAATGCAGTCAGTCATAATAGCTATACTTAAAATCTGAATTCACTTATGCTTGCAAGAGCATGATTCCTTTATTTACTTGACTTCAGTCTATCAAGGCAGTTTAAAGCTTATTTTGTGTGACACATTTTAAATTTGAGTATTTTACTTGGAAAGTTAGACAGCGCCAAGCATAGGGTGGTAATATTTGAGGCAAAACTGAGTGCATGTGCCTGTATGCATATATAATCTAATTCATCTATTTTGAGTTTGGAAAACAAAAGTACTTCCATATGTTCTTTGGAGAATTGACACACCCATATACTTTTAATTTGTTTTCTGAAGTGGCTTTCTCCAACTCTAGATCCCCAAATTCATTTGCCTTAGAATTTATTTTTATTTAAGTGCTGTTTGTAGATTCATGCTTCAAACATGAGAGATCCACATATGGGATTCTGTGGTACTGTTTGTGGCATTATTCTACGAGAGGAATATGTTATGGTGACGCAAACAGTTTTGGCTGAATGACTTAAATATATTTTCCAGTCTAATCATAGCGATAACTCTGTTGCCCTGATTTATGCTTTCAAAGCAACAACATATTTATATAGCACCTTTCATCGTAGCCATTTCACAAAAGCATTAAAATTTGCTGAGCCACATGAGATACGAGGACAGATGACCAAAGGTTTGGTCCAAGTGTTGGGTTTTGATGAGCATCTTAAAGGATGAAGGCAAGGTAGATGGTTTTAGGGCAGCAATTCCAGAGCCAGAGATCTTTGGAACTGAAGCCATGGCCGTCAATTGTTGATTCATGTGATTGAAAGCACAAGAGCCAGAATGAGAAGTGCCCTGATATCTCCGAGGATTGTAGGATTGAAGAAGTGAAGATATGGACAGATTTCAAAACAGGCATAAGAATTTTAAAGTCAAGGCATTGCTTAACCAGGAGCCATTTTTGGTCAAAGAGCAGAGGTTTTGGGTGAACTTACTTATTTTGAGTTAAAACACCAGCAGCAGTGTCTTTATTAGTTCATGGACAAAATGTATTTGACTTCAAATTAATTCAAATAGAATTTTGTGTTTGAAACATTGACCCAGAGCGTCAATCTTTTGGATGGTCGTACCTAAGAGGTACCCCACCAAGTTATGCTGGGGGACCCCTTGGAAGTCTCCACTCCTAAACAACATCGGATTTCTCAGGAAGTTTGGATTTCCAAGTGGGCAATTATCCTGTGTCTGAAACCCTCCGAAACTGAGTTAAATCTGGAGGCTTCAGATGGGTTCGACCTGCCAGAATAATTACACAGTAAAAATGAGATTAAAACTAGTTCTAACTCCTGGATAATTATGCTACTGACAAGCCCTGACTCTTCACTGTACCCCTGACTATCCCCCATGACCTGTTGATCTGCCCGCTGACTAAACCGCAGGCTACCCTCCCTTGACCCTCTGATTAACACCCGATTACCCACGACCCACCCTACCCCCTTACTCACCTGCCACCCTGCTCCTCGTCCACTTCTGCCACCCTACCCCCTCATGCACTTAGTTTACAATTTAATCTATTCTCTGTAGTTTCTCAAAAGTGGCTTTGGGACATTTCAATTTATCAGAATAGGGCAGCTAGTGCTGTGAAAAGAGGGTGTGACTTGGCTTTCTGCGATGCTACTGCACTGCAAAGAATGACTCTATGCTCCTTTTCTGAGGAAGCCTGGTTCTGTAGTTTGGGTGGAAAATTTGGAGCTTTTGTGCAAGGTAGGTAAATAGGAGCAGATTGGCAATCCAACAGTGATTGGGAAGATTTGGTCACTTGTATTTGTCTGGAGGATCTTCTAAGCAGTTGCTCTATGTTCAGTTTTGACCCATTCAAAACCCACCCAATTGCACAGCGTTAAAATCAGACCCTCTGAATCCTTGATGTGTTTCAGAATTTTGACTACCTCAGCAACGTCCGGTATGAAGCCATGGAGGCCGTTAAACACTCCGAAGTAACTGCTGTACCAGTAGTTTGGCTACAGCTATTTTGACAAGTTTGCATCATTACACATCAGCAAATACAACAAAAGCAAGAAGGAAGTTTAGAAAAGCAAATCAAAGCATAATTGGCATCTCAGCCACAGCTATAGTTAGATTTAGTGCTGAAACTTGGCTGGTAGGAGTGAAACTTGGTGCAAACAATGCTATTGTATTGAACAGCAAGCACCTGAATATTTTTGGATTTAGACAAACTTTTAAACATGTTCTGAATTTTTCCTTTGTTATAAAACAGCACAAAACATATGAAGTATATACCTAAAATATTCTTCAGGCAAGGAAAAATGTTAGCGTATAAATTAATAGAACAATGTTAATATTGTAAAGATATCAGTAATTTCTCAATTTATATAGTAATTATGCTGTAAATCTCCACTTGGCAGCAGCAAATTCATTATTGTTTCAAGCAAACAATTAAGTTTTGACCACCTTGTGGGTTGGATTGTTTAGATTTACATATCCACTTGGTGGCATTTTTTGCTATGACAATAACTAGTCGAAGATTTTTTTCTGCGGTTTATTTCCTGCTTAATGGCTCCCATCATATTTTACATAACAAATGGGAATAAATGTTAAAGTTTGGCCTGGTTCAAAATATTTTTTAAAACATTGAAAACTTCATTTTCCTTCACAACTTGCTTCCTGTAAAAACTTGATGCCATTCTCCCAAGTTTCCTGACCTCTGTTGCATGTGTTCTGATGATGATATCTTCCACAGTTGTCCTTCTGACGTGTTTTTCTCGACCATGTCCAACCCATTTCCTACCCTTGGCCTCTTCCGCTCCCTCCCAGAACCACAAAAGGGGTTCTGCTTACCCTCGCTTTCCACCCCACCAGCCTCTATTCAAAGGATCATACTTTGTCATCTCTGCCACCTCCAGCATGGTGCCACCAACGAATACATCTTCCCCTCCCCTGCCAGCATTCCAAAAGGACGATTCCATCTTTGACATTCTCATCCACTCCTCTATCACCTGCAACGCCATCTCCTGCCTACATCACCCTTCCATGAAATCGCAGAAGGTGTAGCACCTACTCCTTTACCTCCTCCCTCCTCACTGTGTAAGGCCCTAAACACTCCTCCCAGGACGTAACAAGTTACTTGTCCTACTTTCAAGTTAGTCTACTGTATTTGCTGTTCACAATATAGTCTCCTTTATACTGGGGAAACCAACGCAGACTGGGCGATCGCTTTGTGGGACAGGTCGGCTCAGTTGCTTGCCATTTCAATTCGCCACCTTGCTCACATTACTGTCTTCGGCCTGTTGTAATATTCACGTGAAGCCCAACGCAAGCTGGAGAAGTAGCAGCATCTCCTCTTCTGATTCGGCACTTTCTAACCTTCTAGACTCAATATTAAGTTCAACAACTTCAGTCCATGAACCCTGTCCTCCATTTTGAAAACTCTTCTTTCCCTATCCCCACCCCCAAGTTCCTGTTTGCATTTTGTTTTCATGCTTTTGCTTCAGACAGAGCTGACCTTTCAATGAAGGATCATTTAGATCTGAACTGTTAATAGGGGAGGTGGTGGTGTAGTGGTATTGTCACCAAAAACCTGGGGATCCAGGTTCAACTCCCGCTACTTCAGATGGTGAAATTTGAATTCAATAAAAATCTGAAATTAAAAGTCTAAGGGTGGCCCATGAAACCATTGTCGATTGTTATAAAAACTCATCTGCTTCACGGTAGCACAGTGGTTAGCACTGTTGCTTCACAGCATCAGGGAGCACAGTGGTTAGCATTGTAACTTCACAGCGTCAGGGTCCCAGGTTTGATTCCGGCTTGGGTCACTGTCTGTGCAGAGTCTGCACATTCTCCCTGTGTCTGCCTGGGTTTCCTCCGGGTGCTCTGATTTCCTCCCACAAGTCCCGAAAGACGTGCTATTAGGTAATTTGGACAGTCTAAATTCTCCCTCTGTGTACCGCCTAGGCCTGTTGTGGCGACTAAGGGGCTTTTCACTGTAACTTCATTGCAGCGTTGATGTAAGCCTACTTGTGACAAAGACGATTATTATTAATGTCCTTTTAGGGAAGGAAATCTGCCATCCTTACCTGGTCTAGCCTGCATGTGACTTCGGACCCACAGCATTGTGGTTACTCTTAGCTGCCCCCTCAAGGACAGTTAGGGATGGGCAATAAATGCTCGCACAGTCTACGACACCCGTGTCCTATGAATGAATTTTTAAAAACACTCTTTCCACAGATGCTGTCAGACCGACTGAGTTAGCAAGTATTTTATATTTTCATTAGAGCCAACCTTTATTCTACTATGAATACCTATTCTGGGCCATGGCTTTGTTTTTTTACATTAACATTATCACTTCCTTTGCCTTTTGTCCCATGGTATCTTTGGTATTTAATCTACATCCACCCGATAACCTATCTTGACCTTCAGACTTCCCTTTGTTCCACCCAACCACTGCTCCCACCCAAACATTTTTTTTCAACAGCATGAAATCCATCACATCTTCATCTCTCTCTGTTCTGAATAAGTCTGATTGGATTTGGAAGATTAACTCTTGTTTTCTCTCTTCAAATGATGCCAGGCCTACTGCGTTTATCCAGCACTTTCAATGTTTATTTTGTTTCCCCTTCATATTTAGTAATAGAATTTGTGTTATCATTTGAAAGAATTATCTTAATCTGGGAATATTTGCCAATTGTTTCTGCAATCAGGTTATGCTGACTGCTTGGGTGATTAGTTCTATGCAGTGGAAAGATTTAGGGATCCTATAATCCATCGGTAATAAGAATTTAGAGCTGGAATTCCAGTTTAAATTTGTCTGGGCTATCTTGAGTGGAACTTAAACCTTTCACCCACTTAGTGGGAATGTTGAATTAAAAGGATGCTCCTTTTGTTTAAGTTTACATGATATTTCCTGCTCGGATCAAGGAAAAGTCAAGTTGCTGCAGCAGCAATCTATATATATATTTCTGATTAGGGTAGAGATTGAGTCTTTGCAAGTGGACCCCAATTTCCCTAAACTGAGCCGAGTACATGTTTGGTGAATTCATGTGCATTAGTTTTTGGATTCAAACCTGTGAAAGTACAAATGTGAGATAAGTATTTTAATAAAGTACAAATGTGAAATAAATATTTTAATAAATATGCTATATCGAAGTTGATTTTTTAAAATCGAGTATTACAGTATTTTTGCCTGAATTAACCTTTGGAGTGGAGCTGTTGTGATTCATGTTGGCCCATTTACTGCGAACCATTTGGAAGCTATTAGGATTATGATAATTTTAATTAGTGTATTTAGGTTAAAGGTTCAAAGGAGGTAGGTAGAATTTGACAATAATATGGAGTTTTTCCTTAACACTTGCACACAATTCAACAGGAGCTGCATCAGCATTACAGTCAATAAGAAAATTAGGAGTGGTTAATTTTTCTATTTTGCATATTGAGCTGCATGTATAAATGCTGTGTTACTTTAAACTACAAGTAAAGCAATTTTCTTAAGCATGTTGTGTTTAATGCGCAGAAATGTCTTGAATTTTAATTTTTAGAACATCTATAAACAAAAGACGTAGACAAAGGAGGTGTCGTATGTTCCACACCTTTCCTCATGCCCTGATTAGTTTACACTGATATCTACCTCTTTTCAACCAAATTTCAACATGTTAATGCAATAAGTTCCCATCGGCAAGATCTGGGGGGAGGGGAAAGAAAGTGCAAATTTATCTAATCGTTTTAGTGTCCATAGCCCAGGAAATTCCACATTAATGAGACGGACAAATTAATCACTGATGCTTAGGTCCTTTGTTGGAATAGTTATCATTCAGTCATGTATGCAGTTTCTGACCGCAGTCAGCATGCTTTAAATATGAAGAGTGAGTTGTTTCTCAGCTTTGCATATGGCTTCAAGCAAAAGGAGGCAGCGCTGTGAATGGCTGAACCCACACGATGATGCTTACTTGTCATCCAACCTATAAAGAAGTTTCACTTAACTATCAGTGTACTTGACTTCAATAGATGCAAAAATATCTACCTAATGGACACATGCTCCAGAACCTTGAAACCTTTACTTCATCAATTTACATGCCTTTTTGTGATTTGGTGTGTGCCCCTGATCACGTTTTGAAATGTCAGTAAGTGTTTTATGCAATAAATTACCGTCTGTGCAACACCTTCACTCATTCTGCCGATGTTGTACAGTAGGCTGTCCACTGTGGTCGCCACCCTATCAGTGTTGGCCTCGGTGCCACACATTGCCGGCGACATCTCCTGCGCCCGTAGCCTCTGGTACTCCTCCAATCGGCTATGGATCTGCTGGAATATCACTGACATCTCCCCCATTATCCTGGCTGCTCCCCAACATCTCTCCCGGTAAACTTGTTTCAGAGGCTCAGTATCTGGCTGGGACCCAGCTGGCTCCTGGGATACAGCAGACCTCCGACTACTATCTCACCTGGGCATTCCTGCCTGCACCTGATGTACATCAGCGACTGTGTGGTGCTCACCAGATTGTGTCCCAGAAGCCTGTGCACTAACGTTGCCCACAGGGGTGTGTGTGTCTGCGTTGGTGAACGGTGGGAATGACAGCTGTGATGCGTTGACTGTGGCATCCTCGGAGCTCTCCTCCAAGGTGGACTCATAGGAGGCAGGGGTGGTGCCACCCCGGATGGGCTAGCGCAGGAGTACCTGCAGGAGAATGAACACTCGGTCAATGGGAAGGATGGATTAATCTGTATGGCAATACCAACTTGCTGACAGTGTAACTGTCCATCCGGGTGGGGCCTGGTGTATCCTCTCCCCTGCGATATGCGCCGACCTCTGCATTAGTGACCGCTCTGTCCTTGGCCAGCCCTGTAACCTCCAGGGCCCGCACCTCAAAGATCGTAAGGATTCTTATGTCAGGCACCCCTCCACCAGTCTGAGCCCTCTCCCCACAATTGTGGGAGAGCTTCTCTGTGGAAACACAGAGAAGACATTATTAGCCACACGCGCGGTTCATACTGGTGGGGGTGGGGGGTGGGGCGGCAAATAAAGATAAATGAAGGGACGCTTGGGGTGAAAGGTGAGTTGGACGGGCAAATGGAGGGTTAGCGGGGGGGCTGGCCGCGTTGCGGGTTGGGGGGTTCGTGGCGGGGGGGCATTTGTCAACTCACCCATGCTACCCGGTGTAGGTCATCGACTTTCTTGCAGCACTGGAGGCTAGTCCTCCTGGTCACACTTCCTGAGCTGAAGGCCACTGCCACTTTGTCCCAGGCTGCACTGGCTGCCCTGTGGCTCACCCTCCAGAACCTTCTGGGGAGCAGGAGATCCTACTGGACGTGACCACATTGAGGAGTCTCTTCAGGTCCACATCTCCAAACCTTGGTCGTTTGTCTGGGTGCCATGGCTGCGAGCCGAGTGGGGTTGGCTGTGTAAGTGCAGTCCAGGTGCTGCTCGACCTTGTTAGCGAGGTGGCTGGCACTGCAATCGCGGTGAATTGGCAGGCGAGCCTTCATTTGTGGCCTGCATATATCTGTTATATATGACAGACTTAAGTTGGAACTGTCACCCAATTATTTGATCGTATGCCTAATGGAATTTTCCTGGATTGAAGATATCCACAGTTGGGAAAATCTTAACAGCACTAACAGGATTATGCATGCACCTACACCAGATGGACTGTGAGTGTTCAAGTAGATGACACTGCTACCTTCTTGAGGAGGATTGAAAATGAGTAACAATTACTGGCCTTGTCAGTTTTACCAACATCCAATGAAATAATACATTTTTAAAAATCTTATCGAGTCCTGTCTGACCTTCCTATTCTCCAGAGGGTAGAATTCGAGGGTAGCTTTCTAATTTAGCTCTCTCCATTTCTGGTGTGGGGCTTGTAAATCTGCTTTAGGTTTCCTCCACTGTACTCTGCACTATAATGGGCTTAAAGAATGTCAGAATTTCAGCAACAATAGTCCATTGCTAATTAACACTCAATCACAAAAAGTGTACGAAGGATCAAGATTGCCAAAAAAAATATGTTCATCACTGCGATTGCAAAATTAGCATTTCAAAATTGGATGAACAGGTCAATTCTTATATTTTTTTCAACTGAACATTACTGTAATTTAGCACATTTCATTCAACTGGTGCCAGACAAAAGAGTGCATTGTTGGATATTAGCTGGCAATTATTCCCCTGAAAATGTCAAATATAATGAATGGAAGTTTGCATTAGATCCAGTACACTTCCATTTATTCACACAGATCCAAACACATTAGGTCAGGCTAAATGAGAATTTGAATTATTACGAACCACAAACAAAATGCTCAAAAGGACATCACTGTTCCTTGGATGTATGTATTTTTCATTTAAGATTTCAATCAGTCAGAATAGCCCAATTTTGTTTTAAATTTTTAAATAATCTTTATTGTCACAAGAATGTTAATATTAATACTGCATTGAAGTTACTGTGAAAAGCCCCTAGTCGCCAATTTCCGATGCCTACTCCGATACACAGAGGGAGAATTCAGATTGTCCAAATTCCCTAACAGCACGTCTTTCGGGACTTGTGGGAGGAAACCAGAGCACCTGGGGGAAACCCACGCAGACAATGGGAGAACATGCAGAACTCCGCACAGTGACCCAAGCGGGGATCGAACCTGGGACCCTGGAGCTGCGAAGCAACAGTACTTTTAAAAAAAAATAAATTTGGTGTACCCAATTCATTTTTCCAATTAAGGGGCAATTTAGTGTGGCCAGTCCACCTACCCTGTACATCTTTGGGTTGTGGGGACGGAACCCACGTAAACACGGGGAGAATGTGCAAACCCCACACAGACAGTGACCCAGAGCCGGGATCGAACCTGGGACCTCGGCGCCGTGAGGCAGCAGTGCTAACCACTGCGCCACTGTGCTGCCCATGAAGCAATAGTACTAACCACTGTACCACAGTGCTGCCCATGGTACCAATATAACTGAGCTTAATGACACTCCGTGACCCCTAAATACTCTTTTGTCAACAAGACTCCATAACATTTTCTATCTCCTACCTTGTCGCAGCTCATCTATTGCTAAAATTCTCATCCATGCCTTTTTTGCCTTGATTAACTCTGTGCTCTCCTGGGTGACCATTCTCCTTATAAACTTAAGCTCATCAAAAGCCCTATTGGCTCTTATCCTAACTCACACCACCCATTGCTCTACTGCCCATTGACCTATATTGATATGCAGTCTGGTAACACCACCATTTTGAAGTTTATGTCCTTATTTTCAAATCCTCCATGGCCTCACCCCTCTCCAGATCACTTTCATCTTATCTAGCCCTATAAACCACTAGGATCATTGTGCTCATCCAAATCTGGCTTTTTGTGCATCTCCTGATTTTCATCACGTTTCCATTTGTGGCCACACTTCAGTTGCCCAGGCCCTCAGCTGTGGAATATCTTCCCTTTGCCCCTCTCACTTCTTTTGCCAAACCTTTAAAGGCTGCTATTGATCCTTTCTCTCGCTGCTGGCCCTCCATCTCACCACCTCTCCAGTCCCTTACAATAAGGGCCAACATGCCATTTGCCTTCCTAATTGCTTGCTGTACCTGCATTTACCTTGCCGTACCAGCCTCCCCGGACAGGCGCCGGAATGTGGCGACTAGGGGCTTTTCACAGTAACTTCATTGAAGCCTACTCGTGACAAGCGATTTTCATTTCATTTTTTCATTTTCATGTTAACTATTTGCATTCCTTTTACTCAAGTCCCTTTGCATATCCACACTTACAAGTTGATTACCTTTTTTAAAAATTCAGCTTTCCTGCACTTAAGACCAAAGTGAATAACTTCATGCTGTCTACATTTTAATCCATCTTGTTGCCCACTGAGTTAACCTGTCTATATTTCTTGGCAGCCTCTGTGTCCTTCCCACAGCTTACTTTTCCACCAAGCTTTGTATTGTCAGCAAACATAGATACATTATTCTCTGTCTCTTCATGCTGTGGAATACCTTTTCTAGTGTGTAGTGTCCACATTTGGGCACAGAAAAACTGAAGCCTAACCAGTGTTTTACAAAGGCACTAGTCAGAAAAGGGACATCCTGTAATATATTAACCTTTTGTGTAGCACCTTATTCAAAGTTTTTTTTGGAAATCCCAAGGTTCTACTTTAACTACCTTACTAGTTACATCTTCAACAATCTGAAAGTAAATTTGTTAAACAGAATTTCACTTTTGTAAAATCATGTTGACTTGTTCTAATCATAATATGCCTATCTAAGTGCATTGTTAACCCTTTGTTAATATTAGATCCCAGTATTTTTCCTAAAACTGTTAAGTCCACTGACGCCCGTGGCGCGTTTCACGACGGCGCAAAACAGTGTGGGCACAAGTGATTCTGGCCCCCACAGGGGGCCAGCACGTCGCTGGAGCGGTTCATGCCCCACCAGCCTCACTTCCTGGTGCGCACTGGGGGCGGCGCCAACCCGCGCATGCACGGTGGCCTTACAGCCACGATGCAACATGGCGTGGGGATTCTGGGGCCGGACGCACAACAAAGTAGGCCCGGGGGGAGAGAGGCTGGCCCGCCGATCGGTGAGCCACGATCGCGGGCCAGACCCCATCGGAGGCCCCCCTGTCCCCCCGACCCTTCACGCTGAGTTCCCGCCGGCAGCGACCAGGTGTGGACGACGCCGGTGGGACTCTGCGTTTTCTGCTCGCCGCATCCGGGCTGGAGATTCGGCTGCCTGGCCTCGTACAGCGGCCCGCGACCGGCGCCGCACCAAACGCGCTGGCACAAATGGTGGCAATTCTCTGCACCTCGAAGAATCGTGCGCCGGCATCAGAGTGGCGTGGCGCGAATGTGGCGATTCTCCGGCCCGGCGCGAGGCTGGGAGAATCGCGCCCCCTGTTTTCGCTTTCCTTTTCTTGAAAAGCGGAATAACTTTTGCCAAATTACAATCTGATGGGACCTCATTTGAATTCAATTAATTCTAGAAAATCACAGCCTACGCAAATCTATTATCTCTGCAGCCATCATAAGGCCCTCCGGATTTGTTGTATTTTGGTACCTTAAAATTTCTCCAATACTTTTCCTCTGTTGGATATTAATTTCCTGAATTTTTTCACTCCCTTTAGCCCCTAGTTTATTGTCTATTTCTGGAATGAGCCTTGTGTCTTCTACTGTGAAGATAGACAAAAAAAAATTTGTTCAATGCAGCTATCATTTCTCCGTGAGAGTTTCAGCTGTCTCTGTTTCTTGTTTCAACGCTAACTTTAGTTGTCAGCTGAGACCTCTGGAGGGTCTGTCAGAGGGGCATCAGAAGAGGCAGAGAGAAACAAAAAAACTCAACTTGTTGAGAAGAGAAGCCAAAGACAACAGTGGCCTGCAAATCCTTCGCTTTCTCGGCCCACTTGCCTTCTTCTGCAATAAATGTAACAGACTGCCCTGCATGCCAGAATGGGGCTCCCAACACCTGGCAATGCTTAACACTCCCCAAAAGGCGAGCCATCATCTCATGAAACAGAAGGCTGCCAGAAAACAAGAACACAGAAGGAAGCCATTTAGCCCACTGAGCTTGTCCAGCTCTTTGAGATCTATTCAACTAATTCAACTCTCCTATTCTTTCCTGTACTTTTTACATTTTTGAGTCTACAGGGTGGCACGGTCGTACAGTGGTTAGCACTGTGGTTTCACAGCTCCAGGTCCCAGGTTTGATTCCCAGCTTGGGTCACTGTCTGTGTGGAGTCTGCACCTTCTCCCCGTATCTGCGAGAGTTTCCTCCGGGTGCTCCAGTTTCCTCCCATAGTCCAAATATGTGCAGCTTAGGTGGATTGGGCATGATAAATTGCACTTCGTTGGTCACCCAAATGGTTGGGTGAGGTTGCTGAGTTGTGGGAATGGGGTGGAGGCGTGGGCTTAAGTGGGGTGCTCTTTCCAAGGGCCTGTGCGGACTTGATGGGCCAAATCGCCTCTTTCTGCACTGTGAATTCTATGATTTTCTTCATTTGTTACAATTGAATCTGCTTCCTTTTTTAGGTAGGGCATTCCAGATCGCAACCAGCTATGTAAAATGTTTCACCTCTCACCTTAACTTTGTGTTCACTGGTTACTGACCCTTTTGCCTCTGAGAGCAGTTTCTCCTTATCTAGTCTATCAAAACTGTTCTTGATTTTGATGTTCCCCATCCCTTGTATCATGGTAAATGTCTGCATCCTCTCCAAAGCTTTGATACCTTTTCTTTTTTTTTCTATAAATTTAGTGTACCCAATTATTTTTTCCAATTAAGGGGCAATTTAACATGGCCAATCCACCTAGCCTGCACATCTTTGGGTGGTGGGGGCGAAACCCACGCAAACGCGGGGAGAATGCGCAAACTCCACATGGACAGTGACCCAGGGCCTGGATCAAACCTGGGACCTCAGTGCTGTGAGGCTGCAGGGCTAACCCACTGCGCCACCGTGCTTTGATACCTTTTCTAATGTCCAGTGTCAACATTTGGGCACAGAAAAGCTGAAGTCTAACCAGTGTTTTACAAAGGCACTACTCAGAAAAGAGACATACAGTCAAAGCTTTTCAGATTTAAATTGTAAATTGGACACGAAGACCTGAATGAACTGGAAAGCAAAGCAGGACTTCCCCACTGTATCTCATTCTGCTTCACTCCAGTGTTAGATTGGGCGCTAGCTCTGGATTCTGGTTGAATTTACAATATGACTGCAGCATTGGAACCTGTACAGTAATTACATCCTTAAAGAATGTGGGCGTCTTGTGTCCTATTTGCTGTTTATATTAAATATTAAACTGGCTGTCAAAAGTTTGTATTTTTACACCAACTTATTTTCCTTTGCTTAATTCTTCCCATTTTACTTATTTTCTTTGTGTTATGTTTTTCCTACTTGCAATATATTTCGGAATTATTAATTCTATGCTCCTTTGCTGCTGTCCCTAGCTAGTGTGTGTGTGTGTTTTTTTTAAATAAACTGAGAGCGTACATTATCAGTTACCTTCTGTATAGTTTTGTTTTGCTGAGCTTTTGATTGGATAGATTATTCCTTTTCAGCAATAACCACCCACAGTAAATTTTAGGACATTTAAAGCAGATTGAAATTGCATGCAAATCCTGTACTTCTGATTCCTAAAGGGCGCTGGTAATCTTCATTTTACACTTAACTGTCTTGGACATTTTCCTGGAACTGTTTCTTTTGCAAGCCTGGGTTTCGCATTGTGTACAAGGAACTTGTCTAAAATAGTAACATTGTAATGTTGAACAGTTTCACATGCAAACAATTTTAATAAATCTTTCCAGAATTGAATTTTTTTGTCTTTTTATAAAAAAAATCATTCTGATTGTGCAGTAACAACGTCGAAAAGTCACAGGTTCGGACAAAGAAGAAATCAAAGAGTGAAGATAAAGTTGAAGTTCACTAATCAGAAACGATTTTTGATCAGATGGTTGGAAAAGAAAAAGAACAGATGGAGGATGACGCGAATATTTTTAGTTCAGGAAAATTGGCGGAGTTACAACAGAAAGATATAGAAATAAAATGGATATATCAGAAAGCATACACGGAAGAGGAATCTGAGTGTATACCAGAGTATTATTACCGTAAAAGTGATGTCTTGAGAAAATGGAGACCTTTACATATGCAAGTGGATGAAAAGTGGGCAGAAGTTCATCAAGTGGTATTTCCGGTAGGGTATAGAAAGGAGGTGTTGCGAGTAGCACCTGAGATACCAGTAGGAGGTCATTTGGGAGTAAGGAAAACATATTTTTATTGGCCTGGACTACATAAAGATGGAGTTAAATTTTGTCGATCATGTCACACATGTCAAGTGATAGGGAAACCTCAAGCGGTGATAAAACCAGTGCTATTAATACCCTTTCCAGCATTTGAGGAACCTTTTACAAGGGTCTTGCATCTTGTGGAACGTGTACACAGCTGCCACATAAATAACTTGTCATTAGTTTTGCAATATTTTGGGAGTATTGAAGAATAGAAATAAATATGCTGAGTGCTGAATTCATCATTTAGCATTTATCCATGTAGTAAGTAGCCTATTGAGAGCAGCTGAAACTCCTGAGGGATTTAGCTGGCTTCCTCCTGTGGTCCCCAGAGACCACAGAAAAATGGGGAAGTGTATATATATGAAAATATTTTATTTATCAAAAGCAGTTGGTAAGATGGGGAATCTTATTTGAGGTTGGTGCCCCTTTTTGTCGTCTTATGACAGTATGTATCCATAGAAGATTTCATAGAATCCATACAGTGCAGAAGGGGGTCATTCAGCCCATCGAATCTGCACCGACCCTTTGAAAGAGCACCCTACCTCAGTTCTCTTCCCCCCGCCCTATACCCGTAACCCCATCTAACCTGTGCATCTTTGGACTATGGGAGGAAACCGGAGCACCCAAAGGAAACCCACCGGTCACCGGTATTGAACTTGGTCCATGGATATGTGAAGCAGCAGTGCCAACTGCTGTGCCACCATGCTGCTTCTAATATACCATGCAGTAAGTAATGAAGGAATAGGCATTGCTGCATTAATTTTGTGTTATGACTTCATTTACTTTTTGTTTTGCTAAAGGGCTAATGAATGAGTGAGTTTTCCTAGTTTCTACAGGACCTATAAATCAGATCAAATTAATTACCTGCCTGGATTCAGAAAGAATTTGAAAAAATTAGATTGAAATTGCATCCAAATTTTGAACCTCGTATGTAAATTACAGAAATGAGGAAAAAGTGCTTTGAAACTGGTTCAGGGTTGATTCTTGTAGTCTTTGGCCCACATATATAGAGGTCCAACCTGTATTGCTTAATTTAAGTATTGTACAAAAGAGCACATAGCGATGGTGAGCATAGCATAGAATTTATTAATAGTGTTTTGATTAAGACAACTGTTAATTTGGATTTAAAGTCCACTTTAATGGATCAAACAGCTCCATTGGATCCTAGACTCTTAAAGTTCTCAGCAGTGGTGTCTTCAGGTACCTAATGCAGGGAATTTGTCTAGTTTTCAATTTTTTCCTACTCGTGGAAATGCTTTAAATTCAGTTTCAGGGTATTTGAATCCTTAGATGTTGTAGAACACTGTTACTTCTCTCTTCTATCCTCCCCTCTCTCTCCCTCCCCCAATCTCCTCTCCTGCCTGCTTGCCTGGATCACAAAAACCTCACTTTCGCCCATATTCAATTTATATCCCAAGAACCGGCCGAATTCCTCTGGTATCTCCATGATCCCAGAGCACGACAGCATGTTAGCACAAGTGGATAACACTGGCTTCACAGCGCCAGGGTCCCAAGTTCGATTCCACGCTGGGTCACTGTGAGAAGGTCTGTGCGGAGTCTGCACGTTCTCCCCGTGTCTGCGTGGATTTCCTCCGGGTGCTCCGGTTTCCTCCCACAGTCCAAAGACTTGCAGGTTAGGTGGATTGGCCATGCTAAATGCCCTTAGTGTTCAAAAAGGTTAGGAGGGGTTATTGGGTTACGGGGATAGGGTGGAAGTGAGGTCTTAAGTGGGTCAGTGCGGACTCGATGGGCCAAATGGCCTCTTTCTGCACTGTATGTTCTATCCCTCCAATCCCCCCCCAAAGGGTCTGATATAATATGAGGAAATCGTCCGCATAGAGCTAGACCCTATGCTCCAACACCCCTCATACTATCCCCTGCCAGACGTTTGAAGCTCAACCCCATTGCCAAAGGTTCTATGGCCAGGGCAAACAGCAGTGGGGAGAGTGGGCATCCCTGCCTTGACGCCGGTACAGCCTAAAATACTCCAACCTCACCCGATTCATGTGCACGTTTGCCACCGGTGCCTAATAATCCCAGTCCACAAATCCCTGCCCAAACTTGAACCATCCCAGGACCTCCGATAAGTACCCCTACTCCACCTAATCAAAAGCCTTCTCTGCGTCCATAGCCACCACAACCTCAATGTCAGCACTGAGGCTATGTATCCCATATTTTGGACTATACTAGCAATATATCTGTACACGATTTGAGACAAGAGAGTTGTCCTATTAGGAAAGATTGAGCAGAATGAGCCCATATTTGTTGGATGCGACCTCTTTGGATTGTATTGAGTTCATAAGAGGACTTGCCAGGTCTCTGAGAGACTGTTTCCCCTGGCTAAAATGTCTGGAACAAATGGTCCTGCTCATGGGGCAAAGGTCAGTCATTTAGGACTGAGATGAGAAATGCCTTCACTCAGAGGATTGTAAATCCTTAAATTTCTCTATCTCAGAGGGAGGTAGATACTCAGTTCTTATATCCAAGTGCAAAAACCTTTTGGGCACGAGGGCTGTACAACTTCAGCCATATCTTATTGAATGGCTGAGAATGCTCAATTGCTGACTTCCAGTGGTGGCTTCTGCTCAAGGTGGACTTTGTTGGTTATTCCCCACCCGAGTGGTGTGGTCATTTGAGGGCAAAAGGTGAATGAGTGTCCAGGGAATGTAATACCCATGTGATGGTGGGCCTGGTGTAAGGCTCATTGGACAAGGAGTGTCACGAGGAAGAGAGAGCTGTTGGAGCAGGAAGAATTTTGTGATGCGACACAGGTGAAGATGACCGAGGGCAAGGGGGAAGTGCTGCCCTCCCACTGGTTGAGGGAACAGCTGGCGGAGTTCAAAAATGGCAAATTCTAGCAACAGAGGAAGGAAACCTTTTGAGGACTTGGCCAAGGTGGTTGAGCTGCTTGGGATGGCGATCAAGAGGGTGGAACAAAGGCAGGAGGCTCAGGACCTGGCGATTCAGAAGGTGGAGGAGCCGGTGGTGGAGCATGAGGATTGGCTGACCTCGCTGGAGATAGAAATGTTGATGAGCAACCAGAAAAGGCTGAGAGCGAAGTTGGAGGACCTTGAAAACTGCTCCAGGAGGCAGAATCTGAGGGATCATTTGGATGCCCGAAGGCATCCAAGGTGCAGACGCCGTCATGTTTGTGGTGAGTGTGTTGGAGAAGCTGATGGGGGAGGGGGCCTTTGGTGGATCAGGTGCACAGGGTGCTAAGGAGGAGGCCACAGGTGGGGAAGCCACTGAGGGCGATGGTGGTGAGGCTGCATCGGTTCTTGGATAAAGAGATGATCTTTAGGTGGGCGAGGCAGACCAAGAAATGGAAGGGAGTGAGCTGCGGGTTTACCAGGACCTGGGTGTGGAACTGGGCAAGCGGAGGGCTGGGTATAATCGGATGAAGGCCACCCTCTACAAGAATGGGGTGATATTTTGGGTCTTGTACCCTGCCCGCTTGTGGGTAACACATCGAAAGCAGGAATTTTATTTTGATTCACCGGAGGAGGCAATTGGCCTTGAGAGACAATTGACTGAGGAGTGTGAAGACCTTGAACTGTGTGAATGGTGGGGCACATTGGGTGGGTGGATTGGGATAGGTTTTGACAGGGGAGTGGTGATGGTGAATGTGTCTTTTATTTTTCTTTGTTTGGTGGGAGTTGGGAGGGTTGAGGCGAGGGGAGGGATGGATTGTGATGTTGAGGGGAAGACAGAGGCCTTGGGTAGGGGCCACCATGCTAGCTGGGCAGGCTAGTTAACAGAAGTGAAGTGGGGGGTTGTCAGGAGGAACATGGGGGGGGGGGATGAATGGGTTGGATCTTTGTTTAGGTGTGTGGGGGGAGAGGGTTTCTGACTTGGGTGTGGTTGGTGTGGCGCAGTTGGGAAGGGAGAGATGATAGTGGACATCTGGAGGGGCCATGGTGGGGGTCGGGGGAGGGGAAAATGGGATTGGCTGGGGTGGGGTGGAGTCGGGGAGCCCCCCCCCCCCCCCGGGTGGAGTCGGGGAGCCCCCCCCCCCCCGAACAGGCTGGTTACATGGAACAGGCGAGGGCTGAAGGGGCTGGTGAAGCGGTCGCATGTTTTCGCTCACTTGAGTTTGAAGGCAGACATATTGTTGCAGGTTGTTACATGTTGATGCACCTTAAATTGGGAGAGCAGACGAGGCTGAAGAAGGGATGGGTGGAGCAGGTGTACCACTTGGGGTTAGACAGGAAGATGAGGGTAGAGGGTGACGATGCTGGTTTTCAGAATGTGGCATTGGAGGTGGGAAGTATTGTGGCCAATGCGGGGGGTGGATATGTGAAGGTTAGTGGGAAACTGAAGATGATGCCGGTAGTCTTGGTGAATGTTTATGCCCAGAATTGGGACGATGTGGACTTTGAGGCGAGTGTTGGGTAGAATTGTTAATAAGGAATGTAGGTAAATCGATAGCAAGGAGCGATTATATAGGATCAGAAGGCATAGAATCTTTGTGGGTAGAGTTGAGGGATCGCAAAAGTAAAAGGACCCTGATGGGAGTTATGTACAGGCCCCCTAGCAGTAGTCTGGATGTGGGGCAGAAAATAAATCAGGGGATAGAGAAAGTATGTAAAAAAAAAAGCAATATCACAATATTGCCTGAAAGGGTTAGATTACGAGGAGAGGTTGAGTAGACTGGGACTGTACTCGTTGGAATTTAGAAGGATGAGGGGGGATCTTATAGAAACATATAAAATTATGAAGGGAATAGATAGGATAGATTCGGGCAGGTTGTTTCCACTGGCGGGTGAAAGCAGAACTGGGGGGCATAGCCTCAAAATAAGGGGAAGTAGATTTAGGACTGAGTTTAGGAGGAACTTCTTCACCCAGAGAGTTATCAATCTATGAAATTCCTTGCCCAGTGAAGCAGTTGAGGCTCCTTCATTAAATATTTTTAAGATAAAGATAGATAGTTTTTTGAAGAATAAAGGGATTAAGGGTTATGGTGTTCGGGCCGGAAAGTGGAGCTGAGTCCACAAAAGATCAGCCATGATCTCATTGAATGGCGGAGCAGGCTTGAGGGGCCAGATGGCCTACTCCTGCTCCTAGTTCTTGTGTTCCAATCATGGGGACTTCAATATGCAGGTGGACTGGGAAAATTAGGTTGGTAGTGGATCCCAAGAAAAGGAATTTGTGGAATGTGTAAGAGATGGGTTTTTTGGAGCAGCTTGTGACAGCCTTCTAAGGAGCAGGCAATTCTGGATTTGGTGATGTGTAATGAGGCAGACTTGATGAAGGAAGCCTCAGGAAGCAGTGACCACAATATGATAGAATTTACCCTGCAGTTTGAGAGGGTGAAGCTGGAATCAGATGTAACGGTATTAGAATTAAATAAGGGTAACTACAAAGACATGATGGAGGAGCTGGCTAGAGTTGATTGGAAAAGGAGCCTGGCAGGAAAGACAGTGGAACAGCAATGGCAGGAGTTTTGGGGGGTTATTTGTGAGGCACAACAGAAATTCATCCCCAGGAAGAAGGAAACATGCTAAGGGGAGGACAAGGCATCCATCGTTGATGAGGGAAGTCGAGGACTGCATAAAAGGGAAAAGAAAAAGCATACAAAGTGGGAAGCCAGAGGATTGGGAAGCCTGTAAAAGCAAGCAAGAGGAAACAACTAAAAAAGCAATAAAGGGACAGAACATGAAATATGATTGCAGGCTAGCTAGTAATATAAAAGAAAATGGGAAGAGCTTTTTTCAACATATAAAAGGTAAGCAAAGGGCAAAAATTGACATTGGACCACTGGAAAATGTGGCTGGGCAAGTAATAACAGGAAACAAAGACCATGGTCTTCACAGTGGAACACTCCAGTGGGATGCCAGAGCTGCTGGAGAATCAGGGGACAGAGGTGAGTGCAACCTTCGCTAAGGAGAAGGTTCTGGGGAAACTGAAAGGTCTGAAGGTGGATAAATTACCTGGACTGGATGGATGAAACTCCAGGGTTCTAAAAGAGATAGCTGAGGAGATTGTGGAGGCAATGGTGGTGATCTTTCCAGGAATCACTGGAAGCAGGAAGGGTCCCAGAGGACTGGAAAGCGTCTAATGTAACACCGCTGTTTAAGAAGGGAGGGAGGCAGAAGGTTGGAAATTATAGGTCAGTTAGGCCGACTTCGGTCATTGGTACGATTTTAGAGTCCATTATTAAAGATGACATCGCAAAGTACTTGGAAGTGCATGGTAAAGTAGGACTGAGTGAGCACGGCTTCGTCAAGGGGAGGTCATGTCTGACAAATCTGTTCTTTGAGGAGGTAACAAGGAATGGGGATAAAAGGGTCTTTTTCGGGATGGCAGCTGGTGACCAGTGGTGTGCCTCAGGGGTCTGTGCTGGGACCACAACGTTTCACAATGTACATTAATGATCTGGAAGAAGGAACTGAAGGCGCTGTTGCTAAGTTTGCAGATGATACAAAGATTTATTGAGGGACAGGTAGTATTGAGGAAGAAGGGGGGCTGCAGAAAGAATTGGACAGGCTAAGAGAGTGGGCAATGAAGTGGCAGATGAAATGCAATGTGGAAAAGTAAGCGGTTATGAACTTTGGAAGTAGGAATTTAGGCATAGTCTATTTTCTAATTGGGGATATGCTGAGGAAATCAGAAGCACAAAGGGACTTTGGAGTCCTTGTTCACGATTCTCTTAAGGTTAACATGCAGGTTTATTCGACAGTTAGGAAGGCAAATGCAATGTTAGCATTTATTTAGAGAGGGCTAGAATACAAGAGTAGGTACGTATTTCTGAGGCTGTATAAGGCTCTGGTCAGACCCCATTTGGAGAATTGTGAGCAGTTTTGGGCCCAGTATCTAAGGAAGGATGTGCTAACCTTGGAAAGGTTCCAGAGGAGGTTCACAAGAATGAATCCTGGAATGACAAGCTTGTCGTATGAGGAACGGTTGAGGACTCTGGGTCAATACTCGTTGGAGTTTAGAAGGACGAAGAGGGATCTTATTGAAACTTACAGGATACTGCGAGGCCTGGATAGAGTGGACATGGAGAGGATGTTTCCATTTGTTGGAAAAACCAGAAGCGTAAGGCGCAATCTCAGACTAAAGGGACGATCCTTAAAAACAGAGATGAGGAGGAATTTCTTCAGCCAGAGGGTGATGAATCTGTGGAACTCTTTGCCGCAGATGGCTGTGGAGGCCAAACCACTGAGCGTCTTTAAGACAGAGATAGATAGGTTCCTGATTAATAAGGGGATCAGGGGTTATGGGGAGAAGGCAGGAGAATGGTGATGAGAAAATATCATCCATGATTGAATGGCGGAGCAGACCCGATGGGCCGAATAGCCTAATTCTGCTTCTGTGTCTTATAGTCTTATGATGCCGGATCTGGACATGCATAGGCTGATCATGCGGCGCCATTGCATTACAGTCCTGGATCCGAGGTTGGACTTGTCAAGTCCTAAATCATTTGAGGGTGTCAATGACAGCCAGGGAGCTGAGGGGGTTTATGGATCGTATAGTGGGGGGCAAACCCGTGGAGGTTTGGGAGGCCGAGGGCGATGGAGTTCTTGTAGTTCTCACATGGGCACCTGGCGTATTCCGGGATCGATTTATTTAAGATGGCTAAGGTGCTGCTGGCAGGGTGGCCGACTTCGATTACTCTGCAATCGTGATTTCCAACCACATGTCGCACTGGATGGATTTGCGGGTGGGCCAAGGGAGGCCCAGCAACCGCAGTGAAGGTTAGATGTAGGGCTGTTGGCAGATGAGGGTGTGTGTGAATGGGTGAGGGCTGCCATTCGGGGATATGTGGAGTTAATGATACGGGGGAGGTCACAGCTGCCACGCTGTGGGAGGCACTTAAGGCTGTTGTTAAGAATTAATTTATTTTGATCTGGGCACATATGGAGAGGGTAGAGCACGAGGAGAAAGCAAGGCTGGTAGATGAGATTCGGAGGGTGGATCGGAGGTACGCGGTGGTGCCAGAGGAGGGTTTGTTAATGGAGAGACAGAGGCTGCAGATGGCGTTTGGATTAGTGTCCGCGGGGAAAGTGGTCGGGCAGTTGCAGAGGGCCTGCGGGGCAGTGTATGAGTACAGGGAAAAGACTAGTAGGATGCTGGCCCACCAGCTGAGGAAGCATGCAGTGGTGAGGGAGATTGGTAGGGTGAGGGATGAGGAAGTAAGGTGGTGACAGACCCTGAGGGGGTGAATGGGATATTTGAGGCTTTCTACAGGAGCTTGTATGAGTCAGAGCCCTGCCTGTGGATGAGGGAAGAAAAAGTTCTTGGACGGCTTAGAGTTTCCCAGGTTGGAGGAGGAAAGGATGCAGGGACTGGGCTGAGGGAGGTGATGGACGGTGTGGGTAAGATGGATGCAGGAAGGTAGGCTTTGGGGCCAGATGTATTCCCAGCAGAGTTTTATAAGAAGTTTGGTGCGGAGCTGGGGCCGCTGTTCTTGAGGACATACAATGAGGCGAGGGGTAGGGGGGAGCATCCCCCCCACATTGTCGCAGGCATCTTTCTCCTTGATTTTGAAGAAAGATAAGGACTCGGAGAAGTGTGGGTCGTACCGCCCGATATGCTAAATGTTGATGCAAAGGTGTTGGCGTTGGGAATAGAGGACTATGTGCTGGGAGTGATAGGGGAGGACCAGACGGAATTTGTGAAGGGAAGGCAGTTGTCGGCGAATGTGCGTAGGCTGCTTAATGTTATTACGATGCCCTCAGAGAGCAGAATGCAGAAGTAGTAGCGGCAATGGATGTGGAGAAGGCTTTCAGTTGGGTGGTGAGCATGTTTATTGGAGGTATTGGGTCAATTTGAGTTTGGCCAAAGTTCGTGGACTGGGTTCGGCTGCTGTACAGGGTGTCGATGGCGAGCGTTCGGACGAACAGAACACCTTTGGGGTACATTGAGGGACAAGGCATCTTCTCTTGAGGCATACAAGATGATCAGAGGATTTGATAGGGTGGACAGTGAGAGCCTTTTTCCTCAGATGGTGATGTCTAGCATGAGGGGGACATAGCTTTAAATTGAGGGGAGATAGATGTAGGACAGATGTCAGAGGCAGGTTCTTTACTCAAGAGAGTAGTAAAGGCGTGGAATGCCCTGCCTGCAACAGTAGTGGACTCGCCAACACTAAACGCATTCAAATGGTCATTGGATAGGCATATGGACGATAAGGGAATAGTGTAGATGGGCTTTAGAGGGGTTTCACAGGTCGGCGCAACATCGAGGGCCAAAGGGCCTGTACTGCACTGTAATGTTCTATGTTCGAAGGCAGGGATGGTGCAGCATGGTAGCTCAGTGGTTAGTACAATTGCTTCACAGCTCCAGGGTCCCAGGTTCAATTCCTGGTTTGGGTCACTGTCTGTGCGAAGTCTGCACGTTCTCCCTGTGTGTGCGTGGGTTTCATCCGGGTGCTCCAGCTTTCTCCCACAGTCCAAAGATGTGCAGGTTAGGTGGATTGGCCATGATAAATTGACCTAAGTGTCCAAAAAGGTTAGGAGGGTTCTGAGTTCCTGGGATAGGGTGGGGTTATGGGCTTGAGTGGGGTACTTTTTCCAAGAGCTGGTGCAGACTTGATGGGCTGAATGGCCTCTTTCTGCACTGTAAATTCTATGTAAATGCCCGCTCTCCTCATTGCTATTCCCCTTGGCGATAGAGTAGTTTGCAATGGCACGTTTGGTGTTGAGGGGTTGGAAAGGGATTAGGTGTTTGGGGGGGGGGGGGTGCTGAGCAGAGTTTCAATGTATGCAGATGACCTGTTGGTATACATTTCGGACCTGTTGGGCAACTTTGAAAGGATCGTTAAGATCATGAAGGTGTTTGGGCCGGATTTTGGGGTAGAAATTGAGCATTGGTAAGAGTGAGGTGTTCCCGATTAATGCAAGAGGAGAGGAGGTTAGGGGAGTTGCCATTCCAGGTGATGGGGGTAAGTTTTCGGTATTTAGAAATCCAGGCAGCGTGGAGCTGGGCCCAGCTACACAAATTGAACTTGGCATGGTTGGTGGAGGGAATTAAGGCAGATTTCAAGAGGTTGGATGTGTTGCCGTTGTCACTGGCCAGGCGCGTGCAGACAGTTAAAATGATGGTGCTGCCAAGGTTCTTGTTTGTATTCCAGAACTCCCCCATCTTTATCTCCAAGTCCTCTTTTCGGAAGGTAAATGGGATGATTTTGGGGTTTGTTTGGACGGGGAGACCCCGCGGATGAGGAGGGTGTTCTTGGAGAGGGGATGGGGGTGGCTGGCATTGACAAATTTGATGAATTATTACTGGGCGACAAACATGCAATGGTGCAGAAATGGGCTGTGGAGGAGGGTTGGTATGGGGGCAGATGGAGGTGGCGTTGTGTAGGGGGATGAGTTTGAGGGCACTGCTGTTTTACCCCTTCCGTTCTCGTTGGCCCGGTACTCCGTAAACCCACTTGTGGTTTCAGCGTTATGGGTGAGGAACCAGTGCAGGCAGCATTTCAGGTTGGATGGCATGTCGTTGTGGGTTTTGATATGTGACAATCATAGATTTGTGCCGGTGGGGCTTGATGCGAGGTTCCTGGGTGGCTGCAGGCAGGTGGATAGTGTATTTTAGGGATTATCTGAATGGTTTCAGATACCTGCAAGTGAG
The DNA here is from genome assembly GCF_902713615.1 of Scyliorhinus canicula. Taxonomy (NCBI): domain Eukaryota; kingdom Metazoa; phylum Chordata; class Chondrichthyes; order Carcharhiniformes; family Scyliorhinidae; genus Scyliorhinus; species Scyliorhinus canicula. Next base: position 264,507,551 of record NC_052146.1, read on the forward strand.
GATTTTTGTTCGGAGAGAGTTGCCGTCTGTTGCAGGGCAGTTGTTATCGGAGGATGATATTGGGTGTTGGATATCTATAGTGAGTTGATGGAGAGGACAAATGGGAAGAAGAATTGGATGGGGAGGTGAAGGTCGGGACATGGAAGGAAGCCCTGCAGAGGCTAAATGCGCCCTTGTCGTGTGTGATGTTAAGCTTCATCCAATTTAAGATGGTGCATAGGGCCCACATGACGGTTGACAGATGAACCGGTTCTTTGCAGGGGTGGAGGATAGTTATGGATGGTATGCGGGGGGACCCACGGATCACGTCCACATGTTTTGGGTCTGTCCAAAGCTGAGGGGGTTCTGGCAGGGGTTCTCGGATGTTATGTCCGAGATTCTGGATGTGGGGGTGGCCCATATTTGCAGTGTCGGAAGATCGGGGAGTCCAGGTGGGGAGAGAGTAACTGACGTGTTGGCCGTTGCCTCCCTGATAGCCCGGAGACGGATCTTCTGCTGGCGGGACTCGGAGCTGCCAAAGGTGAGGGTTTGGGTGAGTGACCTGGTAGAATTCCTGCGGTTGGAGAAGGTCAAGTTCGCTTTGCGGATGGGCGGAGGACTGGTTCACCCAGAGGTGGAAGCAAAGCATTGATTTCTTTAAGCTGGATTGAGGGGTTGGAGGACATAAGGGGTAAAAATTAGGAAGGTGGGGTTCAGTGTTGGCATCAGGGGAAGCTGAGGGCTTGTGGCTTCTGTTCATGTTGATGTTTTGGGTCTTCTGATATTTTTATGTACATATGTAAAAAGCCTTCAATAAAAATATTTTAAAAAAAGAATGCCCAATTGCTGTATGGCCTACTTGGAACATTTTCAAGTTCGCAAAAGATAAACAATATGGATTAATGAATGCTTTGCTGACCCATGCTTTAAATTGTTCCCTATCTGGGAAGTGATATTGCAGGAGCATAAAGTCTTATCATTAAAAGCTCTGAATTACTGTGCAAATGCATCGTTTTTGTTAAACCAAGGAGGAGGTGGAAGCTGAATTGCTTATTTTCACGAAATTAAGGAGAGAACTGCGCAAATTGATCCAGCAACTTGTGGTGATGCAATTCAAAATGTCTCTTCCTTGCCACTAGTTGGAGAATATACAAGTTAATGATGTGCACATTTTAATATTTGTTGCCATTGTATTGGCAGCAAACTTTAGGCCAATGTGTGGATGTGACTTTTCATCAAAACTAGAAGTTTGTTTTAGTGACATGATTGTCATCACCCTGACTGTTCTTTTAAAATGGCAAAATAAGCATGTTTGCAAATGCAGTTAATCTGTTGCCTGTCTCTTGGCAGTTGTGGGGCCGGCAATAGTGGAAGATCTGCTAGCCAGCCAGTTTCATATTCAATCCAGGATGAACTAACGTTTGTAATTACTGTTGATGTGTATTGTAAAAAAAAAAATTCAGACCAAAATTAATGATTTATTTGCGAATAGATTCCCAATGAAAGGAATTGGATGTTTTGAAGTGGCATGAAAGTCTCTACAATTTTTTGTATTTGTATTTTTTTTTTAAACCTGTAACTGTTTCAAGAAAAAATATTGTTGACTTGTAAATCAGACCTAATAAAAGGGCCATGTCCCCCGAACCTACAGATAAGTAAATGTTGCAACCACATCAGTAACCTAAATCCGTGAGTGCTGGAAATCATACTTCTGTATACTTCATGTTTTTTAATCTTTTGCCATAAAAGTAATTGGTTATAACTACAGTTTCTTATGCAAACCTATGCCCCACTCCAATTTCAGTGCCATGTGTCATAAAGTTCAAATTCAGGGCTTCTATTTTTGCTGTGAAGCCTCTCATAATCAAATACATTGAGGCTCGGCATGTAATTTCAACATAAGAGAATAATTTAGGTGCGGTATCAAAGGATACATAACTACTAAAGAGCCCGAACCTAGAATGTGGTCGGAAGACCTTTAAAGTAATTGGGCAACTCTTGGGCGAGTACCCTAAGAACGCCATTCTTCAAAACCGACGAAGTGCTAAAATGAAAACATTTACGTCCCTACACTGCCAGCTCACCAGGAACAAATGAGAAGTGTGTGCATGGACTAGCTGTGGCATTTTGACTGATGTACATGCATGTAATATTTGACATCATGATCTCAGGAGATTATGCATGGTGACATATGACTCAACACGGTGGTATTACCACTGAAATGTGCTGACACAGCAGTTGGTTGCATTGTGCATGCTTAGGCCTTCTGGGATTGCTGAATTAGTACCAGTCATGGTGAATTAATGAGAAGTTTTGTGAAGTCGTAATCCCATGGAACTGGATCAAGACAGCCTCAATACAGCTTAGAATCAGAGACTTGCCGACCATGCATCTGGGTTGAGTTTGACGCCAGATTCCAGAGGTCAAATAGTGTGCTCCTCTTTCTGAAAGCTTTTTAAAATCTACATTGTGTTCTCCCCTTTCCCTGTACATTCTTCATTTTCAGATAATCCAATTCCCTCTTGAATGGCTTGATTGAACATGCCTCTACCCCACTCTCGGACAGTGCATTCCAGACCCTAACCAATCGTGAAAAATTTCTTCCTCAAGTTGTCATTGTTTCTTTTGCCAATTACATTATTCTGTACCTTCTTGTTCTCGAACAATAAGAACAATTTTTCCCAAATCTCCTCTCAACTTTTCTCTTCTGAGGAAAACAGTTCCAAATTTACTAATCCGTGGGCATAACTAGATTTCCCCATTTTCTATCATCATTCAGGTGAATATTTTCTGAAACCTCTCTAATGCATTCACATCCCTCCTAAAAATCCCAGAACTGGACTCAATACTCCAATTGAAACCAAACCAGTGTTTGAAACAATTTGAAACAAATTTACATAACTTCCTTGCTTTTGTACTCTCTGCCCCTATTAATAAAGTCTAGGATGCTGCATGATTTATATGCCACTCTCCCAATCTGCTGTGCCACCTTCAATGATTTGTGCCTTCCTGCTTGTCCCCCTTAGAATTGTATCTTTTATTTTACTCTATCTACATTCTTCCTACCAAAATGAATCACTTCACACTTTTCTACACTTCTTTGCCGAATCCACCAACCTGTCAATGTCTTTTTGAAGTTTTACACTAACCTTCTCACAATTCACAATGCTTCTAGGTTTTGTATCTTCTGAAAATTGTGCCCGGTACACCAAGTCTAGGTCATTAATATACATCAGGAAGAGGAGGGGTCCTAACAATGGCTTTTGGGGTACTCCAATATAAACCTTACTCCAGTGTGAAAAGCATCTATGAACCACTACTTGTTTCCTTTCATTCAGCCAATTTCATATCCATGTTGCTATTGTTCTGTGAATTCTACTTTTTCAAACAAATTAATTATTGAACATGGTTCTTCACAGCACCAGCGTCCCAGGTTCGATTCCCGGCTTGGGTCACTGTGCAGGGGTCTGTAAGTTCTGCCCGTGTCTGAGTGGGTTTCTTCCAGGTGCTCCGGTTTCCTCCCACAAGCCCCGAAAGACGTGCTGTTGGGTGGTCTGGATATTCTGAATTCTCCGTCTGTGTACCTGAATAGGCGCCGGAATGTGGCAACTAGGGGCTTTTCACAGTAACTCCATTGCAGTGTTAATGTAAGCCTACTTGTGACAATAAGGATTATTATTATTAAATCTGTTGTGTGACATTGTATCTATTCTGTGCGCACTACCTTTTCAAACAAATCTGTTGTGTGACATTGTATCAAATACCTTTGGAAGTCCATATGCACCACATCACAGCTTTGCTCTTTGATCAACCCCCTCTGTTATCTCATCAAAAAAGCTTCAAGTTAGTTTTTCTCTTAACAGACCCTTGCTGGATTCCCTTAATTAACCTGTATTTGCCCAAGTGACCATTAATTTTGTTCCCTGTTATTGTTACCAGAAGTTTCCCCGGCACTGAAATTAAACTGTGGTTGCTAGGCTCATCTTTACACCTTTTTTCTACAAGGGTATTACATTTGCAATTCTCCAGTCATTTGGCACCACCCCCTGAGTCGAAGGAAGATTGGAAAATTACGGCCAGTACCTCTGCAATTTCCACACTCACTTCCCTCGCTAGCTTTAGATCATTTCAGCCAGTTCAGGTTCCTTATCAACAAGTACCAAAACAGCACCTCCTTTTCTATTTTAAACCTTTTCAGTGTCTGAATTATCTCCTCTTGCACTTTGTCCTGGGAAGCATCTTCTTCCTTGGTAAAGACAGATGCAAAGTATTCAGTTAATATCTCGGCCATGTCCCGTCCCCCCGGCCCCAATCCCATTTTCGCCAATAATCTGCCTCAATCCACCTTTTAACACCCTTTGACTATTTATAGTCATCTCTGAACCTTCTATATTCAGCTTGATTCTCAGTTATATATTCCACTCGACATCTGTTGTTTGCTCACTTTTTCTTCTTCTTAATTCTTACCTCATTTGTCATTCAGGGAGCTCTGGATTTGTTTGCCCTACCTTTCGCCTTCCTGGGAAGATGCCTTGACCGTGCCCAATTATCTCCTTTAAAGACAGCGTATTGTTCTGTTAGAGTTTTGCCTGTCAACCTTGGATTCTAATTCATCTGTGTTAGATCCATTCTTACCCATTGAAGTTGGCTTTCCTTGTCCTTTCCCAGAGCCAGCCTATAGGAACAGTAATCCCTGTTCCTTAAATGTTCCCGCCTGACACTTGATAACTTGGCTTACCTCATTCCCAAGACCAGAGTCTAGCAGCAGTGCCTCCTTTCTCAATGGACTGGTAACATATTGCTTAGAAACTTTTCCTGAACGCAAACTATAAACTTTGAAGATGACTACGATCCCAGTCTATATTTGGCTAATTAAAGTCCCCCATTATAACAAATTTTGCACCTCTCTGCAATTTCTTTTCAAACTTGGTCCGATGCAACATGGCGCAGGGCTATAGGGGCCGGCGCGTAGGAAGCGAAGCCCCCAGCCCGAGAGGCCGGCCCGCATTCGGTGGGCCCCGATTGCTGGTCAGGGCACATCGGAGGCCCCCCTGGGGTCGGACCTCCCTACCCCCCACGCTGAGGTCCCACCGGCTCAGAGCAGGTTAGAACAGCGGCAGCGGGATTCGGGTTTTTTAATGGCCGTTCGGCCCATCCGGGCTGGAGAATCGCGGGGGGGGGGGTGTGTAGAACGGCACGCGACCAGCGCCGCTCCAACCATGCCGGCGCCAATTCTCCGCGCTGCGGAGAATCGTGTGCCGGCGTCGGGGCGGCGTGGCCCGGTCGCGGGGATTCTCCAACCCGGCCCAGAGCTGGGACAATCCCGCCCCTTGTATCCAGGATATTTAATACACAGCCCTACCTTTCTTTGAGCCAGGTCTCTGATATAGCCACAAGCTATTTCCTTGTGACACTCTGTGCCTGTAGCTCACCAATTTAATTCACTGCACTCCGTGCATCCACATATATGCACAGTAACTCTAATTTATACTTTATTATTCTCTCCCTTTGACTAAAACCACCTTTACAATTTACTATTCCTACTCTAGCCGTACCAGCCTCCCCGGACAGGCGCCGGAATGTGGCGACTAGGGGCTTTTCACAGTAACTTCATTGAAGCCTACCCGTGACAATAAGCGATTTTCATTTTTTTTCTAGTGATATTTAGGCACATTGTTTCTCTCTGATATTACATCCTAGTTCCAACACCCCTGCCAAGTTATTTTAAACCCTCCCCAATAGCACTAGCAAATCACTCTGTAAGGAAATTCATCCTGTGGATATTGGAGCATGTTTCTAAATGTTAAGTAATGAAGCGCATGGCTGGTTGGCACAGTGGTTAGCACTGTTGCCTCACAGCACCAGGGGTTCAATTCTGGCCTGTCTGTGGAGTTTGCACTTTTTCCCCATGTCTGCATGGGTTTCCTCCGGGTGCTCCGGTTTCCTCCCACGTCCAAAGATGTGCAGGTTAGGTGGATTGGCCATGCTAAATTGCCCCGAGGTGGGGTTATGGGGTTACGGTGGGGAATTGGACTGCGGTAGGGTGCTCTGACAGAGGACTGGTGCAGACTCGATGGGCCGAATGGCTCCTTCTGCACTTTAGGGATTTTATGGTTCCATGGAAGTAATTAAAAATTTTATACAAAAATATTAGCCATAAAACCAAAACTATAACCTTTCCATACTATGAATTCAGAAATGTTCCATGGTTTTGTACTTTTCTCATTCTTCGAGGAAAAACATAGAGTTTATAAAATTGTTTCTAGAACTGAATGTCTATTTTAGAAGCAGAGTTTTCAGAACTCCAACAGTTAACGTAACCTACAGTTATTTTTGCTCTTATCCCCTTTGTACTTTTTAAAAATTCAACCCTGAAAATGCAGGAGTTAATTTCTGATGTTTACTCAGTTCCTCTTGCTGTAATAGTTCCTAAAGGTCTAACACATTAAATAATTCTTTGCCCAGATTGTTCGGCAATAACTTTGGAATTGCCTTGACATTTCCCTAAGTGAAGGTAGACTCAATTGTCTTGGGAGGCAGCTACTAAAAGAATGAACACATGTTGCATTCATTAGATCTCCTTTGGCCCTTGCAGTTTTTTCTGAAGATAAAATCCTCGTGCACTGAGAAAATTGTGGAGTGTTTGCAATTCCAAGAATATTGTCCCAGAGGATTGCTGACGTTGCAGAGGATTGCTGCATTTAGCCAAGGCAGAAATGTTCGCAAGTAGTTTGAGGCTTGTGACTGAAGCTCACAGGTAGCTAGTGGAGCTGATGCTGTTTAGAACATTTTTGTTATTGGGGCCTCATTGCTTCCCGAAGTGATCTGGACATTGTCTGCTCCCTGCCCCCTAGCTCTTCAGTGATTGGTGTGCTCAGACAGGCAGAAGGAACGGGGGTGTCTTGTGGCGTTCTTATTTGTGCCAACACAGAAGTGCTTTGTCACCAGCCATCTGGACTGGGAGGATATCCTTAGAATTCGAAGTATGTTGGAGCTATGCTTGCTGTGAAATCATTGGAAAGGAAGAGGAAAAACAGACCAAACTAGTTTGTAAGGCAAACATGGAAGACGATTTTCCCAATGTGCCCTCAATATATGATGCCTCAACATTGCTCATCGTCTCCACTGGTAATTCATCAACATTTTTAAAAACTTGCATTCTAGTGTTAAGTTCTCCAAAGAAATCTGAAATAATAATTTTAGGCACTGACTTTTTGACTTCAAAATAATATTGTGCTTTGTGCATTGTATGCAATTTTGAAAGGAAAAGTCGGAAGTACTTTATGTAGAGCATTAATTAGAGATTGCATTGTTCCATTTAAGAAGCTACTGACAGAAATAGTAAAATACATTGAAATTTACACTCTGCGTATGGAGAATGTCTTAATTTATTATCACTGTGTTACCCCTTATACAGAATTCTCACTTGCATTTGTTAACCTTTAAATAATTCCTCTCTTCTTCCCTACTCCCAAAATTGTTTGATAAATATATAAAACCTCGACCTGTTTTCAAACTTGGCTTTACTTCTGATTATGTATATACAGTGGTACAGTAAATTTCAGGGTGGGGTGGCAGTCCAGTTTGTTGTTGAAGTTTGCTACAGTTTTGTGTTAGTCACTGCAAGTATTTGGATACTTAAGATCTAATTCATATAATCAATAGGATTGATGGAGCCTTTTAAGATGTTGCAACGGAAACTTTTATTTGTAGTTGTGTTTTAAGTTTTTGCCTGGAAAGCAATGTTACTTGTTTGAGAAGAATTGTTTTTTTTACCCCTTTTGTGAGGGCCACGAAGAATGCAGCACGAGTTGAAGGATAGAAAGAAATAACATTTATTTATAATAACATATATATATATATATATATGTACACAACAGCAGCTATACACATATATACACAACAACTCCCTTGCTGCTCACTCCTCTCTAACTGGTTCCAAACTGGCCAGATTTATTTATGCAGGGAATCTGCTAATGATTTCCCCAGCCCCTTCATTGGGGAAGCTCATACTCCCAAAGGATTGTGGGATTGCCATTAGTCCCCAGCCAATGGTAAGCAGGCAGGTTACAACAACCCCATACATAATCGCTATTTGGGTAAATTACACAAAGATGTTTAAAGCTGAAATGACATTGTTTGAGCATTAAACATACAACTACATAGATGATTAGAAAATTGACTAGCATGTTGTAACACTGGTAATGGTATGCATTTATTCCTCTTAACTTGAGTTTAATTTGAAAGTGGAATTCAAATTTGTCCTTTGTTTTGAGAAATGTTACAAAAATCATTGCCCATTTCTGGAGTATTGATACTCTAAGGGGAGCAGCTATAAGTTTTCTGATTTATAAATACCATGTTGCATTTCTGACTCTAAGGTGAGTGTCCAAATGTGTAGTGATACTGGGAATTCACTGCTGCCTAACTGTACTTCGAAGTAACTGTGAGGTGATTCACAACTCTGAGTCAAAGCAGAGCATTAAAGCAATCACTGGGCTGATTTTAAAACTGGGCTTGGAATTTATTGTATATCGTACATAGAACATAGAACAGTACAGCACAGAACAGGCCCTTCGGCCCTCGATGTTGTGCCGAGCAATGATCACCCTACTCAAACCCACGTATCCACCCTATACCCGTAACCCAACAAACCCCCCCCAACCTTACTTTTATTAGGACACTACGGGCGATTTAGCATGGCCAATCCACCTAACCCGCACATCTTTGGACTGTGGGAGGAAACCGGAGCACCCGGAGGAAACCCACGCACACAGGGGGAGGACGTGCAGACTCCACACAGACAGTGACCCAGCCGGGAATCGAACCAGGGACCCTGGAGCTGTGAAGCATTTATGCTAACCACCATGCTACCCTGCTGCCCCTGACTTAGTTTCTATATAAACATGAACAGGCCGTTAACTGAAAGAAACATTTGAAATTCTGGTCAATAGCTGAAAAGATGACACAATAACTTCTTAGTTCCCCAGCATTGCATTTAGGGGGTTCCCCAATGGTGCGCTGGGAATACCTCTCGGAGGTTACTCCATAAGGGTTTACCCGGCAATTGCCCAAAAGAGCCAACTTCCTCCAGACAATTGCGCTGGGTTCGGAACCATCCTACAGAAGCAATTTAAATCACTAACTTCAGATGGTTCTGTCCAATTTACCCTGATGGTTACTCTGAAAGAGATAGAAGTAAAAAAAAAACTAACTCCAGAGTAACTATTTAAACACCCAGACCCAGATTGCATGGAGCCCCCGCAAAAACAAGACCCCCAGGGGAGGCCCTGTGCAAGCACACCCGCGTCTGACCTGAACCAACCTTCTGGAGTGATCCCCATGGCTCCCGGTCTGACGGAAATCCCTCCCTCCGGAACGGAGATCCCTCCCTTCCTCCCGCACGGACGGCGATCCCTCCCTTCCTCCCGCATGGACGGCGATCCCTCCCTTCCTCCCGCACGGACGGCGATCCTTCCATCCCTCGCGGTCTGACGGAGATCCCTCCCTCCCTCCTTCCCGGATGGAGATCCCTCCCTCCTTCCCGGATGGAGATGCCTCCCTCCTTCCCGGATGGAGATCCCTCCCTCCTTCCAGGATGGAGATCCCTCCCTCCCTCCCGGATGGAGATCCCTCCCCTCCCTCCCTCCCGGATGGAGATCCCTCCCCTCCCTCCCTCCCGGATGGAGATCCCTCCCCTGCCTCCCTCCCGGATGGAGATCCCTCCCCTCCCTCCCTCCCGGATGGAGATCCCTCCCCTCCCTCCCTCCCGGATGGAGATCCCTCCCCTCCCTCCCTCCCGGATGGAGATCCCTCCCCTCCCTCCCTCCCGGATGGGGATCGCTCCCCTCCCTCCCGAACGGTCGGAGATCCCTCCCTCCCGCACGGTCGGAGATCCCTCCCTCCCGCACGGTCGGAGATCCCTCCCTCCCGCACGGTCGGAGATCCCTCCCTCCCGCACGGTCGGAGATCCCTCCCTCCCTCCTGCACTCAGGCCTATCCTTCCCTCCCGGTCAGATGGCCATCCCTCCCTCCCTCCCGCACTGATGGCCATCCCTCCCTCCCCTCCCCTCCCTCCCCCCCTTGCACTTAAGGCCATCCCTCCCTGCCTCCCTCCTCCCTCCTGCACTGATGGCCATTCCTCCCTCCCTCCCGCACTGATGGCCATTCCTCCCTCCCTCCCGCACTGATGGCCATCCCTCCCTCCCTCCGGCACTGATGGCCATCCCTCCATCCCTCACTGATGGCCATCCCTCCCTCCCTCACTGATGGCCATCCCTCCCTCCCTCCCTCCCGCACTGATGGCCATCCATCCCTCCCTCCGGCACTGATGGCCATCCCTCCCTCCCTCCCGCACTGATGGCCATCCCTTCCTCCCTCCCTCCCGCACTGATGGCCATCCCTCCCTCCCTCCCTCCCGCACTGATGGTCATCCCTCCCTCCCTCCCGCACTGATGGCCATCCCTCCCTCCCTCCCGCACTGATGGCCATCCCTCCCTCCCTCCCGCACTGATGGCCATCCCTCCCTCCCTCCCGCACTGATGGCCATCCCTCCCTCCCTCCCGCACTGATGGCCATCCCTCCCTCCCTCCCGCACTGATGGCCATCCCTCCCTCCCTCCCTCCCGCACTGATGGCCATCCCTCCCTCCCTCCCTCCCTCCCGCACTGATGGCCATCCCTCCCTCCCTCCCGCACTGATGGCCATCCCTCCCTCCCTCCCGTACTGATGGCCATCCCTCCCTCCCTCCCGTACTGATGGTCATCCCTCCCTCCCTCCCGCACTGATGGCCATCCCTCCCTCCCTCCCGCACTGATGGCCATCGCTCCCTCCCTCCCGCACTGATGGCCATCCCTCCCTCCCTCCCGCACTGATGGCCATCCCTCCCTCCCGCACTGATGGCCATCCCTCCCTCCCTCACTGATGGCCATCCCTCCCTCCCTCCCTCCCGCACTGATGGCCATCCCTCCCTCCCTCCCTCACTAATGGCCATCCCTCCCTCCCTCCCTCCCTCCCTCCCGCACTGATGGCCATCCCTCCCTCCCGCACTGATGGCCATCCCTCCCTCCCTCCCTCCCGCTCTGATGGCCATCCCTCCCTCCCTCCCGCACTGATGGCCACCCGTCCCTCCCTCCCGCACTGATGGCCATCCCTCCCTCCCTCCCGCACTGATGGCCATCCCTCCCTCCCTCCCTCCTCCCTCCCGCACTGATGGCCATCCCTCCCTCCCTCCCGTACTGATGGCCATCCCTCCCTCCCTCCCTCCTCCCTCCCGCACTGATGGCCATCCCTCCCTCCCTCCCGCTCTGATGGCCATCCCTCCCTCCCTCCCGTACTGATGGCCATCCCTCCCTCCCTCCCTCCCGCACTGATGGCCATCCCTCCCTCCCTCCCTCCCTCCCGCACTGATGGCCATCCCTCCCTCCCTCCCGCTCTGATGGCCATCCCTCCCTCCCTCCCGCTCTGATGGCCATCCCTCCCTCCCTCCCGTACTGATGGCCATCCCTCCCTCCCTCCCGCACTGATGGCCATCCCTCCCTCCCTCCCGCTCTGATGGCCATCCCTCCCTCCCTCCCTCCCGCACTGATGGCCATCCCTCCCTCCCTCCCGCACTGATGGCCATCCCTCCCTCCTTCCCGCACTGATGGCCATCCCTCCCTCCCTCCCGCACTGATGGCCATCCCTCCCTCCCTATAGCACTGATGGCCCTCCCTCCTGCACTGATGGCCATCCCCCCCCCCCCCCCCCCCCCCCCCCCCCCCCCCCCGCACTGACGGCCATCCCTCCCTCCCTCCTGCACTGACGGCCATCCCTCCCTCCCTATCTCCCGCACTGACACCCATCCCGTCCACCTGCACTGATGCCCTTTTGCACTGACGTCCAACCCTCCCTCCTGCACTGATGCCTTCCTCTCCCTCGCACCAGCACTGATACCCATCCCTCCCTCCTTCCTGCACTGTCCCCATCCCACTCTCATCCCTCCCTCCCGCACTAACCCCCATCCCACCCTCATCGTTACCTCCCGCTCTAACCCCCATCCCACCCTCATCCCTCCCTCCTGCACTAACCGCCAACCCTCCCTCCCGCACTAACCCCCATCCCACTCTCATCCCTCTCTCCCGCACTGGCCCACCACTGGGTGAGATGCCCCCCCCCCCCCCCCCCCCCCCCCGCCCAACTCCCTAAGCTTTATAATGTACCTGCTCCCTGTAATTTGGCTTTTAAACTTCCCCTTCTATGACAGCTACTGTCACAAAAAGGGGGAGTTATTTACCTCTATGCTCCCCATTTACTCCACAATGATGCTGCCGGGGACACGTTTCGCTGCTCCTGTCTCACCCAGTCTGAGTGAGGAAGATTAGGCGAGATGGGGGCTTCTGAATTCCAGCGCAGTTCGAACTTGATATTTGATTAGATTTCCCTCTGTGGTCTCCCATCAGGGAATTTTCACAGTTGGTGGTCACATTAAAGTATGTGCTTTCAATGAATCCAAAAGCTTCTGGAAGATTCCTGTCCTCAGTTCTGGGGGAAAAAGGCATTTGCAAAGGAAGCATGTGAGGACGTATGCAGTTGGTTATGAACTCTTCAAGCTCAGCCACCTTTGAATGTGTAGCTTAGAAATATTTAATTGTTCCCAGAAAATGTATAGAGGCATTGACCGGCTGGCGTAATGGAGAATTCTGCCACCAGGTCGAGATGGAAAGTTGCGTGGCGGGCCGGAGAATCCTGCCCACGGGCTTGTCATCAGTTCTGGAGACTGCCAGTCTAGTGAATTGATACTAATTGCTCATAACAAGCTGTCTGGCGTTGAACTTTCTCAAGGAGAGTAATGTTTTTAGCTGTGTATGGATCTCAAGAAACTGCACCGTACTCGATGAGGTCTAAGTCAAAGTATAGCGTTTCCTTTACAGTACTTGAGGAGTGATGGAAGTTCTGTTTCACGACCCCCCCCAAGCATTTTGGATATTTGGAGGCTGTATATATTGTCTATTCTATTTTCAACTATTTTGGATGTGGATTCCTAAGTAATAGCATCCTTTAGGAATCAAGGGGAGAATCATGCATTATATAGTTGGATACTGATGGACATTGACTATTGCTGATTCACATGATGTTACATTTCTCTACATATTGAATTTTATTCCAATACAATGGCTCATTTGATGTGATTACTTGGACCTTCCTGAAGGCTAACCTCACCTGCATCAATAATGGCTCTATAGACTAGGCAGTCACCTGCGGAGAGTCTGATCTGGCTTGATATTCCATCATGGATGTCATTCGTAATTAGGAGAAATAAGTGTGGGCCCAGGACGCTACCTTGCGACTGCGCAAGACTGATTTTCAGTTTGAAGTTTCCTTGTTCATTGACGTTTTGCTGCCAGGTATGCTGAAATGCAGGTTCATAATCCTCTTGACTACTACTGTAATGGATTGCATGTGGAGGAAGTGGTCCTGTACAGTACAACAGGTGATTGAAGTGATGGCCGTTAGATTAAAAATTGACTTAAAAAGCTCGACAAAAAATAGTTACGGTAATACATTAAGTCTTGAAATCTGTACCAACCGTACCTTGTTATTTTGAGGGACAGTGAACTACTGTGGCTAGATTAGCTTAACAAATTATCCCATCTTGGACCTCCACTTCATGCTTCAAAATAGTGCAGGCAAATGCAGAATATATCTATTTTATAACAAATAACTGGCAGTTAATACTCATTTAAACTTTGGGTTTTGCCAACAATCATAAATTGCATGAGCTTTCGTTTTGCTATTTCACTTCACCACAACTATTGTTAAAATAACAATTGCTGAAGTGGCAGGTTTGGCAGAAAAAACATTTAGGCCCACCATTAAAAGTACACTATATTTGTGCTGTAGATCGCTAAGTTGTCAGTCTGATAGCCATGCAGCAAAGGGCAGCATGGTAGCACAACTGGATAGCACTGTGGCTTCACAGCGTCGGGGTCCCAGGTTCGATTCCCTGCTGGGTCACTGTCTGTGTGGAGTCTGCACGTTCTCCCCGTGTCTGCGTGGGTTTCCTCCGGATGCTCCGGTTTCCTCCCACAGTCCAAAGATATGCGGGTTAGGTGGATTGGCCATGATAAAATGCCCTTTGTGACCAAAAAGGTTAGGAGAGGTTATTGGCTTACGGGGATAGGGTGGCAGTGAGGGCTTAAGTGGGTTGGTGCAGACTCGATGGGCCGAGTGATCTCCTTCTGCACTGTATGTTCTATGTTCAGCGTTCCAGCTACCACTTCATAAACGTTGTGCTCAAAGGCCTATCATCTTGACTAAGGAAAGAAAAGGATAAAGAAACAGGTGAATAATGGAGAAAGAGATGGAGTGAAGCGAACACAAAAAATAGAGAGCGTTTTTAAAAGTAAAGTGGGTTAAGAGAGGAGAGGAAGAAAAGGAGATGGAAGGAAAAAGTTTTTAAAAATCTAAAGGACAAGTAGAATTAATGTCATTGTTGGCCAGTTCTGCTTGGGAAGTGCCTCATTTGTCCTTGAGACATTAATGAATGAATGGGAAGGAAAGTGTATGAAATGTACAAACATTCTTGACCCATGAAATACAGAATCAGCAGCCTTGCCCAACAGGGACAGTGGAACATCCAGTGAGTATAATGTTGCACTGCGTTCATAGGAAGTTAGAAACTGCTGAACAAAAAGAGACCAAGGTCCACCTGATTCTCTTCTTCCCTCCTCATAGTTACACGATAAAGAGATGTCAGAGTTGTTGACGTACCATAGCAATTAATTCCTGTCAATTTGTTGACCCAGAAATTAGGAAAATGTCAGTGATTATAATTTTGGGGGTAAAAAGACATGTCCTGTTTCAAATTGTTCAAATACTATATCCCATGAGATTATTTTCTAAAAGCAGTCAATCTAATGTTTATTTGAATTAGTTACCCGTCCTCTGTTGAAACAACTTTGTTTCCTGAAAATGATTGCCGTCCAATGTTAATCTGACTGGTACAAGAATGCTGCCAAGACAGATGAAAATATTACAAATCCTCTAGGACCAGTTCACTACTTGCTTCAGTGAGAGTCCACAACATTTTTGTCCCTTTTATGGGCATCAAGCTGTGCGTCACATCAGAGGGATCAATCCTGCCATTAATGGATCTTCTATGACATTAATCTCAAAAACATTAGAGAGCACTAGAACAATCAATGTATTGGTTTCAGGCAGAATTATGCCTCTACTTATTAAATGCTGTCGCTTCACAGCATAGTAAGAAGTCTTACAACACCAGGTTAAAGTCCAACAGGTTTGTTTCAAACACGAGCTTTCGGAGCACGGCTCCTTCTTCAGGTGAATGGAAAGGCTTGCTCCAGAAATGTTTATATAGACACAGTCAGAGATGCCCCGGAATGCGAGCACCTGCAGGCAATCAAATCATCAAAGATGCAGAGAGAGAGGTAACTCCAGGTTAAAGAGGTGTGAATTGTCCCAAGCCAGTTCATCGAAACAAAAATGTTTTGTCCCGAAGCGTGGTACATTGGCGAGACCATGCAGACACTGCGACAACGAATAAACGGGCATCGTGCGACTATCAACAGGCAGGACTGTTCCCTTCCAGTTGGGGAACACTTCAGCAGTCAAGGACATTCAGCCTCTGATCTCCGGGTCAGCATTCTACAAGGAGGCCTTCAGGAGACGCGACAACGCAAAATTGCTGAGCAAAAACTTATAGCTAAGTTCCGCACGCATGAATGCGGACTCAACCGGGATCTGGGATTCATGTCGCATTACATTCGGCCCCCACCAACAAGCCTGGACTTGCAGAGGCCTACCGACTGAACTGGCTTGGGACAATTCACACCTCTTTAACCTGGAGTTACCTCTCTCTCTGCATCTTTGATGATTTGATTGCCTGCAGGTGCTCGCATTCCGGGGCATCTCTGACTGTGTCTATATAAACATTTCTGGAGCAAGCCTTTCCATTCACCTGAAGAAGGAGCCGTGCTCCGAAAGCTCGTGTTTGAAACAAACCTGTTGGACTTTAACCTGGTGTTGTAAGACTTCTTACTGTGCTCACCCCAGTCCAACGCCGGCATCTCCACATCATGGCTTCACAGCATAACACTGTATTACAATGTTGTGGATTATTGTTCAACTGGTGATGAAATAAGGGTTAAGTAACTGAAACCAAAACCGCTAAATCAGTAAGCCAGTTTGTGTAATAATTCAGAGTACTTTGTGCAGTTGTACAGATCTGGGGGGAATTCTCCGCCACCCGGGAATCGGCGGGGGCGGGAATCGTGGCGGGAACCCCGTGGTGATTCTCCGGCCCGTGATGGGCCGAAGTCCTACCGCTGACAGGCCAATCCCGCCGGCGGGAATCAAAGCATGTCTGGTGCCGGCGGGATTGGCGGCGCGGGCGGGTGCCGGGGTCTTTGGGGGGGGGGGGCGGGGTGATCTGGACCCGGGGGGGTGCCCCCACGGTGGCCTGGCCCGCGATCGGGGCCCACCGATCGGCGGGCAGGCTTGTGCTGTGGGGGCGCTCTTTTTCGTCCGCCTCGCCATGGCCTTCATCATGGCGGGGGCGGAAGAGACCCCCTCCCCATCGCATGCGCCGGTATGACATCAGCAGCCGCTGACGCACCGGCGCATGCGCGGACTTGCGCCGGCCGGCGAAGGCCTTTCGACCCCGGCTGGGGAGGCGCTAAAGGCCGTTTGCGCCGGCCAGCGGAGTGGGAGCCACTCCGGCCCGGGCTTAGCCCCTAAAGGTGCGGAGAATTCCGCACCTTTGGGGAGGCCCGACGCCGGAGTGGTTCACGCCACTCCGTCCCGCCGGGACCCCCCGCCCTGCCGGGTACGGGAGAATCCCGGCCCTGATGCTTAACCAGTCGAATGTGATATCCTGTGACAATGGTCTTGATTTCATGGTCAGTGGCAAAGCAAAAGCATTCGTCATTGACCTCTAAGAAAGCTGCAATAAATTGTGAGTTTTACCTTTCCTGACATTTGTTTGATCTCCAGGTGTCCAACAACAGTTAGGTTATCAGTTAGTGTAAGCTGCAGAAGATTTTGAAATACTCCCTCAAACAACAAACGTGAAAGTAAAGTCCTCTGACTATTCTTTACTCTTTAAACTTTGCAAATAGCAAAACAAATGGTTAGGGTATAGACGTGTAGAAGCTGAAATATCATAAAATTATATTTTTTAAGTTTTAAGAAAAAAATATTTTTTTAATCATGATGCCGATATTTGTCATTGTGCAAGGATAAAACTAGTTGGAGGGCCAAAGAATTTTCCAACAGTAATTATGAACTTAGTATGCCATGTAAAAATTCAGTCACATCTCATTTAACAATGTTGTAACCTTGTCAAGTGTTTTTTGACAGCAATTCTAATAGTTGCTGGTTCACAGTAATTTTTAATTGATTGTATTATGAGGGAAACTTCAAAAGCACACCCTCTGGAGAAGTGTAGAATTCCATGTTTAATTACAGGTTTACTCATGCTAGAACTTGGTGTCAGATGCAGTGGTGTAATGTTAATGGATGTTAGTTTTGTCATCTTTACTGCCGCAAAATCCGGGCCAGTCTGTTTTACGTCCAAAAAAGCTGAACTCGCTGATCAGAGGGATAATTTGCACTGTAAAATTGTTCCTCATCTGTTTCACATTTCAAGCAGACATTGCAGAGACAAGTTTCTGCTTTGGGCACAATTTTGGAAATTGGGTGAAACTTTCACTTGAAATTGTGCTAGTTTACAGTTCAAGTTCCATTAAAGTGAATTTGCATAATCACAATTGCTAAACTGAAAGTGACTTGCAAAAATTATACTGAAATATAAAAACTTTTAAAACATGCCTATTAGTGCATGTTCATCCAAGAAAACAAGTTCAATTTGAAGACTCTCCTCAAATGGTTCAATCAAGAGAAACTTGCCATCATCCTTATTTTAAGTTGAACTTTGGTGGAACTATTTTTAAACAATCGGTAAATATCCGGAACTTTCTGTCTGCGCTTGATGCAACTCAATTACTCTGGAGTTTCCACAATCTTTTGCATGGACTCCGCTGATTGCTCTGATAAAAGAGGGTAGAGGGAGGAAGACACTTGTTTGTGATTTATGTTTTTAAATTCAATGCATTAGCATTCCAAGGAAATTTTGCACACGCATGTACTGAGTGCACCCAGTCGTCATGGTGTAAGGTACTGTGTGCTCACTGATCTACACTAGCTTCTGGCCTGGCAATATCCTAATTTTATAAAATCCTCATCCTTGCTTTTAAATTCCTGCTAGACCATGCCCCACTTTATATCTCTTAACTTCCTCCGCTCTACAAGCCTCTGAGATCCCTGTGCTTCTTCCGTTCCAACCTCTTACAAATTCCTGACTTTTATTGCTCCATTGTTGACAGCTTTTCCTTCAGTTGACTAAGTACCAAGCTTTGAAATTCTCTCCCAAAGATTCTCCAAATTTTAAATTCTGTAATCTTTAAGATACACCTTTAAAACCTACTTTTTGAACCCCCTTTGGTCATCTGTCCCAGTATCTCCTCACATGGCTCAATGTCAAATTTATTTTGATAACACATGAGCGAAGTGCCTTGAAACGTATTACCAAGTTGTTATTGTTGATAATAGTGCAGGAGGAAATCAAAGATCAAATTCAATTATTGACTTTGGCTTGATCCTGCATGTACCATTATATATTTTAAATGTGCATTTTCCTATGCTATGTTGATTTAGAAATGTTCACTTTAAATTTCCTTTGACTGTGTAATTTTAAAAACTATTTATACAGTGGAGTGTAAAACATGCATTTGTTGTCAGCTAATAAATGTTTTTGGGGTGAAAAATTGGCAAAAGATTCAGTAATCGGTTTCCAGTCAATACCAAGTATCATCAAGCAGCCATTCTATTGCCTAAAGTATACTCCGTCATTTCGAAGGAACGGGAAATAATGGAGGTAATTCTTGTATTGCACATCAGTTGTGGAGATGGGAAAGGGCTGTACCCAACTAAAGAAAGCATAAATTTAACTCTCTGCAGATTTGCAGCAGAACGAGGAGGGCAAAGGTTAGGAAACTTGTTGGAGCAGCACCTATCGCAACAAGACTCAATATGGTGATCTTTAACATTCAAAACTCAAACAATTCCAGTAACTGAGTTTCAAAGTAACTTGCAGCTTTCCCTGACTGCCACTAAGCATCCCTTTAATGCGTTGTCGAAATGACTACCTTTTGACTTCTGTCTCTGTTCAATGGATAGGATTAGGAATTTATGTAAACAATGCATGCAGAGACAAGAATAATCCACAAATTAATCTTATCTTTACTTGTGTCTTTGCCTGAAACTTTGTCTTTGTTGACCTATGGTAGATCTAGGTGGTCTTGCATCTCCAGTCTCAAAGCAGGGCTGAAGCTCTTTAAGTCCTTTCCTAATTATTTTTTCTAGCTCAAACTAGTAGCTTAAGAGCTTCTTGCCTCTTAGGCAAATGTTTGAGTCATCCTGTCTAATGTTTCCAGTCATCGTCTCATATCTCCTTGGCTCAAGAGTAAATTCTTTATTTGAATATGCTTCTGTAAAAATGGCAATCTGTTTTTCAATGTTATTGTAGTTTTCCCCTTGGGTCAAATAGTTTGATAAACAGAAGACTGCTTTTTTTTGTTCTGGAGATTTGAATTTAAGATTTTCTAATGTTAGAAAACTATAGTTTCACATGGAGAAAAGTCACAAAAATACATATTATAATATCGTGGGCAACCTTCTCTTACTTGTGTAACATACATTTTCTATAAACAGCTACTGTATTAAGTGTGTAACTTTTGTACTGCATTTTAAGTCATAAAGGAATGAATATTGTGTGGTAGATACTTTTTACCTCCATTGTGCTGTTTTATGGTGTTTTTAAAAAATGAAGAATAGCATGTGGGTAGGGTGTGTGTGTGTGTGATGGGTGCTGATATTTAGTGCTTCATTCGTGGCTATTGGACATAGTTATTGTAATCAAAGGCAACGTTAAAACTGTCAATTGGCCAGATATGTTCCCAGAGAATGTCAGGATACGAGGATATTTTTGTTGTGAAACTCCAGTTGGGGATTACCTAAAATATATTGAACATTTTTAAAAGAATCAAATTGATTCAATAGATTATTCTTCCTGTACTTTTTATGTTCTTGTACAGATTGATTTTGTGAAAATAAAGTTGACCACAATCTGTCATTGGTGTACAGCTGTGTAAATAAAACCCAGCCATTGAAAGACATTCCGTTCATATCAGGATGAAGTGGGTCAGTTATAATGCAAAATGTGGATGCTTTCCAGACGTTCATGTATTGTGGGGCTTACTTTCATTGTGAAAATTGCAGATTAGCCAACTGAACTGTTGAGAATGTGGAAAAGTGGCAGGACTGATTTACTCATAGCATAGATTTCTAATCTTTTTCTTTGACAAAAGTTAATTTCTGAATTTTTATGGCATACTGCACTGTCTTTAAAATCAGCAGGGGATATTTGCAATCCTGGTATCTTCTGTTCTCCTGTGATAACGCACAAATGCACCGTTAATCATTAGTGACATGGGGGTAGGTGCAAAATGGACTGACCTGGAATCATATCTGTTCGAAGGAACTAATGGAGGATGTTGGAATTACTATGCACAGCTATGGGAGGGATTTTATCCCAACACTGGATGGAATTTTGCATTAGAGCATAGACTTGTTTGACAGTATAGAAAAGCTTTCTATGACGTGATAGAGTTGTTCCCAGCCTTTCCTGTTACAAGTGGTGTCAAGCAAGGATATGTCCTTGCATCATCACTCTTCGGTATTTTATTTGTTGTTTTGCTCCATGTGAATTTCAATAATCTCCAAATAGGAGCCAGGGTAAAATTCAGGTCTGATGGCCAATACTTCAACTTTTTACGATCTTTGGCCAGACCCCAGTTGTGGGGAAGATCCAGTTCGGAAGCAAGAACATTTTGTTTAACGGCAACAAAGTTTGAGATTCCGTGAATATAGCTGCAAGATTCCACAGGTTTTAAGGAAACACAAATAAACTTTACCATGCAAATTCAGAAAGATAATTACAATATCTATCTTTTGTTACGTTCACAATTGATATAACTTTTTCAATTAAACGTGTAGGAACAGAGTCACGGGACTGCTTTTAGTTTTAACAACAAGGAAAAAACTTTATTAAACATGACAAAATTGGTTTGTGATACAATATGCCTTTACCCCACCCCACCCATTTAACAATTATACACTGGTTTTAGGATTAACACGGGAATAAAAGTACATTTTTATTTACAATGATCCTATTATCACAAAATCATAGATCATAGAATTTACAGTGCAGAAAGAGACCACTCGGTCCATCGAGTCTGCACCGGCTCTTGAAAAGAGCACCCACTTAAGCCCACACCTCCACCCTATTCCCGTAACCCAATAACCCCACCTAACCTAAGGACAATTTAGCATGGCCAATCCACCTAACCTGCAAATCTTTGGACTGTGGGAGGAAACCGGACGGAGCACCCGGAGGAAACCCATGCAGACATGGGGAGAACGTGCAGACTCCGCACAGACAGTGACCCAAGCAAGGAATTGAACCTGGGACCCTGGTGCTGTGAAGCAACTGTGCTAATTACTGTGCTACCTTTTTAAGGATGGAAATGAATGTGGGCAAATACACATTCTGCTCTGAACCCCAAGTGAATGTCTCCTCAGAATCCCCCGATGATTGTCACGTCAGAGTTTCCGAACTCCACTCCCTAAAACACACTTTAAAATCTTCTTTCGTAATTATGCTTTCCCTTCGTGATTTGCATTCCAAAATTCAGAGTAGGTTTTCCAAATGATACTTTTAAACAAAGCTGCCGCTCCACTTTTAATAGTGAATCTAGTCTAGGATTTTCACTGTGCCCTTTTGGGTTTTCTTTGTCTTAACTGTTTTTACAGAAACTCTTTTGTTTTAAATTTAAGAGTACCCAATTAAGACCCAATTTATTTTTTCTAATTAAGGGGCAATTTAGTGCGGCCAATCCACCTACCCTACACATCTTTGGGTTGTGGGGGCAAAACCCATGCAAACACTGGGAAAATGTGAAAACTCCACACAGTCAGTGACCCAGGGCCGGGATCGAACTGGGACCTCGACGCCGTGAGGCAGCAGTGCTAACCACTGCGCTACCATGCTGCCCCTTTTTACAGAAACTCTAGAGACCCAGGTACTGATTTCCATAGTTATTTCAACTCTCATTTCACAGGCTATAGTAAAATTACTTCAGATATTTTTCTGGCGTCTCAGCCGCCTTTTCAGATCCATCTGTTGTTACTGAACAATGTTCTATTCTACTACCTTTAACCTCAGATTTCTTGGAAACTTCTCTGCATTTCTTTGGTATCCTTAACTAGCTGCTCTTCAGATTTATGTAATTGTTTTCACAACCATTACTCCATAGCATGGCTTTTCTTCTAACAAAACTGAGAGAGATGTACCCTCTCTAGCCTTCAAGTCAAGTGCTTTAAGGGCGGCATGGTGGCACAGCGGTTGTACTGCTGCCTCACAACACCAGGGTCCCAACTTGGGTAACTGTGTGGAGTCTGCACGTTCTCCCTGTGTCTGCGTGGGTTTCCTCTAGGTGCTCCGGTTTCCTACCACAAGTCCATAAGACCATAAGACATAGGAGCGGAAGTAAGGCCATTCGGCCCATCGAGTCCACTCCACCATTCAATCATGGTTGATTTCAACTCCATTTACCCGCTCTCTCCCCATAGCCCTTAATTCCTCAAGAAATCAAGAATTTATCAATTTCTGTCTTAAAGACACTCAACGTCCCGGCCTCCACCGCCCTCTGTGGCAATGAATTCCACAGACCTACCACTCTCTGGCTGAAGAAATTTCTCCTCATCTCTGTTCTAAAGTGACTCCCTTTTATTCTAAGGCTGTGCCCCCGCGTCCTAGTCTCCCCTGCTAATGGAAACAACTTCCCTATGTCCATCCTATCCAAGCCATTCATTATCTTGTAAGTTTCTATTAGATCTCCCCTCAACCTCCTAAACTCCAATGAATATAATCCCACGATCCTCAGACGTTCATCGTATGTTAGGCCTACCATTCCTGGGATCATCCGTGTGAATCTCCGCTGGACCCGCTCTTCTGACTTCCCACTACTCTTTGCCACATTATAGGCTCTCTCTTTTGCCTTGATGCATTCCCTGACTTCCTTTGTCAGCCATGGCTGCCTAATCCTCCCTCTGATAACCTTTCTTTTCTTTGGGATGAACCTCTGCACTGTGTCCTCAATTACTCCCAGAAACTCCTGCCATTGCTGTTCTACTGTCTTTCCCACTAGGCTCTGCTTCCAGTCGAATTTTGTCAGTTCCTCCCTCATGCGCCTGTAATTACCTTTATTTAACTGTAAAACCTTTACATCTGATTCTACCTTCTTTCAAATTGCAGACTGAATTCTACCATATTATGATCACTGCTTCCTAAGTGTTCCCTTACTTTAAGATCTTTTATCAATTCTGGCTCATTACATAACACTAAGTCCAGAATAGCCTGTTCCCTCGTGGGCTCCATCACAAGCTGTTCCAAAAAGCCATCCTGTAAACATTCAATGAATTCCCTTTCTTTGGGTCCACTGGCAACATTATTTACCCAGTCCACCTGCATATTGAAGTCCCCCATGATCACTGTGACCTTGCCTTTCTGACATGCCCTTTCTATTTCGTGGTGCATTTTGTGCCCCTGGTCCTGACCACTGTCAGGAGGAATGTACATAACTCCCATTATGGTTTTTTTGCCTTTGTGGTTCCTCAACTCTACCCACACAGACTCCACATCGTCTGACCCTATGTCGTTTAGTGCTATTGATTTAATTTCATTTCTAATTAACAAGGCAGCCCCGCCCCCTCTACCCACCTCTCTTGTCTTTTCGATAGGTTGTAAATCCCTGGATGTTTAACTGCCAGTCCTGAACCCCCTGCAACCACGTCTCTGTGATGCCTACCACATCATACCTGCCAGTCACAATCTGGGCCACAAGCTCATCTACCTTGTTCCGTACACTGCGGGCATTTAAATATAGCACCTTTAATTCCCTATTGACTGTCCCTTTTTGTTTTCTTAGTGTGGTGGACCTTGGTTTACTGAGCCTTTCCATACACTGTCTTGAAAGATGTGCTTGTTGGGTGAATTACACATTCTGAATTCTCCCTCAGTGTACCTGAACAGCTGACAGAGTGTGGCCTTTTCTGTGATGTAGACCTCTGTGACGCGTGCCTGCTGCTAGTTGAAACATAACCTTGGTCTTAGGGACTTTGATTTGGAGACCATTATTTTTGGCAAAATTGTAGAATTCTCTTTGCTAAACTTTCTTTTTAAATTTAATGTACCCAATTAATTTTTTCCAATTAAGGGGCAAGTTAGTGTGGCCAATCCACCTACCCTGCACATCTTCGGGTTGTGGGGGTGAAACCCACGCAAACACGGGGAGAATGTGCAAACTACACGCGGACAGTGAGCCAGAGCCGGGATCGAACCTGGGACCTTGGTGCCGTGAGACTGCAGGGCTAACCCACCATGCTGCCCTCTGTTTGCTAGACTCTTGATGTCGTCTTTTTGTGGGCAGCTAGAGCACATCATGAAGATCCGTCTTGTGGATCTCCGCCTTGTGAAGGCAGGCTGAGGGGATGCACATGGACCAGGAACAGAAACTGCCTCATGAAACCCTGGATGAAATCCATACTGGCTGCTAAAGCACTCAAGTCAAAAGCATAAACCTGTTATTGCAATATGGACTTTGATTACCCACTGCAAGTCTATGAATATGTAACAAACTTCCAGACACAGGTGATCAACTTTGCAGCAGGACGAAGAACAGACAAAAGAAGCCATCAGACTCCTTAATGAGCTGATGGCTGGTCAGACAAAGGGAATTTCAGAGGACAATGGGTCTTGATTGAACCGCCATGGATAAACAGGAGTATCCTGTATTTCCCAATAACCAGTTGGGGCCTGGCTAGGACAATGACCAGTGGTGGGCGTATACATATGACTCAATCCAAGCTTCCCAGTATAAGAAAGCAGCATCAAACATATCTTGGAAGAGAAGCTGGGAATTGCCCAGGCACAACCATCGCAAGAAGAAAGGGCCCTGGGTTTCGAACCCAGAGAAGACATCAACATCGAGTGATCGTAGCCTGCCAGCCTCCTTCACTAAGTGCGGGTAAAACCCAAAGCTCAGCTGTGAGTCTGTCATATTTTCTTGAGTGATAGAATTATGAATAAAATTGCGTTAAACTGTGAACCTGTTTGTCCTTTGTTCATCTCGTAAATAAAGACACCTAGGTAAAACTTTGAGTAATTAAACTGATCGAACGCATCAGAGGGTTTAAACGTACAACAGCCTTCTCAACCTTGCTCCTTGCCTGAGGTGTGGTGATCCTCAGGCTAAATCACCACCAGTCAGCTCTCCCCCTCAAATGAGAAAGCAGCCTATGGTCATCAAAGTAGCACAGTGGTTAGCACTGTTGATTAACAGCCCCAGGGACCTGAGTGTGGCAACTAGGGGATTTTCACAGCAGGTTCATTCCAGTGTTAATGTAACCCTACTTGTGACAGCAATAATGATTATTATTCTAATTATTATCTGGGACGATGGCGACTTCACCTTTTATCTGCATACTGAAGCTCTGCGTACTGCTGCTGTGGCTTTGGTGGAGGCAAACTTTATCAAATTGAAGAGCTTCCCTAAAAAGAACCTAATGTTGATGCTTGCAGGCATGTTTCCTGGTGGCATTACAGCAAAAAAGCAATTGAAGAGCTGGGGAGAAACAATGCACCTTGCTGGAGAGTTTTTTTAGCTATGAAGTGAGATTGGATCAACTGGATTTGTTTTCCTTGGAGCAGAGGATGCAGCCACAGGCGCAAACACATCCAACCGTGGCATCATGCAGTAGACACAGGATTTTGACACACTTGCTCAGGCATCCTAGCTTTGAGTGCAAGTGCCATAGACCAGGTCAACTTGCACTGTCAAAGCTTTAGTTTGGTCTATGAACAGCACAGATCCTGATATTGTTTTCTTTACTTTTCATGTATTTGGAATCAGTGGTTAGCCCTAAAATCATCTACAAGGCTGTCTAGTGGTCAGTTCAATTGGATCTTTCCTGAAATTGAGAGAAGGCTTATTTCTTGTATTTACTGCATACATGTTTGGATCCTTTCTGCTTGTAGATGCTGACCATGTTAGCATTCTTCAGGTCCTGTGGAACTTTTTCTTGATCCCAGATATCCTTGAAAATGGATGTCGGTCTCTTAACAAGCTATATCATTGAACTTCTAAATCTTCTGCTGGAATGCCACCTGGACCATGGGCTTTGCCTTGTTTGGCTGATTTGATTGCCTTTTATTACATTCCTCTTCAATGGAAGGAGACAACTGTCCAGTCGGATGCAGAAACATTCTGCTGAAATGTGGGAGACTCTATTGAGGAGCTTGGTGATGCCACCTTACTATTACAACTGCCTTATAAGTGATTAGTATAATTTAATCAGTTGTTAGAACAGGAGTAAAGATTGTGATGGGGAGGCCATAAACAGTCTTCAGTTCATTTTAAAAACACAGTCATGCTTCTCAATTAGATGTGCCTGATCAGCTTTTACATTTCACCAATCATTTTGCTTTTCTATTAAAGCATACTGGGGTTTGTGTTTAACACTTTTTAAAGGTTTGATGCATGATTGTTGACCATGGGGCTGTTAGAAGACTTGCATGTGTGAGGGTTTTTGCAAAAATGGAATGTTGTCAACAATCTATTCAAATCGGTCTAGTTTGTGCCTACAATGTTCCAGAAGGTCTACTGGGATCTGTCTGATAAAGCCAAGGCAATGTCCGGCATAGATTGTGGGTGTTGCCAGGATGTCAGGTATTTCCTATTCAGGTAGACCAGGATATTGGTTAAGGCAAGGTAATGCTTGGCACACAATAAAACTAGGAGACCTCCTTTTCCAACTCCCATGTTGACCGAAGATGTCTGTCAATGTGATGTGGTCATGTCAAAGCTGACGTTGAAATCGCCCTTCAGGATATTCTGCTTTTTAGGGATTGTGATGAATATAGGACATTGTTTTATATATTATATTTAGATTTGTTTCTGCAGTGTTACTTAAAAACCCTTGTTCAAGATACATACAGGCAGTATGACTACAAAAGCTGGGATTAAGGGGTTGTAAAAGTATGGTAACCATTTACTTGTTTACAGATAGATGGCTAATGGAATATTATTTTGATTTTTGAAGGATCCCTGGTGTAGACAATTTGAGGGTGCCTAGTCCTGGATAAACAGGGTCATGGAACATCTTGGTGGGAGGAAACCGAGGAATGCCTTATGATGTAATTAATGGTTGGAGCCGGTTCTGTCGTTTTGCAGTTTGCCATAGAATTTTAGTCTGACGAGGCAGGGCTTCATCTGGCTCCTGGAAAGTTCTCTCCAGGGTCTTCCCACAGAAAAAAGCAAGTGAACCTGATTGTTAACTTAAGTGGTTTTTGAATTATATTGGTTTGCTTTATTAGAATATATATTAATATGGCAGGTGTAGAGAGTAAGTTAAAGTTATTTTCCTTTTATTTAAGTGCTGTTTGAACTGTTCAAGTAACAGCTGTTGTTAATCTGATTGATTCTGTGTTTAAATTAAAGCTTGTTTTAACTTAAAAGATACCTATTAGCCAATGTTATCTCTCCTGCGGTGAAGTATTCTTTTACAAGTTGCAGATTGTTGTGTTTCTCATCTGGGATCCTAACAGTATTATTAGTAGGAGATGGTCCAGATCATCATAGAGCATATTCTTTACAACTGCACTGTTAGTCAGGGTGGGGACATATGTTCATGTGAGTGTTGTGCATTTCCTGTGTTGTTGTATGGAAAGATATAGGATCATCAGGCACTCATTGATATATTTAGGAAGGTTTTCCAGATCCTTTGCAATCTTCCTCCTGATGGAAAATCCAACCCCTACCTCTCTATATTCTGCCCGTAGTAGACTGCTCCAGAAAAATGTACCCTGCTCCTATTTCTTCAAGCCTATCTACTCCTGCTAGTCTTGTCACTCTAAGTGCACCCATCTCGACACCGTACCTGCTAACTTGCTAAGAGCTGAGCAACATTCTGATCTGCCAGTTTGATATTCGGGCAGGTTGCAGACATTTCAGCATGTCACTTTCAAGGTTGGTGACTTTGTGTCTTTGCTTTCTTCTGCGGTGTCTTTTTTTTCTTTATTCTTTGACGGGTTTTGACTTGCTGGCAAGATCAGCATTATTGCTCACCCCTAATTGTCCTTGAACCGAGTGGCTTGCTAGGCCATTGTAGAGGACCACATTTCTGTGGCTCTGGAGTCTCGTGTAGGTTAGACCAGGTAAGGGTGGCAGATTTCTTTCCTGAACGGACAATAGTGAACCAGATGTGTTTTCACAACAACCAATGTCATATTACCTGATGACTAGCTTTCAATTCTAGATTTTTTAAATTAATTGAATTTAATTCCACCATAACAGCTGGTAGAATTTTGAACACTCAGTGCATTAGCCTGGATTACTAGACGAGTGACATTACCGCTACACCACCATCTCTCTTGCTGCAAGATTGAGTTTTTCCCAGCTGTGGTATGTTGGCAGTAACATAAGAATCAGGCTTTGTTTAGGCCTCCTTTTATTGGTCCCTCGAGTGAAAAATGGCCAGCTGTGCTAAATAGGGCAGCTGGGTTGTTAGATTGTGCTGCCTAATGCTAATGCTGCTTCAGGGTACATCTAATGACCAAACGTCCAGCAACATACAGGTGAAGGATTAGTCTGGTGTGTTTACACCTGTCGCATCACTCAACTTCCCATTACTGTATGTGACAAGACCTTTACCCAAAATTATTGAATACTACTGAAAAAAATACCTTTTATCCACATTCAAAAATTGATCTTTAGCATTAGTTTTAAAAACATATTTTGACAGCTAAGTTGCTTAGGTCAGAGGGATATAGCTAATTGTTCAAGGTCAATTTGTGCTGCTTTCGCATTGTTTATTTGGCTCATTGCAAGCACTGACATCCTTGTAGTGGTTGGTGTCCTTCCTCACGTGTGGACTGTTTAGGAAGTGAAGTAAGGTTTCTTTTTCATATTGAAATAGAGGTATTGCATTGGTAACTTCAGTTTTAAGTTTTGAAACAATAGTGCATTCATTTTCTTAGTGCAATATTTCAGTACTCCTTACCGACCTTTAAATTGAATTTGGCTAAAATCCATCTTTAGTTGAAAATCCTAATAGTTAGATTCTCTGTTATCTATGCAATACTTAAAAATGATGCATTGTTCCAATACTAAATATTGTGCAGGAAAATGGTGCTGTGAGCATAAGACATGTTATGATGAATAGGGTCCGATTAATGTAAAATGGCATATTCGCTGTACTCATCCAATTGTGTCATCTGTGACTTCCTATCTTTTTTTTCTCTGATTACTGTACATTCATCCAGTATTTCTTCCAAACAGCTAACTGCAAGTCAGATATTGGATACATTCTCCTAGTTAAAAATGAAAGAAAGATTTGCAATTACATCATGACATCCCACAATACCTTATGACCATTAATGCATTTCTGAAGTGTGGTTACTTATTGTAGGTGGCATGTCAGGAAGACAGGAGTGAAATCATAAACTATATAAATCAAACTATTATTTTTGCTTATTTAAAAATGAACTTTGTTGAACAAAAGGATGGCTGCTGCAGGTCACATGATGCCTGGAATTGTAAGGTGACTACTAAGTCAGTATATAGATTGCATGTCCCGACATGTTGCTTATGGAATCTCACACCCAAGACTGTCGAGGTCATTTGAAAAAGGAAATATTGAAAGGAAATGGATTTAATTTGCATCTTTTTCAAGCTTTCCCCCCAGCAGAGTAAAGTCTGCCAAGATGATAGCTACCCAGAACCAGGTCATCAATATGGAAAATGACTCTTTCAGAGGCTAATGGCTGAGACATTAGAAGCTGTAAAACAAAATCCAGGTCCAGACACCATATAAATATTCCTTTATTAAATCATTGTGGAGAAAGGACATTACCTGACTCGAGTGACCATTTTGAAATCTCTATATTTAATTTAAAAATCAAATATGAGCAGCCTGCTGATTTACCTCCAACCTGCAAAACCAACAACTCCAGGTTGACTAAGCACCCTGCAACAGGACTCAGTCCCTTGAAGCCTACTTATCTGGAAACCTCTAACCATCACCTGCCAAGCAGATGAATTTCGGCTTGCAGCATCACCATCCACTTCAAAGAGATTCTGCACTGCTGTCTTCCCGCAGGAACCCACTGGAAATTCTCCATGAAGGAATCCCACACCTGGACTTTGATTTCCAGAGTCCAGAAAGTCATGTGAACTGATATCCATTTATGTGGTTCTTTTACTGTTAGTTTATTCACATTTGTGTCAAACTCCTGACATCTGACTGACCCTTAAACCTCCTCGACTAAAGCAAAACTCGATCTGATCTAACTTCTCTCATTTTTGTGCTTCTCATTTCAGTTTGAAAGAAGTATATAACCTCTACCTGTCACAGGTTAATCACAATGTCATCATTCTCTGACAGGTGTCATTACTTCCACCCGAACAAACTTTTAAAGTCTGTTAATGCCTGACCCAACAGTGCTTGGTTGATCCACTATCTATTTTACGGCCTATGGTTTCCGCTTCAGGTCACGCTATTTGGCTTAGCCACACTTATTCTTTGGCCAGTTAATGATAACAGTCGCAGGTGGCACGTTGACACAGTGGTTAGCACTGCTGCCTCACGGCGCCGAGGACCCGGGTTCGATCCCGGACCCAGCTCACTGGGACATTCTCGTGTCTGCATGGGTCTCACCCCCTCAAGCCAGAGATGTGCAGGGTAGGTGCATTGGCCATGCTAAAATGCCCCTTAATTGGGAAAAAAAAGATAACCGCCCTTTCTACATCCCCACCTCCCCCTCCCAAAAGTGGAGCGATGTGATCCACAACGGGTTTTGATGATGCAAGGCTTCTGTAACATGCCACAAATACTAAAGCAAAATATTGCCCACGCTGCAAGTGCTCAGGAGGTCTGGCAGCATCTGTGGAGGTGGGAACAAAGTTAACATTTCAGGTTTATGAAGTTAGTGATATATTGAATTTAATTAAGCAAGTAGAAGGGGGAGCATGGGAAGGAAAGAGCTTTGATAGGATGGACATAATATAAGAAAATGTGCCAAGGTGCT
Source organism: Scyliorhinus canicula (assembly GCF_902713615.1). Classification (NCBI taxonomy): domain Eukaryota; kingdom Metazoa; phylum Chordata; class Chondrichthyes; order Carcharhiniformes; family Scyliorhinidae; genus Scyliorhinus; species Scyliorhinus canicula. The sequence continues at coordinate 264,538,796 of NC_052146.1, forward strand.
TCATGAGAGTACAATGAGACAAGCAATTATGCTGATCCAAATCAGGCGATATTAGAATAGGTGACAAAAAGTTTCGATAACAAGTGTCTTAAATAACGAGAGACCACTAGGGTGGGAATTCAAAAGCTTATGCCAAAAGCTAAAAGAATGTGGAAGGTGAAGGAAGTAAGGGTAGAGGTATATAAGGGGCCAGAGTTTGAGGAATGCAGAGTTCTTAATGGTTGGAGAAGGTGCAGAAATGCAGAAGTTTGGAGGCATTTGACATTTTATAATCAAAATCTTTTTTTTAAATATAAATTACTGGCATGGGAATGAATCGTAAAATATAAGCTGTACTTAAACTTCACAAAGTAAAATGTTGAAAGGGATGAAAGGGAAGTATGTGCAGACACAAAACTTATTTTATTTGGACAGATTTCCAGTAGTGTTCTGTAGATATGTGCCTCAATATGGTGGTTGAGATATCAAAATGATTTGTCTAGATATTGTTGTTTATGAAGCTGGGAAGAAGTTTAAGAGAGGCTGAATAAGATGCAATTTAATACACACTTTAGCCTTCGGAATGTTGGATGAAATTCACCCATTGGCCCTTTGCCGCAAAGCACTCTACATTGTCTAAGATTTCCATCTCAAATTTCTCATCTTCTGCGTTTTATCATTCTGAACTTTTGCAGGCTAAAATGGCAGTTAAGGAATTTGGATCTGGATTTAAAGAAATAAAACTCACGCAGATGTAATCAACATGATATTAGTATCAGTTCTGTTGTAGCAAAGTAACAGGCTAGAATGCCTTTACTTTTAATTGCAAATCTGTCTTGATGCTCTTAACTCTTTGCCGCAGTGGTTACATGGTTTATTTCTAATATTTTCACAAGGCCAATTTGCTTGGAAAAGTATTTTATTAGGTCATTGGATCATTTCACTTGGACCTGAAGAGGGCACACACTATTTTAGCTTTTCATAGAAATGTTTGTTTATAGGAGCCTCAGTCTGGGTTCAAGTATTTTGAATTAGCTACTTGGAGGAGGAATGCAGGTCTTTCATTTCATGCAGTAAAAAGGTGCTAAAAGAACCTGCTCTAGTTCACTTTGAATTTTCAGACCTGATGTTGACAACCTTAAAAAAAACATACTTACAATGTTTATAAAAATGTATTCCACTAAACACACTGGGCATGTAAATATCCATTAGTGTCCCTAATCAGAGTATCAAAATTAACTTTCTTTATCCATACGGCCACAGTTATGTAATAGTTCAGAACTTCAAAAGTCGTGTTTCAGTTATTAGAATTCCTCTTGATGAAGGCAGTGTGGTGAGTGTGCTGACACTCAATAATCACGTGACTGTTTTTAAATAAATGATGCAATTCAGTTTAAACTTGACTTTTTATTTAAGTGTTGAACCTATCCCAAAGTGAATTAGTCAGGCAAGAGGTTAGAACTATAAAATATAGAAATGGGCACAATTGAAACAGGTAAAAAGAAATATGCGAAATAAGTATTACCCCCCCCCCCCAGGTTTTCAGCAAGAAATGCCGGAGGAACGTGCAGTTCCCAGGATTAATGATCAAGATGAACAAATTTAATATAAATGGAATAGAAGCTGAAAGCAAAATCATTCATAGGGTTAATTTGTTTTAAATTCCCAAAATATTGAGACTAGGGAGGAAATGTGCGATGCATTCACCATCACGGGGAGGGTCACCAGACTTTGTAGAGGTATTTGGAGATATCAAACAATTTTATACCCATTTCCAAAAAAAGTGACTTCAATAGTAAAATCAGTTATTAAGAATAAGTATTTGTACATTAATAATTGCTTTCAAATTCAGCATTATTCTAGTCTAAAGAAAGAAAATAAACATTCTCCTCCTCCCTGGATATATTGTGGGGCAAATAACTTTTGTGACGGCTGGAGAACAGTGACCACGATACAGTTAAATTAATTACTGAGCCAGCTGACATCATTTTCCCTGATCCCACTAAAGGTGGCCCTTTATTTAATGGAGACCACAGACGTTCCCGCACCCTCTGAAGGCTGTCCAACAAACAATTTGGGGGTTGCTGCTGCCTCATAGTTAGGGGAGAAGAGGTGGTCACTTGCTTGGAGGGCATTGAGAGCCATGCCTCACCACCCTGTGACCCCCACTGTGAGATCCTCAATCAACCTTCACTCACCTTTTCGTCTGGAATCCCATAATAATTCTGTTGCCATGTGCTGACACTGGTGGCCTGTGATTAGCTAACAGCTCTCAGGCAGGACCTCTGCTGCTGGGAATTTAATGGTTTGTGAAAATCTGATTGTGGCCGCTCGTATTACGGCCGCTACGAGTAAAACCATTACTGTGTTCCTACAGAGTGCTCTTTTTCTCCAAATTTTTATATGGGATTTTCACAGTAACTTAATTGCAGTCTTAATGTAAGCCTATTTGGGACACTAATAAAGATTATTATTATATCCCCCAAGTTTTAAAACTCTCCCAGTTTGTCTATCTTCATGAGTTAATTACAAATATTTCAAAATTTCAATTGGCTCACCCAGCTGCCTCTTCCTAATATTCAGCCCAGCTTCCTTAATCTTCCTTCATTGGATAGTGGGTATTAATTTCTGAACTTGTTTCATGCACTTCATTTTTGTAAATTTTCATAAGATTTAAGCTCCGTTTTCTTTCCTTTTTTAGATGATAGCATCTCTGGTACAAGCACATCTGATGTCCAAGACCGTCTTTCATCCCTTGAGTTAAGGGTCCAACAGCAGGAGGATGAGATCACAGTGCTGAAAGCAGCCTTGGCTGATGTACTGAGGCGCTTAGCCTTATCTGAAGATCAGACTGCCTCCATGAGGAAAACGTCACCTGGCAAAGGTGAGGCTCTGTAGAAAAAACCCATACATAAATACGTATAATTAATTTGTTCACTTGAAATGCTGTTGCTGTGGATAAAGAATATGATGTGGAGATGCCGGCGTTGGACTGGGGTGAGCACAGTAAGATGTCTTACAACACCAGGTTAAAGTCCAACATGAGGAAGGAGGAGTGCTCCGAAAGCTAGTGTTTGAAACAAACATGTTGGACTTTAACCTGGTGTTGTAAGACTTGATAAAGAATATGAAATTGAAAATGCTTATGTATTGATTTAATAATGTCAAAATTAGTTAATTTAATAATTTTTTGAAGCACTGGACAATATTTTTACTTGCTATGCTGATTTGGGATTTTGGCACCAAAACTTTGGTTGCATTTGTGACTTGAAGAGCATGGCCATAAAGCATTATTCGTGTATGATATATACAAATGAATGATAACTCTCCATCATTTGTCTTTAATCAGAAGTTTTTAAAGAATGTTTTATTCATTTACCGGATGTGGGCATCACTGGCTAGGCTGGCATTTATTGCCCATCCCTAATTGCCCTCGAGAAAGCAGTCTGTGTTGTGTTGGTGCATCCACAGTGCTGTTACTGAGGGAATTCCAAGGTTTTAACCCAGAGACAGTGAAGGGGCAGCAAGATATTTCCAAGTCAGGATGATGAGTAGCTTGGAAGGGAACTTTCAGGTGGTGGTGTTGCAGTGTGAAAAGTTGAGGGTTATTCTTTTAACTGTAAAGGCATTATCTTGCTTTTTTATGTGACTAAATGGGCTTTAAATATGCTGTGTTCACGTTAATGCTAAAGGCCAAGGGGAGAAACATCTGCTAAAACTCTACTCCGAAGTAAAAACAGAAATTACTAGAAATATGCATCAGATCAGTCAATAACTGACAATTGGTCCATTGTCTTTTTGTGTATTGTATTGTTTATATATGCTTCTTTATTGGAGAGTTTAATTTCCTAAACAAGATACTAATGCGTCAATGACTTTCCAATTTATAGTTGAAATAGCCATTTCTATACTTTTTATTCATTCATGGGATGTGGGCTGGCAAGACGGTATTTATAGGTCATTCATAATTGCCATTGAGAACGTGGTGATGAGCCACTGCCTTGAAAGTGGATTATAGTTTATTGCTGTGGCTTTGCAGTGCCAGGCCTTTTCAGAGGACAGTCAAGAGTCAACCATTTGCTGTGGATCTAAAGTAACATATATCTCTGAAAGGGTAAACACAGCAGTGAACTAGATGGAGTTTTACAACTGTCCAACAGTTTCATGGTCATCATTACTGATCTAGCTTATTCCAAATTGATTTAATTAATTGAATTTAAATTATCCAACACAGATGGGCAGCACAGTAGCACAAGTGGCTAGTACTGTGGCTTCACAGCGCCAGGGTCCCAGGTTCGATTCCCCACTGGGTCATTTCTGTGTGGCAGCTGCACATTCGCCCCATGTCTGCGTGGGTTTCCTCTGAGTGCTCCGGTTTCCTCCCATAGTCCAAAGACGTGCAGATTAGGTGGATTGGCCATGATAATTTGCCCTAAGTGGCCAAAAACATTAGTGAGGGGTTATTGGATTGCAGGGATAGAGTGGAAATTAGGGTTTACGCGGGTCGGTGCAGACTCGATGGGCCGAATGGCCTCCTTCTGCACTTATGTACTATGTTCTATGTAGATAGTGGGATTTGAACTCCTGTTTCTGGATTATTTGGTCAAGGCCTTGTTGGTGGTAGAGTGCTGTTGGGAAAATCCCATGGAGGGGTGTAGCTTGGGAGAATCAAGGGGGAGGAAGTGGGAGTTCGGTAGAGGAAGGGGGTTTGTGATTAATGTGGAACAGCTCAATTGTTGCCCGGAAGCTAGCATTGGTTTTAATTCTGTTTTTGGGTAACTATTGATTTAACATAATTGGAGTTATCCAGAGTTCACAATTTAAATCGTCTTTTCACATGCTTCCAAGTACAAAGTTTTCCTGGGAACTTCCCAGTGCATCTGGGGCACACCCCAGATATAATGTCCTGGAGCTTGGAAGTTACCGATCATTAAATTGGTGTCTCATACATGTTCAATGTCAACTAAACGTACTGCATTGTTTCCAATATTTGGAATCGCTTGAGTCAGAAAATGTAAGCTGCAAGTTGATTATGAAAAAAGGTCCGTTAGATTTCAGACTAGCATAAACATTGTCCTGCAAGATTATATTTATTATAGTCTCAGTCATTGAGGGTCATTTCACTGCCCATATATTAATATTTTACATTACATAGAATAATAGCTAATTGTAGTACAGGGTGTTTGTTTGTAGAATTAATTTTGAAGACTTAGTTTCATTTAAAATGCTTTGTCTGTGCATTGCTCATCAGCGAGAGACACTGGTCAGCAGCATTGAGCAAAAGACCAGATAATTTGCGACACTCAGGTTATCCCTTTCAATAATAGGGCCACCAGATAATGAATTGTAATTCACCACCTATCTCCATTGAAGGTAAAATATAAAGATCAGGTTTGTCCTCATGGATAGGAGATGGCAATATCTCAGGTGTGCTTGCTGTTTGGAAACCATGTTTAGTTACATTGGAAAGTTTAAATGCGTTTCCCCATATGATCACGTTTATCTTGAAGCAAAGTTTTGTCTTAGTTCTGCTAACTGGAATTAATCTTACTCGGGGTTGGATCAATGAATGCCGCATAATGTTTGAGGTATCCCACTATTTTTGATGTAATATACAATGTTATGTTTATAGTTCCACCTCGTGATACATTACCATTACAATTTCAAGATTACTTACCACCGGATTGTAACCTTACTCCCCGTGTAGGCATTTAAAATTGCCTTTGGGAATTACCTGCTGAACCTGTCACAACGCTCTGGGCTAGTGCGCGGTCAATTCCAGCCCCACTTGACCCGGAGTCGCAACACAGGTAAAATGAGATTTTATTTAAAATAACCGAGGTCCTTGGCTGAGCCCAATAAATTGCAGTTACCAGGTTTGTGACTTTAATCAGCAGGGGGATGGGAACCTAAATTGTAGTCCCAGTGTACAGGATGTTGAGAGTAGTGAGGTCAGGAATAGGGTTAAAAGTTCGAAAGAGGGCACCGGCAAGCAAGATGCTGGTTTGAAGTGTGTCTACTTCAACGCCAGGAGCATCCGGAATAAGGTGGGTGAGCTTGCAGCATGGGTTGGTACCTGGGATCTCGATGTTGTGGCGATTTTGGAGACATGGGTAGAGCAGGGACAGGAATGGTTGTTGCAGGTTCCAGGATTTAGATGTTTCTGTAAGAACAGAGAAGATGGTAAAAGAGGGGGGGGGGGGTGGCATTGTTAATCAAGGAAAGTAATACGGCGGCAGAAAGGACGTCTGAGGACTCGTCTACTGAGGTAGTATGGGCCGAGGTTAGGAACAGGAGAGGAGAGGTCACCCTGTTGGGAGTTGTCTATAGACCTCCGAATAGTTCCAGACATGTAGAGGAAAGGATTGCAAAGATGATTCTCGACAGGAGCGAGAGTAACAGGGTAGTTGTTATGGGGGACTTTAACTTTCCAAATATTGACTGGAAATACTATAGTTCGAGTACTATAGATGGGTCAGTTTTTGTGCAGTGTGTGCAGGAGGGTTTTCTGACACAGTATGTTGACAGGTCAACAAGGGGCGATGCCACATTGGATTTGGTACTGGGTAATGAACCCGGCCAGGTGTTAGATTTAGATGTAGGTGAGCACTTTGGTGATAGTGAGCACAATTCAGTTATGTTTACTTTAGCGATGGGCAGGGATAGGTATATACCGCAAGGCAAGAATTATAGCTGGGGGAAAGGCAATTATGATACTATTCGGCAAGATTTAGGATGTACAGGATGGGGAAGGAAACTGCAGGGGATGGGTACAATCGAAATGTGGAGCTTTTTCAAGGAACAGCTACTGCGTGTCCTTGATAAGTATGTACCTGTCAGGCAGGGAGGAAGTTGTCGAGCAAGGGAACCGTGGTTTACTAAGGAAGTTGAAGCACTTGTCAAGAGGAAGAAGGCGGCTTATGTTAGGATGAGACATGAAGACTCAGTTAGGGCACTTGAGAGTTACATGTTAGCCAGGAAGGACCTAAAGGGAGAGTTAAGAAGAGCGAGGAGAGGATACGAAAAGTCGTTGGCGGATAGGATCAAGGAAAACCCTAAGGCTTTCTATAGGTATATCAGGAACAAAAGAATGACTAGAGTAAGATTAGGGCCAATCAAGGATAGTAGTGGAAAGTTGTGTGTGGAATCAGAGGAGATAGGGGAAGTGTTAAATGGATATTTTTCATCAGTGTTTACACTGGAGAAAGACAATGTTGTCGAGGAGAATACTCGGGTACAGTCTACCAGGCTAGATGGGATTGAGGTTCACAAGGAGGAGGTGTTAGCAGTTTTGGAAAGTATAAAAATAGGTAAGTCCCCTGGGCCAGATGGGATTTATCCTAGGATTCTCTGGGAAGCCAGGGAGGAGATTGCAGAGCCTTTGTCGACAGGAATAGTGGCGGAAGACTGGAGGATAGCAAATGTTGTTTTCTTGTTCAAGAAGGGGAGTAGAGACAACCCTGGTAATTATAGAGCTGTGAGCCTTACTTCAGTTGTGGGTAAAATGTTGGAAAAGGTTATAAGAGATAGGGTTTATAATCATCTTGAAAAGAACAAGTTGATTAGCGATACTCAACACGGTTTTGTGAAGGGTAGGTCATGCTCACAAACCTTATTGAGTTTTTTGAGAAGGTGACCAAACAGGTGGATGAGGGTAAAGCGGTTGATGTGGTGTATATTGATTTCAGTAAGGCGTTTGATAAGGTTCCCCACGGTAGGCTATTGCAGAAAATACGGAAGTATGGGATTGAAGGTGATTTAGCGGTTTGGATCAGTAATTGGCTAGCTGAAAGAAGACAGAGGGTGGTGGTTGATGGCAAATGTTCATCCTGGAGTTCAGTTACTAGTGGTGTACCGCAAGGATCTGTTTTGGGGCCACTGCTGTTTGTCATTTTTATAAATGACCTGGAAGAGGGTGTAGAAGGATGGGTTAGTAAATTTGCAGATGACACAAAGGTTGGTGGAGTTGTGGATAGTGCTGAAGGATGTTATAGGTTACAGAGGGACATAGATAAGCTGCAGAGCTGGGCTGAGAGGTGGCAGATGGAGTTTAATGCGGAAAAGTGTGAGGTGGTTCACTTTGGAAGGAGTAACAGGAATGCAGAGTACTGGGCTAATGGCAAGATTCTTGGTAGTGTAGATGAACAGAGAGATCTCGGCATCCAGGTACATAAATCCCTGAAAGTTGCCACCCAGGTTAATAGGGCTGTTAAGAAGGCATATGGTGTGCTAGCCTTTATCAGCAGGGGGATTGAGTTTTGGAGCCATGAGGTCATGCTGCAGCTGTACAAAACTCTGGTGCAGCCGCACCTGGAGTACTGCGTGCAGTTCTGGTCACCACATTATAGGAAGGATGTGGAAGCTTTGGAACGGGTTCAGAGGAGATTTACTAGGATGTTGCCTGGTATGGAGGGAAGGTCTTACAAGGAAGGCTCAGGGACTTGAGGTTGTTTTCGTTAGAGAGGAGAAGGCTGAGAGGTGACTTAATAGAGACATATAAGATAGTCAGAGGGTTAGATAGGGTGGACAGTGAGAGTCTTTTTCCTCGGATGGTGATGACCAACACGAGGGGACATAGCTTTAAATTGAGGGGTGGTAGATATAGGACAGATGTCAGAGGCAGTTTCTTTACTCGGAGAGTAGTAGGGGTGTGGAACGCCCTGCCTGCAACAGTAGTAGACTCGCCAAATTTAAGGGCATTTAAGTGGTCACTGGATAGGCATGTGGATGAAAATGGAATAGTGTAGGTCAGATAGGCTTCAGATGGTTTCACAGGTCGGCGCAACATCGAGGGCCGAAGGGCCCGTACTGCGCTGTAATGTTCTATGTTCTAACGCAAGTAACCTTTTATTATGTACAGTATTATAATTAAACTAACAGAAAATGTAACTGGCTATCCAATATCCCTTTTCCAACCCCCCCTTCCTCACTACCCCCACTCTCTTACGCACACGCAACCACACACACACTGGGATGATTTCCGGTGAATGCATCTCTAAAGCTTGGCTTTCGTTTTGATCCTTCTTCCTTCTAGGCTTGAGATGATTTTCTCTGGCAAGGTTGCCTGTGTTCTCTGCCGACTAGGATTCATTCCAAGTTCACAGCAAGGGATGTGCTTTCAGAAGAATAAATTAGTTTTTTCACTTCAGTATACTGTAGAGAGAAAGCATTCCTTTCAATTCCAAGGCCTTCCAAACTCTTCTGCCCAGTTCTCTCAGAAAACATCAGGCAGAAACCAATCACTGATGGCTGTCAGGCAGAACGCTGTTCCTGGCCAACCCACCGGTTACCAGCCAACCAATCGACCCAACCCCCACCAAACCTGGTCCCTGAGAGCCACTCTGTGCCGAGGAGTCTGAATGCCGCTGCCTCAGAGTGCCAGGGACTCGGGTTTGATTCCGGCCTTGGGTGACCGTGTGGAGTTTGCATGTTCTCCCCGTGTCTGCGTGGGTTTCCTCCGGTGTTCCGGTTTCCTCCCACAGCCCAAAGATGTGCAGGTTTGGCCATGCTTAATTGCGCTTTAGTGTTCAAAGATGTGCAGGTTTGGTGGATTGATCAATGCGCATGGTTATTGGGATAGGGCGGGGAGTGGACCGAGCGCGTGTGCTCTTTCGCTGGGTCAGTGCAGACTCGATGGGCTGAATAGCGTCATTCTGCACTGTGTAGGGATTCTATGGATTCTCTTTTCCAGAAACTTAACCTGGGAACCAAAATAATAAAGTAACATGAAAGAAATGGGAGCAAAGGAAATAAAACAGGAAGGACTCTTACAAATTCCTTCTGTCTTCCCTCATACTTCAATCATCGCATGTTCATCAAAATAAGCAAGAGAGAAAGAGCTTGTGGGATCCATCTTTAAATAAGCAGATCATCTTCCAATTACATAATTTGGATCAAATTGTTATTTTAATTCAAAACCTGCTGGGGAAGCTGTCGTGGCTTTCTTGTCTGGCCAATCCAATGAGAAGCCAGGCTAGAAGAGGTTCCAAAGGTTTCTGATTTGCCTGTTTTATACTTGTGAATCCAGGAGAAGCAGAACCCCACCCCAACCAGTGTTACAGAGACTGTTCCTTCAATTTCTGACACTGATATTCTGCTGTTTGACATTCTACTCATGTCTGCCTGCCAGATGCTGTTTGCACCAGTTCCAGCCAGCAGATTGAATGATGCTTTGCAGTGAGGTTTAAATGTTAGAATTTCTCATGCCTTATGCTGGTCAAGTTGGTTAGCTGCCCTCTTTTTGTTAGGTGAGGAGTACCCAATTTTTTTTCCCAATTAAGAGGCAATTCTCCGTGGCCAATCCACATATCCTGCACATCTTTGGGTTGTGGGGGTGAGACCCACGCAGACACAGGGAGAATGTGCAAATTCCACACGGACAGTGACCTGGGGCCAGGATCGAACCTTGGCGTCGTAAGGCAGCAGTGCTAACCACTGCGCCACCAAGGTGCCCCTCCCACTTCAGCTCTTGTCCATAGGACTGCTGCCTAGAGTTAAAATTGGGCCTCGTGTTTTATTGCATGATCAATAAAAGCGGACGATCGCAATTTCAACCAAGTGCTATCATCAGAGCTTGGCGGAAGGAAAATAATCCACAATATTGACCGTTGCCAATGGCCGTATTTCCACTTTTTCTTTTACAATCACTTGTAATAATAACAGCAGAAATTTTGCATCTAAAATTCATATTCTAGGTCTGGATGTGAACTTAGATATGTCACAAATGACATCCTTGTTTTAAGTTTAGCATGTTCCTCCTTAACAAAGCTTAAGAACAGTAAAAGTAATGTAATTTGTGGGCCTCTCGAATCAAGTATAAAGGACCACATAGTCCATGGATTAAGAGCTGCACAATGCAATTAATTATATATTTTTTCATTATTCTACCGCTAAAAGCATAAAACAGACTTTTGAAATGGGTGCCAATTTATGGCAATATAACACAGTTTAATGGCCTAAGATAATCTTCCTTTATTTTAATAAATTAAATCTGCCTCCAATCCTCAAGGTGTTCATGCCTCATCAAGTTTCAGAAGAATCTGGCTTTCCTCTAATACAAATAAAGCTCCTACGTGAATTTACAATTTCTGCTGTTGGCTTATTATATTTTTTAATTATTGTATTACGGTTTGCAGCATGTATTGAACTAATTAACCTTGGTGCCTCGAGGCAGCTGCGTGTAGTAACTTAGTGCAAGGTTGGCATACAGGATCTAAATCAAAGACAATACCAGGAAGGTATTCCCATGTCACTGAAAGCTCAGCAAGTTTCATGCTAACTAGCTTGTGAGCACAGTATTTACTTTAGACTTCATGATTTTTAAAATATAAATCTCACATAATCTTAAAACAGTTACTTGCTCCATGAAATAAGATGCTTTAGATTTTTACACTCTATGACCACATATTTCATAAAATGGGGAGAGCTGCAACTTATTGTCTTTAAAACTTGTTAATGGAAAGCATTTTAGCAGCCCAAAGTAAAAACATCTTCCGGTTAGGCATGCTGCAGCTTTCCGATGTCAACATCGAATTCAAAACTTCAGATGATTAGCTCTACCCGACCACGACCCATTTGTTTTCATCCCATTTCATTTTAACTGTGTTTTACCATTTCTTTCTTTCTTGTCTTTCTTTATATATATTTACCCCCTACCCCATCTTATCTACCTTTTGTTACCCTTTCTCTTTGCTTCCCCCTTCTCTTTCCCCCACATCTATATCTGTCACAGTTTACCCTCTGATAGTTTCTCTGCTGTTTGGCCTTTCACACCTTTTGTTCTCTCCAGGGACTTAGCACTCTTTCCCCTTGGTTTTTGTGGCTATGAGCACCCTGTTTCCCTGGGTTTCTGTGGCTATGACTCATCTTTCATTCTCACTCCACAGTATAAATGTCTCCCACTTTCTCTGTCTTTTAGCTTTGACAAAGGGTCACCTGGACTCGAAACATTAGGTCTATTCTCTCCCTACAGGTGCTGCCAGACCTGCTGAGATTTTCCAGCATTCTCTCTTTGGAAATACAAAAGTATAAAACAATGTTCCTCCAAGCTGCACGGGTGACTGGGAGTGGAACACCATTGAAGACAAGTGTCTCAGGCAGGGGAAGGGAGAAGACTCAAAAGGAAATGGGGAAAGATCCCAAAAGAAGAGTCTCAGACAGGGGAAAAAGCAGAAAGAGTCCCATTTAAGTTTAAAAATCAGCAAAAGGCTGTGGTGAACAGACTTTGAGTGAAGTTACTTCAGGAGAAGTGTTAAAGATCCAAGGAATTGTTGGTGACTCCATGCTGTGGGGCACTGGAGTGAAGCTACCTGTTTGGAGCATTCATGTTCTGCTTGGAATAGCCGAAAAACTAAAGTTGGTACTTGAGTGCAGATTCAGGATTCCAGGGGAATAGAATCTTGGGAGATAAGATTGAAACCCTGTGAGGCAGATCATCGTTGAAGTTGCCTGAGTTGCAGAGAATGTTGCTGGGAATTCCACAATGAAATCTTTGAAGGTGAAGACAGGAATCCCTCGTGAGAAAGAGTTTCAAAGAGATTGGTTGGCTCACTGAAGTCTTGGTGGTTTGTTGAGAAAACCATGGACTCTCTCTTGGTCACTTCCATAATGTGGTGTATTCAACCACAGCTTATTAATTCACGTACCTCATATTTACACTGAACGTTGAGAATATAACATAAATATTGTAAATTGTTTGAAGTTTCTGATCTTTGTGATGAATGTGGAAATTGATATATATTGTATTTTATATCTGTTGCAGTTGCAGTTGCCTGGGTTAAGGTGCATATTTATTGCAGTAATTTTATTAAAGAACCTGGGTTAAGCAGACTGTCTGCTAAAGCTGTAATGAAGAAGTCATAAAAAGTGAGGAAACTATGGTTTCTAACCATTTATTTGTTATATATGCAGGACTAATGAAACATTGTTATGATTACTGGAGATTCCCTGGAGTGTAGATAATTTCACAAGCGATTGTATTTCCTAGCTAAGTGGTTCATGTCACATCTTAGTGGTATAAGGCTGATGTGATTGGGAGGAGCCAGGCTTGTGTAGTTTTGCAGTTGCATAAGATTTGAGTCTGACAAGATAGAAGTATTTTAAGTTGAACAGCTGTTTTCCTAAATGTTGCTAGATTGAGCAGAGGTGTACTGGTTCTGCTCTTGAAAGGACCTCTCTTTCCAAAAGTCTCTACACAGCTAAGCAAGTAATCTGTCAGTTTTATTTATGTGACATTTGAACTGTTTGGGTTGCTTAGTTAGAGTTAGTAGCAGGTGTATATATATTAATCTCAAGCTTTTCCTTTTGTTTAAGAGCTATTTAACCGATAATTGTAAAGATATGTTTTATGTTCATGTGGTTAATTCTGTGTTAAATTAAAGTTTCTTTTAACATCGGTCCGAGCCGTCACTTCTGTGATGAAGTATCCTTTACTCTCAATTTTACAAATTTAAAAAAGTTGTTTGGTGTTTTGTCCAGTATCATAAGTGTTTGGGTAATGTCAGGGATCTTAACACCTTGTATATTTTCATTTATTCAAAACCCATGGAATCTTGTAGCATTGTTTTCTGTACAAGTGCCTTGAATCTCAAACTTTGTCCACTTTTAACAGTCCCTAACCAGATCTTAACAATTTTGGGGTCTGGACTAGCACCATAAAATTATGCAAAACCAATAGTCTGCGCACAATCATACATATTCCCATTAAGATGTGCATTGATTCCATAAATAGCATAATCAAGATTAAGGCAGTAATATGTCCATTATTCTTTTTACATCAGTTGATTATTAATACTTCAATATTTCTGTCCGTGTAGTTGGAAGTGGTTTTATAGGGGACGTAAGCAAATGCTGATCTAGGGTGTTTGTATAAAGAAAGCTAGTGTGCTCAATAACCTATACTAAAACTGGAACAACATAAAAAGAATAGAACGAGTGATACATTCTATATTGGAAAAAATTAATTCTGCTAAATCTCCAAGTTGAATTACTTGAATAATAATTCTGGTTGCATTTAGCCATGCACAGGTGGAGAATCATTGAAAATTACAGTTAAGATGTTGGGCATTTGGTCAATTATGTTTGTGCAGACATTTTTCTTCACGTGAACCACCTAGTCGAATTTCAGTCTCCAGTTCCCTCCTTATACAATTTTTATTCTCCTTTTTCAAACAACAATTTAATTCCCTTTTAAAGAATTTCTGGACTCTTCTTCAATCGGGTTGTCTTTGGAATTCCACATTATACCCACCTTGTGTACAAATGCATTTTTTAACCTCCTTTTCTTGCGTTTATATTATACCCAGACAGAAGCAATCGATTAATACTTACCTGACCGTAATCTTTCATAACCATGAGCTTTTATTGGGTCACTCCGATTTTCTCAGCTATTGTGAAAAAGCCCCAAATTACCCAGACCTTCTTATAACTGAAATCCCTTATTCTTGTCAATATTCTAGTTAATCTATATTACATATTTTCAATTGTTTTTCTATCCTTATATGGATATCTCCAAATGTGGCCTAATTTAAAATCAGTACAAGTTCAACCTTTGTTTTTGTAGTCTTTCACAAAGCAAAGGATTTATGGCCTCATCTGCTTGCACATGTCACTTTTAAATGACTTGTGTGTTGGCACAGACCCCCCTGCTGTTTTGCTCAGTTTGAAATTTCTGCATCTTATGGTTATTTTCTTTCCATATTTTTAGTTCCGATTCTTAATATTCTTATTGACATTTACCCCAGAGGGCTTTCTTGTTGAGAAGGAAATATTTAAGGCAAAAAAATATAGGTGATCATTTCTACCGCTAAGTCTGCCTTCCCAGAGTTATCGTCCTCAAAATGTCTGTCTGACATGCCAGTACACCTCAGTTTGCTTCCCTGCCAAAATAATCATGGTAGTGGTACATTGGTACATCACTACTTGGCCATTTCAGCACAATCTACAGAGTGTAATAAAGTTAGCAATGCAAATTTATGCCACCTTTTTGATACTTCTGAGCGACAAACTTTTAAAACTTTTGCCATTCTTTTTAATACAAAGTCTGGAACATTCCTGTGTTTGCTTTAAAAGTGATAAATGATACCAATAACTTTGGTTAAAACAGTAATTTTGCTGCATTTTAATGCTAACATACAGATCTTCAACAGTGCAGTGAAAAAAGTGAGTGAATATTACTGTTGCCAGATAATGTCACTTACATAAGACTCCTGGCCCCAGTACTAGACTCCAAGAGTAATAGTAAAAATGTTATGTCTTGAGACCATTTTTCACCCAGACTTGTTGAAATTTCTAAGCCAGATGTCTAGCACATTATTCAATACAATTTATAGTTTGGCTCACAAAAGATATAATTTATATTAAACTCAAAAACGAATTAAAAAAAACATTTTTTCTCCACTCTACTTTCTACACTGGAATTTTTAGGCCTCAAAATATTTTTCAATGTGTAATTAGGGCGATCATGTTTCACTGAAAATAAGCTGTCATTAGCTGCTGAAAATCGTAAATATTGCCAATGTAAAGGGAAATTAGAATTTTGTACTAAATCTAAATCTTTCAACCAGGAACAACTGCAACCATTATGGTGGGTTTGTTGAGTTTAATCAGAATTTAAGAGGGAAATAATGCACTAGTTATATAGTAGAAACATACAACAGTGACAAGCAATGTGTACCAGTCCAGATCAAGTAAGATGGCTGGGGTGTGCGAACAGCTCTTTCTCCTTTTCTTTCTTTTATCAGTGCCTCACATTTTCTTGACCTCTCAAACCACTTAGGAGTATTGGAAGGAGTCTGCCTCAAGACTTCTTTGACACCACTTAACGACACTGTGTCCTCTCAAAGTCCCATACTTTGTACCATTCTTTCAGGAGTGGACACCTGGATAGATTACTGATGAGCCCTATGGTCCTATAAAGATTTACTTTATTTCAAAATACCCTATAAAACATCAAGTCCTTTGTCTTTTTAATATATATTTTTAATGAAGTTTTTCCATTTTAACAAATAACACAACCAAACTTCAGGATTGGTACAGCACAACAAAAATGTCTCTGCACACGTAAATAAAAAAGAGGTCAGGAGAACAACGGTTGGTTCTATGTAATCATTAACTTGGTGCCTCCATATGTATCAATGGATATACTACAGAATGAGGGAGAGGAGGTTAATGCCATAAAAATATCTTCCCACGTGGTGAATGCTCGCATCGCCCATGAGAGTCTGGGATAAGATCTTCACTCTATATTTGGGCGCACCCCAGATCATAATTTCTTCTGCTCCAGTCATACCAGAGGCATCAATAACACATTGTGGCATCCTTTGCTTGGATACGAGACGTGTCTGTGCCTTTGCAGGAGCCAGTCCCATTCTTTAGCCCCACAATAACCGAAATAAAAAATTGCGGGAAAAATTCACGAGAGCATTAGTCCTAAAAGGATATTTCACTTATACCCACCAGACGCAACAAAATCCCAAACTCCAGCACAGTACAGTATGATCATCTTTCTACACACCTCTGCAGCGATCAGTAGATATTCATTCAATCGGTTCTGATTATAATCAATGCAGTCAGCACCTCCCAACACACTAATTGTGACAGCATAAAAAAGGAACGTTCCAGGAGCAGAGGGTCTCAGGGTAATAGAGACCAGGATTCAGCCATGAGCTCATGAACCCCTGGCACACGCCTCTCACAACAAGATGAAGAAAAAGGGGACTAGCTGCTCATTCCAAACCTGACTCAGCCTCTCAGGACATCCCAACCAAGAAGGAATATCCCAAGAATAAGGAGGCAACATGATACCAACCACTGGTCCGGCCCCATATACTCTCGCACATAGGAATCAATGAACCAAGAATACCAACATCATGCCAAGATTCACTACACAACGAGCTTCACTCCTCTCTAAACACATTCAAGGCAGCGCACCAGCCCTTCTGATCCTGGAGGATTCATGCCTCCTTCAACCCGAAGAATCATCAAGATACCCTTCAACTGGCCGTCACTTAATCCACCACCCAACAAACCCTCTGTCTGACCCAGGTACACAGTTACTCCTGCCCTAACCCACCCAATCATCGCCACTACCCTTGCAGCCAAGAGAATATTGAAGAAGATAAGTCAAGACCATACCCAGGTGTGCACCATCGTACATTTCCCTATACTCTAACAACTCCAGAGACGTCAACCACAGAGAAGAATTCCAAGGAACCCAGTTCTCTCTAGGATACATGATCTGTCCTGACTTTTGTAGGAAGTAAGGCTCCGGGACAGGCTTGGAGCGCCGAAGGGTCTGTTCCTGTGCTGTATTGTTCTTTGTAAGCATGGATTCTCTAAATCCAAAGTGACAAAAATAGAAAATAAAAACTGGCACAGATTGCTCCACCTTGGGGGCTTTCATCAGCCATAGTGAGGACTTACATAGCCCCACCACCACATCAACCATCCACCTAACACCCTGTTGTGGCTCTTCTCATGTTCTCGGAAATGCACTCCCTCTTTTAATGAATATGGACAAACCTCATGTCACGTTGCTGACTTAGTGTAGTTTTTACCATAACGGGATAACAAGCGACCATCACCTCCGTGCCTTTATATCATATACCCTTGTCAGGAAAAAAGACAATAACAAAATCAATGGTAGAGTCACAAGATAATAAAATTCAGGATTTTGATGAACTGCAGGATAATAACACCATAAGTGGAGTTTGGAAGGCCAAAGCCATGACAGGATCATCCAGCAGCATTCAAAATTCCTCCAGTTCCATCAAATGAAGTGCCTTCATCTCCACCATGCCATCGTCCTGATACCCAGACAGCACAAAATCTAGGCCCGGCAGAAGACATGGCCCGACGTGTCCAGCCACCTCTAACCCTCTACAACGAGCATCGAGGACAAAACAACTAAGACCAGTGTCCGGGGGCCTCCGACCAACCACAGGTCTCGAAGACCGGATACCGTGTGCTTCATCGTCATTGCAGCCAACTCTCAAATTCGGCTGGGAATTTGTCTCCCACTCCTTTCAAAACACTTTGTCTAGCCCCAACTCCCTGAGTCAGTCAGGATAAATGACATACTATGCAACAGGATTTCCAAGTACTGAAGGCAAGTCCCCAGCAGGGAGACTACCCTATCAATAGCAGGATCCTCTTCTCACTTCCGCTATTCGTGCAAGGTTACTTCACAACTCATCAAAGTGAGAACCAGTGACCTGCACCACGAAGCTGAGATCATTGTCCAGAACGTCATATGCAATAGCAGCCAGTATCATGTTGCCGGCAGCACCACCGAGGCTTAGGCCAACTCACCAGCAGCCTCACCAAGGCTTAGGCCTGCTCACCAGTAGCATCACTGAGGCTTAAGCTCGCTCACCAGTAGCATCACCGAGGCTTAAGCTCACTCACCAGTAGCATCACTGAGGCTTAAGCTCGCTCACCAGTAGCATCACCGAGGCTTAAGCTCGCTCACCAGTAGCATCACCGAGGCTTAAGCTCGCTCACCAGCAGCATCACCGAGGCTTTGGCCCACTGACCAGCAGCCACACCGAGGCTTAGGCCCGCTCACCAGTAGCATCACCGAGGCTTAGGCACGCTCACCAGTAGCATCACCGAGGCTTAGGCACGCTCACCAGCAGCATCACCGAGGCTTTGGCCCGCTGACCAGCAGCATCACCGAGGCTTTGGCCCGCTGACCAGCAGCATCACCGAGGCTTTGGCCCGCTGACCAGCAGCTTCACCGAGGCTTAGGCCCGCTCACCAGCAGCCACACCGAGGCTTAGGCCTGCTGACCAGCAGCTTCACCGAGGCTTAGGCCCGCTCACCAGCAGCCACACCGAGGCTTAGGCCTGCTGACCAGCAGCTTCACCGAGGCTTTGGCCCGCTGACCAGCAGCTTCACCGAGGCTTTGGCCCGCTGACCAGCAGCATCACCGAGGCTTAGGCCCGCTGACCAGCAGCATCACCGAGGCTTTGGCCCGCTCACCAGCAGCATCACCGAGGCTTTGGCCCACTGACCAGCAGCCACACCGAGGCTTAGGCCCGCTCACCAGCAGCATCACCGAGGCTTAGGCCCGCTGACCAGCAGCATCACCGAGGCTTAGGCACGCTCACCAGCAGCCACACCGAGGCTTAGGCCCGCTCACCAGCAGCCACACCGAGGCTTAGGCCCGCTCACCAGCAGCTTCACCGAGGCTTAGGCCCGCTGACCAGCAGCTTCACCGAGGCTTAGGCCCGCTGACCAGCAGCCACACCGAGGCTTAGGCCCGCTCACCAGCAGCTTCACCGAGGCTTAGGCCCACTCACCAGCAACCTCACCGAGGCTTAGGCCCGCTCACCAGCAACCTCACCGAGGCTTAGGCCCACTCACCTACAGCATCACCATTGCAAGCTGGGCCTCAATCCAGCTGCCTCCAACCATGTCAATCAAATAAAGATTTTTTCGGACTTGGCTCCTCGTCGCCAAAATCTAGCCAAGAACTTTATCGGGACGAGGCTTATTCCCCAAAAGCAAGTAATTATGGGATGTGCATCAGAATGAAAAACGGATTAAAATGGAGTCTCAGTTCGCGAAAAAGGAGCCACCGCCCCGGCAAGTTCTTTGGCTAAACAAAGAGTTGAAAAGCCTACCTTTAATGTTATTCACCTGCCATTAGTTTCTTGGATCTTCTGTCCAATGCAGTACAAATATTGTTTTATCATTTCATCTGAAGCAGTTCTCCCTGATCAGTTTTATCTTCCAAAGATACATTCCACCTCCAACTTTCAAAGACAACTTCCAGAAGTTTCTTAATTCATATCTCTCATATCACCACATGACCAAAAGTAGGTACAAGGTCTGTTAATGAACTGTATATAATGTTTATCCAATCTATCTGTTCCAATTCCTCATCAAACTTATGAACCATGTTTTTTTTCCCACTAAACTAAGTTCTATTTCATGTCCGCATCCCAATGAACTTGCATATTTCCGCAAGGTCGGGCAGGTTAAATGAAAAGCCTAACAAAGCATTGTAGTGTATTTGTTTTACTACCTACCAGTTGCACTATCATGATTTTTGAAGCCTTGCCTGACCATAACCTTTGGCTAGATAAGCTCTCACCTCTGAAGAATTAACAGACCACGGTTATGTTTCCAGAGAAGTCTTAAACAGCTTCCAGAAAAACAAAAGTTACAGCACCAACCTAATTCTTTACCCATTTTAAGCTAGTTATTCTAAATTCTAACATGGCACCTAGCCTGCCTTTTACAGGAGATCTTTGATCTGATCCAAATCCAGACTAAAAATATGCCTAAAATACTTTTTTTTAACAAACAATTTTATTGAGGTAGTTTTTGGCTTTGTAAACAGTTACAGACATCAACAGAAAGAAAGCAAAAAAGGCAAAAATGTACTAACATCCATGTACTTTCAATACTTCAATCGTAACATACTGCACAAGCCTGCTCCTCTCCCACCGGTACTACCCGCCATTTTGTCCCTCCTACTCTACTCTACTCTACCCCACCCCCCAACCCCTTGCTGACGCTCACTCTCCCACAAATAAGTCAATAAATGGTTGCCATCTCCGGGTGAACCCCTGTACAGATCCCCTCAAGGCGAACTTAATTTTTTCCATACCCAGGAAACTCGACATGTCCGCAAGCCACAACTCAGTCTTCGGGGGCTTTGAGTCCCTTCACACCAATAGTATTCGTCGCCGGGCTATCAGGGAAGCAAAGGCCAAAACATCGGCCTCTTTCTCCCCCTGGACTCCCGGGTCTTCCGAAACCCCAAAAATTGCCACCCCTGGACCCATCGCCACCCTTGTTTTTAGCACCCGGGACATGACGCCCGCAAATCCCTCCCAGTACCCCCCAAAGCTTGGGGCATGCCCAAAACATGTGACCGTGGTTCGCCGGTCCTCCCGCGCACCTAGCGCATTTGTCCTCTATCCCAAAGAATTTGCTCATCAGAGCCACCATCATATGGGCCCGGTGAACGACCTTAAATTGAATCAGCCGAGCCTGGCACATGTCGAGGTCGAATTTACCCTACTCTGGGCCTCTGCCCACAGCCCGTCCTCCATTTCCCCGCCTAACTCCTCTTCCCATTTAAGTTTCAGTTCCTCCGTCTGGGACCCTTCCTCCCTCATGAGCACCTTATAAATACCAGAGACTCTACCCTCCCCTTCTTCCCCCCTAGAGACTATTCTGTCTTGGATCCCCATTGGCGGGAGGCGTGGGAAAGATGGGACCTGTCTACGAACAAAGTCCTGCAACTGTAGGTACCTAAAATCATTTCCCCTTACCAGCCCAAATTTCTCCTCCAAGCTCCTCAAACTCGCAAAGCTCCCTTCCAGGAATATATCGCCCACCCTTCCCACCCCCGCCCGCCGCCATACTCGAAACCCCCCATCCATACTTAAAATATGCCTAAAATACTTGTCACAATATTTCTAGTAGCATTCATATCAACCATATAACACATTGCTTTAATTTGTTCCCATTTTTAGTACAATCTAGCGATGCCTATCTCATTTATCCAGTATCATCATTGTTTTCTTTCTGTCCTACTCTCCCTACCTTCTCACTTGCTTCCCCCTCTCCTTTTTATTTGCTCTATTTTTTGCCTGAATGTCTTTGCTTCTTCCTATCTTTCTTTGTCTGCCTCTCTCTCCTTATGCTCTCTCTTTCCCCTATCTCCCGCTCCTTTCTCATTGTTTCTGTCCTACTCTCTCCCTCCCTTCTTCACACCTCCCTATCTTTCTCTCTTCCTCTCCCTCTCTCCTTTGTAACTCCTCCATTTTCCATCATTCTCACTCACACACACTGTCTCTCACTCTTTCTCTTAATGGTGTAAGCAAAAAGAAGGGCAGCACGGTAGCATGATGGTTAGCATAAATGCTTCACAGCTCCAGGGTCCCAGGTTCGATTCTCGGCTGGGTCACTGTCTGTGCGGAGTCTGCACATCCTCCCCATGTGTGCGTGGGTTTCCTCGGGGTGCTCCGGTTTCCTCCCACAGTCCAAAGATGTGCGGGTTAGGTGGATTGGCCATGCTAAATTGCCCGTAGTGTCCTAAAAGGTAAGGTTAAGGAGGGGGGGGGGGGGGGTTGTTGGGTTACGGGTATAGGGTGGATATGTGGGTTTGAGTAGGGTGATCATTGCTCGGCACAACATCGAGGGCCGAAGGGCCTGTTCTGTGCTGTACTGTTCTATGTTCTATGTTCTAATATAATAAAACAACTAGCGGAAAAGCAGACTACGCAAAACAGAGAATGATCTTAGTAGACTTGAAGAAAAAGTGATCAACAAAGGGAAACAAATTCTGAAATGACGATTGAAATGAAGAAAGCAGGAAAGAAAAATAAATTCCTGAATGCTAATACAGAAGCTGTATTTTTATCCTAGTTCTTGAATTTGTGGGCCATTTCTTTTGCCTGAATGAATTGCATCCTACTTTGAAGATTTACAAGAGAGGAGAATTTCCAATGGCATTGTATTTGAGTTTTCGCTTTTTCGTTTCTGAAATGTCCTTTTTAAATAAACATTTTTTGTCCATCATTCAATGTGAATAACATTTGGACAAACTTTGAAATCTGTTCATAGTGTTTTATGGTTGCATTTTTATTTTTACATTTGAATCTCTGGGTTTATTAACATCTGATTGATGGGACCAATTAGTGGAAAATATTGTCTTACGATTGGCGCACATGATCTGATTTCAAAATCAGATCCATGTTTCAAAAATGTTGAAATATTTAATAAAGCTTTAAGGATTTATGATTTCGTAATTTATTGGAATTCCTCATGTTGTGTCCAGCAAAGATGGGGTCAGGAACGGTGATTCCATTTCTTTGGGCATTGGCACTCGATCTGGGATAGAAGAGAGCTGTCCAGTAGCGGCGGCCAGCTTCTGAACAAGCCGGGTGTTAATGTACTGGCAAATCAGTTAACTAGGGAAGTTATATGGTTGTTATACTTGGAAGGAGGAATACTCGGAGATAACAGAAACAGCCAGTTACTTACCATTCAAAAAATTCAACTAGGCTTGTTTGACATAACTTGCCCTTTGCCAATCCATTCTATCGTGGTTAGTCCATAAACCCTCTTTTTTGAAAGTTTCTGCCTATTTTACATTTTAATAATTCTTCATTTGTCCTGGGGAAAAAACATACTTCAGTATTTTGCAGTGTTTCCCAAACTTCTGTGAACAGTTGAATAATTTAACCACTTGGTTTCCTTTGTCCCATTACTCTTAACATCTGCTTTATCCGCTATGGATAAGTGTGAGGTTATTCATTTTGGAAGCAAAAACAGGAAGGCAGATTATTACCTGAATGGTTGCAAATTGGGAGAGGGGAGTGTGCAGTGGGACCTGGGTGTCTTTGTGCATCATTCGCTGAAGGTAAACATGCAGGTGCAGCAGGCGGTAAAGAAGGCCAATGATATGTTGGTTTTGTTGCAAGAGGTTTTGAGGATAGAAGCAGGGATGTGTTGCTGCAATTGTACAGGCCTTCGTGAGGCCACAATTGGTGTATTGTGTGCAGTTTTGGTCTCCTGAGGAAGGATGTTCTTGCTCTCAAGGGAGTGCATTGAAGCATTACCAGACTGATTCCAAGGATGGCGGGACTGTCATATGAGGGGAGATTGACTACGTTGGGATTGTTTCGCTGGAGTTCAGAAGAATGAGGGAGGATCTCGTAGAGACTTACAAAATTCTAACAGGACTAGACGGGGGAGATGCAGGGACGATGTTATCAATGATGGGTGTGTCAAGAACCAGGGTGTCAAGAACCTGAGGATTCAGTGTAAACCATTTCAGACAGAGATGAGGAGACATTTCTTCACCCAAAGAGTGGTGAGCCTGTGGAATTCATTACCACAGGAAATAGTTGATGCTAAATCATTGAATATATTCAAGAGGCGGCTAGATATAGCACTTGGGGAGAATGGGATCAAAGGCTATGGGGAGAAAGCTGGATTAGGCTATTGGATTGTATGATCAGCCATGATCGTGATGAATGGCGGAGCAGGCTCGTAGGGCCAAAAGGCCTCCTCCTGCTCCTATCTTCTGTGTATCTATGTATCTAAGGAATCTTTTTGAACCACTTGAACCAGGGTTGTAACATTTTTTCTGAGCTTAAACTTTATTTCAGCCTACATGATTGACCTCTATATTTATCATTACACTTTAGAGTAAAGATTCTGATTTGGACATTGCAGTAGCAGCCGCAGCTTTCACAATTATTAGGATATTGATGGAATCCAGGGTTCATTTATGTTTTTACTTCTTTGAACTTTGGCAACTTGGCTTGTGTCCTGGTCACCAATTACTGAAGTTTATTTTACTTTTATCTTTGCATATGGCTGCTGGCTTTTCAGAAAAATAGAGCTAAGTGTTGGTTTGCCTGACATTTCTCTGGCGATTTACTGGATTGACGTGGTGTGGCTTGTTGGTTTGTATGAAAAATAAATATTTCTAGTACAAAGGTTTTCAATTAAGCATGTTATTTCACCAAAATGATTTCAACTTTCCAAACTTTGTCAGCATGTAATGTGACATCTTTCTTTCAGACATTTCATAATAGATCTTTTAAATTGTATTTTTTGTACTGGACATATTTACTAGAAGCAGTAAGAAGCTTCTGTTTTTTAAAAAATATTGAAAATTCTGGATATACTCAGCAGGGATGGCAACATCTGTGGCCGTTCATGCCCATGACCTTTTGTGAGAATTTTTATTCTGATTAATTATTAAGTGGAGAAAGTGATGAAGTTAGGAGCAAGTATACTGGGGGGTTAGTTGGTGGGGGGGGGGGTCAATTTTAGGTTTTGATACCACACAGTTAACTGCTGTACACTTCTCAAACTTATGTTTTTAATTTAAACCAGCAGTAAAATAGCAGTCTGAATCTTCATTACGCCTTAAAGTAAGCATAATTCTAATCGCATGCTGCATTGATGTATCAGAGGCATGAGAATCTTGGGCCAAATCAAAATACATTTGAGAAACTAAAAACCAGGAGTGATGCAAAACAGGATGTTGACTCATTGTTACCCGTTCTATTACTCTTGCCAAGTCAAGGAATGAAATCCCTATTTGTCAGCAAGAGATTGCTTAAAGAAAGGTGTTACAAATCTCTACTCCATCCTCGGTTCGTCCCACCCTGCACTATCCCAAAATATAAAAGAAGGTGATTGCACTGTGGGACAGAAATTTATCAGGGTGGGGTGTGGGGGGAGGGGGGGGGGGGGCAGGATTCCTGCTCATCTGTTGCAACTTTGGCAAAAAAAATCCATTGAAACTCCAGAGAAACAACAGAAAGGGCTTTTACTATAGGGTCTTGTGAGAAACCTAATCTTAAGTGCTTCAAGAAATAACTTCTCTTGGGATTTGGCTGTCGCACACGTTTTTGTTTGCTGTTGTAGTTTCTAATCTATTAATTGATTTTCCCACTTAATTTCCATGTTTTTCATACCTCAAACTAAAATCACAATTTTTAAAAAGTACTGTTTGCACATTTACTTCAGATCTAATCAACATCATATGGAACCTGTGTGTAAGTTATGAATTCAGTGTACAATGTGATTTATGACAGCAGGTCACCAG
Source organism: Scyliorhinus canicula (assembly GCF_902713615.1). Taxonomy (NCBI): domain Eukaryota; kingdom Metazoa; phylum Chordata; class Chondrichthyes; order Carcharhiniformes; family Scyliorhinidae; genus Scyliorhinus; species Scyliorhinus canicula. The sequence goes on from NC_052146.1 coordinate 264,564,363, forward strand.
ATAGGTTGGAATGGTAAGGCTGTGTTAGCTACAGAATTTAATTATAAATGTAGTGCTTTCTTTGTAGTCCCTTTCCTAACATTTGATTGCTCTATGATTAATTATCTTTAGAGACCTCCGCATTGGGCCTCCAATTTCACCATTGCTATAGTCACTGCCTACTGCATGCAGTTGTGCCAAAAGATTGACTGAACCTGTATTTACACAGCATCTTCCACAATATCCCAAATCACTTTAGAGCTAATTAAGTAGCTTTGACTTGTAGTCACTGGTATAATGTAGGTCACGTTGTCAAATTGTGGAGCAATCTCAAGGGGCTGAATGGCCTACTCTCCTAATATGCATGTTCAAAAGGCATCCTGGATAGATGCGATGAGCTAGGATAGATGGCTTTTGTTATCCATAATGATATTGTGAGCAGAGGGTGGAACCATGGTGGAAGTTTTGTTGTTATGTTGCCAATGAAAGTTTTCTGTTAGCAAGCTTTGTGCATCAATATCCTGTTTTTCACTGCACCTGGAGTCTTTTCTGTTGACTTCAATCTTTCCCTTTTGTCTACTTACCTATTATGCTTTGTGTTTTTTGAGTCATTAAAATATTGTGATAAAGTTGTGTCACTTTTTTATTCATTCATGGGATGCTAGCTAGGCCAGCATTTATTGCCCATTCCTAATTATCCTTAAGAAGTTGATGGTGAGCTGCCTTATTGAACTGCTGCAGTACATGTAGTATCGGCACACCCAGAGTGCTGTTATGGAAAGAGTTCCAGGAGTTCGACCCAGCGATCTTGAAGGAACAGTGATATATTTCCAAATCAGTGGCCACTCTGTTTACGTGGCTAGTCCAGTTCAGTTTCTGGTAACCGCCAGGGCAGTGACAGTGGAGGATTCAGCAATGGTAATGCCGTTGAATGTCAAGGATGATGGTTAGATTCTCTCTTGTTGGGGATGACCATTGCCTGCCACTTGTGTGGCGTGAATGTTACTTGCCACTTGTCAACCTCCATTATCCAGATCTTGCTGCATTTGAACATGGACTGCATAATAGACATTGAAAACAAATTGCAGTGAGAAGCAGCAGTCAGCAGAGTATTCATACTTGCTGATCAAGTATTCACATGCAATTGTGAACCATTCATTCTTGTTCTCTGATGTTATATTACACAGAGATACCCGAGGGCTTCAACACTTCTCACTGAGCGTGAAGACCTATGTTGTTCAATCATTCCATTTTGTTGCTCAAGAGTCATTTGATCTTTCTTGCCTGTGAGATTACTGCTGAAATAGAAACCATTTACATCCCTTGTATGAAATAATATTGAATTACTTCTTTTCCTACAGAAAGGAAAAGATCTTGTGCAGTTGTTTACCTGGGTTGCAAGTATTCAGTCTCCGCCCCCCCCAACCCGAAAAATAAATTTACGGTCACCATGTTCATATGTGCAGAACATGTTGACGGGGGTTCATATGTGCAGAACATGTTGACAGGGACTGAGGCAGTCGTCATAGTCAGTATTAATATCTGCACAGTGTTATAAATAGCTAATGGAATATTTGGTTGTCAAATTAACAGCATTGCACAATGCTGTTAAATGTGGGTTAGAACATAGAGAAATACAGCACAGAACAGGCCCTTCGGCCCACAATGTCATGCCGAACTTTTTTCCTAGGTTAATCATAGATTATCATAGAATTTTGGACACTAAGGGCAATTTATCATGGCCAATCCACCCAACCTGCACATCTTTTGACTGTGGGAGGAAACCGGAGCACCCGGAGGAAACCCAAGCACACACTGGGAGGATGTGCAGACTCCACAGAGATAGTGACCCAAGACGAAATCGAACCTGGGACCCTGGAGCTGTGAAGCAATTGTGCTATCCACAATGCTACCATGCTGCCCTTAAGAACAAATTAATCTACACTCCATTATTCTACCATAATCCATGTACCTATCCAATAGCCGCTTGAAGATCCCTAATGTTTCCGACTCAACTACTTCCACAGGCAGTGCATTCCATGCCCCCACTACTCTCTGGGTAAAGAACCTACCTCTGACATCCCCCCTATATCTTCCACCATTCACCTTAATTTTATGTCCACTTGTAATGGTTTGTTCCACCCGGGGAAAAAGTCTCTGACTGTCTACTCTATCTATTCCCCATATCATCTTATAAACCTCTATCAAGTCGCCCCTCATCCTTCTCCGTTCTGATGAGAAAAGGCTTAGTACCCTCAACCTTTCCTCGTAAGTCCTACTCTCCATTCCAGGCAACATCCTGGTAAATCTCCATTCTACCTTTTCCAAAGCTTCAACATCCTTCCTAAAATGAGGTGACCAGAACTGCACACACTACTCCAAATGTGGCCATACCAAGGTTTTGTACAGCTGCATCATCACCTCACGGCTGTTAAATTCAATCCCTCTGCTAATGAACGCTAGCACACCATAGGCCTTCTTCACAGCTCTATCCACTTGAGTGGCAACTTTCAAAGATCTATGAACATAGACCCCAAGATCTCTCTGCTCCTCCACATTGCCAAAAACCCTACAAGTTAACCCTGTATTCTGCATTCATATTTGTCCTTCCAAAATGGACAACATCACACTTGTCAGGGTTAAACTCCATCTGCCGCTTCAAAGCCCAGCTCTGCATCCTATCTATGTCTCTTTGCAGCCGACAACAGCCCTCCTCACTATCCACAACTCCACCAATCTTCGTATAATCTGCAAATTTACTGACCCACCCTTCAACTCCCTTATCCAAGTCATTAATGGAAATCACAAACAGCAGAGGACCCAGAACTGATCCCTGCGGTAAGCCACTGGTAACTGGGCTCCAGGCTGAATATTTGCCATCCACCACCACTTTCTGGCTTCTATCGGTTAGCCAGTTTGTTATCCAACTGGCCAAATGTCCCACTATCCCATGCCTCCTTACTTTCTGCATAAGCCTACCATGGGGAACCTTATCAGATGCCTTACTAAAATCCATGTACACTACATCCACTGCTTTACCTTCATCCACATGCTTGGTCACCTCCTCAAATAATTCAATAAGACTTGTAAGGCAAGACCTACCCCTCACAAATCCGTGCTGACTATCCCTAATCAAGCATTGTCTTTCCAGATGCTCAGAAATCCTGTCCCTCAGTACCCTTTCCATTACTTTGCCTACCACCGAAGTAAGACTAACTGGCCTGTAATTCCCAGGGTTATCTCTATTCCCTATTTTGAACAGGGGCACGACATTCGCCACTCTCCAATCCCCTGGCACCACCCCTGTTGACGGTGAGGACAAAAAGATCATTGCCAACGGCTCTGCAATTTCATTTCTTGCTTCCCATAGAATCCTTGGATATATCCTGTCAGGCCTGGGGTACTTGTCTATCCTCAAGTTTTTCAAAACGCCCAACACATCTTCCTTCCTAACAAGTATCTCCTCGAGCTGACCAGTCTGTTTCACACTGTCCTCTCCAACAATATGGCCCCTCTCATTTGTAAATACTGAAGAAAAGTACTCGTTCAAGACCTCTCCTATCTCTTCAGACTCAATACACAATCTCCCGCTACTGTCCTTGATCGGACCTACCCTCGCTCTCGTCATTCTCATATTTCTCACATATGTGTAAAAGGCCTTGGGGTTTTCCTTGATCCTACCTGCCAAAGATTTTTCATGCCCTCTCTTAGCTCTCCTAATCCCTTTCTTCAGTTCCCTCCTGGCTATCTTGTATCCCTTGTTTCCTTAGCCTTACATAAGTCTCCTTCTTCCTCTTAACAAGACCTTCAACCTCTCTTGTCAACCATGGTTCCCTCACTCGACCATCTCTTCCCTGCCTGACAGGGACATACATATCAAAGACACGCAGTACCTGTTCCTTGAACAAGTTCCACATTTCACTTGTGTCCTTCCCTGACAGCCTATGTTCCCAACGTATGCACTTCAATTCCTGTCTGACAGCATTGTATTTACCCTTCCCCCAATTGTAAACCTTGCCCTGTTGCACGCACCTATCCCTCTCCATTACTAAAGTGAAAGTCACAGAATTGTGGTCACTACCTCCAAAATGCTCCCCCACTAACAAATCTATCACTTGCCCTGGTTCATTACCAAGTACCAAATCTAATATGGCCTCCCCTATGGTTGGACAATCTACATACTGTGTTAGAAAAGCTTCCTGGACACACTGCACAAACACCACCCCATCCAAACTATTTGATCTAAAGAGTTTCCACTCAATGTTTGGGAACTTGAAGTCACCCATGACTTCTACCCTGTGACTTCTGCACCTTTCCAAAATCTGTTTCCCAATCTGTTCCTCCATATCTCTGCTGTTATTGGGGGGCCTATAGAAAACTCCCAACAAGGTGACTGCTCCTTTCCTATTTCTGACTTCAACCCAATAATCCTGTAAGGTGCACACAACTAATACTGCATAATATTGTTGCTGCTCGGCCACGATGCATAAGTATCAGGCGATACTTGTAACCAGATGTCAACAATGGTTGTGCTTTCCTCCAAGTGCTCCGGCTTCCCCTCTCAAGCATCGAAAGACGTGCTTGTTAGGTGAATTGCACATTCTGTATTCTCCCTCGATGTACCTGAACGGGCACGGTAGTATGGCGACTGGGGGATTTTTAGTCTACTTGTGACTAATAAAGATTATTATTATAATCATTTTACTAGGAACTTTTTTATGACTTTGTTTTTTGAGAATTGATTGGTCAATCTTGAAAGAGAAAAAATATTATGCATTATTAAGGGGTAGGGTCGAAGTGCAGTGGAGTAGAGGGAGTTGAGGGAGGAATAAGGGACCTGGAAACGGGAGATGCAAGAGGGTGCATGGTTTCTATCCCTGAGCTTGCAGGCACAGGATGGTTCAGTACAGTCTGTAGAATCAAAGAATTTACAGTGCAGAAGGAGGCCATTCGGCCGCTTGAGTCTGAACCAACCCTTGGAAAGAGCACACTCCCCAAGCCCAGACCGCCTTCCTTTCCCAGTAACCCCATTCAACCTTTTTGGACGGACAATTTAGTATGGCCAATCCACCTTACCTGCAAATCTTTCGTCTGTGGAAGAGCACCCAGCGGAAACCCACGCAGACACAGGTAAAACGTGCAGACTCCACACACACAGTGACCCAAGCCAGCAATCGAACATGGGACCTGGAACTGTGAAACAACTGTTCTACTGTGCCATCCATATATTTAGCATATTCCTTTGGTTATTTGTAATAGGCAGTTGGATTCTTCAGTTACTCGGATGTCTGGGCTACGTACCTAGCATAGCAGAGGCATTGAAATTCAAACGCTATGTTGCATAATTATGTGGTTGGCAGAATATTCTTTCGGAGCTTTTATGAGATTCTTTGGAGATTTTATGGAGCTTGTGAAGCCTATAGCTCCCCAGTGCTTTCTCCATGGCAATGCCTCAGCCAATGAGAGCCAAATTGCCAACTAATCTGCATCTTTGTTTCCTGTAGTATAAATTGTTGTGATTTAAAATTCGACTTTCTTGTATTTTTCCTGATGAGTGTACGACAACAAGCTTTGGCAACACCTCCCTCTTCTGCAGTCTAGTTCTATTTTACCAAGTGACTGACTATAAATTGTGTTAGTTAATCTGAACTGTGCCATGATTGGACTTCGTACCTCACAGCACTTGGGAAAGAAAAAATGGTTGGAAGATTCTTGCTCTTCAACTGAAGCTGTGTATGGGTCCATTGAGCGGGATATAGGCTGAATCCCAATTGTGATCTACACACAGTCAGAAAACCTGCCAACAGTCACATCTGAAAAATAACCATATGAGAAATGGTGTCGAAGGTTACCTTTTCTCAAAAGAATGCACCCCAGTGTGAAACAGTACCATAAAGAGAGAAGGGAAGATTTTATTTAATTTTTCAGTCAGAGAACATAAGCACACTTGTTTGCGACAAGCATTTTCAAATTTAAACATGGAAAAAGCATTTCTGAATTGGCACAACTAGGTCAGGTTCTGGGATTCCAGTTGGCTGGAAATCTGGAATTTAAAAATGTGAAGTGTACTTTTCAAAGTTATACTTGCATGAAAAACAGCGGTAATAAATAGAAGCTTGGAACATATTTTGTTTTAACTGGGAAAGGTTGGGAAAGTTAGGATAGCTAGATTAAGAAGGAAAACATTGATGTAGCACCTTTCATAACTTCAGGATGACCATGGGATGTCATAAAGTGCTTCACAGCCAATGATTGTTTTGTTTTCAAAATGTTGTCACATGTAATGTAAGAAAATTAGGTAGAAGTAAGCCAAATTAAAGATGTCAAAAAAATTGGAAGAAAAAATGGGACAAAAAGGGTTAACAGCGCAATAATTGATTTTAAAAAGATGTAATGTTTTAGCATTTTATCGCTTCAAGCTAATTTTACAGTATGAAGCTGCTCAGCAATGGCAAATGTATTCAGCATGTCTGTGCATGAGCCAAAAACTTATCACCTGATGGCTGGGACTGCTTGTAGTTTATGGGTTACTACTACCCTTTAGCACCTCAGCCTTGGAACCTCATTTGTTTAAGTTGCACAACTTGCGTTATTCATAATTACAATGTGAAACTTTTCCAATTTTTAATTTGTGCATTGCATGACTCAACAGATTCATTTCAGAGTTTAACTGCTTTTTTAAAAAATCAAACATCTCCTATTTATTGACATGGAATTCCATCTGCCACCTTTTATCTCGGCTCCCAACTTATTGATGTCCCTTTCCAGTTTCCTTTGATCTTCCACAGAATTCACTGGACATTTTTATTTTGGCATCATCTGCAACTTTCTCCAGGCCTATATGCAAATCACTGATATAAGCAGTGTGCAGAGTTGGCCCCAGATCTGACCCTGAATTTATTTATCATTATTTTTTTAATTTTTCCTCTTAAGGGGCCATTTAACTTGACCAATCCATGTACCCTGCACATCATTGGGTTGTTGGGGTGAGACCCAAGCAGACACTGGGAGAATGTACAAAATCCACATGGACAGTGACCCGGGGTTGGAATCAAGCCTGGGTGCTCTGCATCCTGAGGCAGAAGTGCTAACCACTGCGCCATCCTGCCACCCTCCACTACCCATTTATAGCCACACTGAAAATCTGTCCTTGGGTCTTTATCTGGTTTCTTCCTTCTAGCCAATTTAATATCTCGATTTCCAATCACCATACTGCCACGCCTACCTCCACACCCCCAATTCCAAAGCCTTTAATCTTTGAGTAATGTCACATCTGATACTATTTCCAAGACTTCCTTCAAGTCCATGCACATTACATCCACTGCATTGTATCAATTACCTTCTTAAAGCACTCAGGTTCTAACTATTTTTTTAAATTTAGAATACCCACTTATTTTTTTCCAATTAAGGGGGCAATTTAGTGTGGCCAATCCACCTATCCTGCACATCTTTGGGTTGTGGGGGGTGAAACCCACGCAGACATGGGGAGAATGTGCAAACTCCACACGGACAGTGACCCAGGGCCAGGTTCGTACCCAGGTCCTCAGCACTGCAGTCCCAGTGCTAACTACTGCGCCACATGCTGCTCTAGTTCTATTTTTAATTCAAGATTTAAAATTGTCCGTTAGGCTAACTCGCAGCCACTTCTTTTTATATTTCCCTTTCATGAAAAAAACTCCTTTAGCTTTTGTATGCATAAAGTATTTTGTTTTGAATGGACTGTTGAGCATCTCTGCTGGCTTTAATTTAAATTTCTTGATTTTTTTTGCATCTCTTGCACTCTAAAACTCCACTCACCAACACAGTTGAGATGGGGAACTTTGTATGTGAGAAGTCGAATTGAATCCTCCTTTTTCTTCGTGTGCCACATTAATACATCAATATCTCGTGCTTCCCAATACACTTGCATGAATTATTAAAAACTTGTTCAGAACAGAACTTTACAATAAAAAATCAGAGCAGGAATGGACCATACCTGCCCTGCCATTTGATACAATTATGGTTGATCCTCAACCTTAACACCACTTAACTGCCTGCTCACATATCCCTTGATTTCCTGAGAGACCAAAAATCTATCTCAGACTTGAGATGGATGGACATCTCAATGATGGAGAATCCACAGCCTTCTGGGGTAGGGAAGTTCCAAGTTTCATAGCTTTAGGAGTGAAGAAATGTCCCCGCATCTTATTCCTAAATGATCGACCCCTTATGCGGAGTCTGTGCCTCTGTGCTCTAGGTTCCCCAGTAAAAATTCTTACAACACCAGGTTAAAGTCCAACAGATTAGTTTCAAATCACCTTGATTATGCTGCCTGCTTTCCCAAGGCAGCATGAGATATAGACAGTCAATATATGGGAGGCGGGTCTGCATGATGGACTGGGGTGTGTTCACGACTCTCTGTACTTTCGTATGGTCTTGGGCCGAGCAGTTGCCATACCAGGCTGTGAGGCAGCCAGATACGATGCTTTCTATGGTGCACCTGTAAAAGTTGGTCAGGGTAAATCTGGACATGCCGAATTTCCTTAGATTCCTGAAAAGTATAGGCGCTGTTGTGCTTTCTTGGTCGTAGCGTCGATGTGGGTGGACCAGATTGTTGTTGATGTGCAACCTAGGAATTTGAAGCTGTCAATCATCTCCCCTCTGCACCATTGATGCAGACAGGGGTGTATACGGTACTTTGCTTCCTGAAGTCAATGACCAGCTCTTTAGTTTTGCTGACGTTGTGGGAGAGATTGTTGTCGTTACACCGTGGTGTATAGCTTGGAGGGGTCCCTGCAAGTTATGGTGTCCCCATGTAGCTGCTGCTTTTGTCATAAATTCATAAGATATCGGAGCAGAATTACGCCATTTGGCCCATCGTGTCTTTCGACCATGACTGATCTCATCATGGCCTTAACTCCACCATCCTGCCTGTTCTCCATAGACCTTCAACCCATTACCAATGAAACATTTGTCTTAACTCCTCAAATTTACTCTCTGTCCCAGCATCGAACTAACAAATGGTAGAGGTTGTAGGTTTGGAAGCTGTTGTTCAAGGAGTCTTGGTACATTGCTACATTGCATCTTGTAAGTGGCGCACACTGCTACCATTGTGCGTTAGTGTTAGAGGGAGTGAATGTTGAAAGTAGCAGATGGGATGCTTATCAAGTGAACTGATTTGTCCTTGATGGTGCCAAGCTTCTCGAGTGTTTCAGCAGTGCATTCATCACATTCCTGACTTGTTCATTGTAGATAGTGGACAGGCTTTGCAGAGTCAGGTGACAAGTTACTTTCTGCAGGATTCTCAGGCTCTGACCTGGTTGTGTAGCCATTTCATTTATATGGCTGGTCCAGTTCATTTTCTGGTCAATGGTAACCCCAGCCCCAAGATGCTGTTAGTTTTGGAGTTTTACTGCAGCATTTGCCAAAACACCCATGCATAGTTTCAAATCATTGAAAGCCGTTTATAAAGGTTTAAATAGGCCATGGTTTATTAATTCCAATAAAGCAGTAAATGCTGCAAACAGCTACTTGGCAGGCAGCATCGTTGGAGAAAATAAACGAGTTAACATTTTATATGTAGACCCTTCTTCAAAACTGGAGGATATTGACCCATCAGGGCAGCCTGGTAGCATGGTGGTTAGCACAAATGCTTCACAGCTCCAGGGTCCCAGGTTCAATTCCCGGCTGGGTCACTGTCTGTGCGGAGTCTGCACGTCCTCCCCGTGTGTGCGTGGGTTTCCTCCGGGTGCTCCGGTTTCCTCCCACAGTCCAAAGATGTGCGGGTTAGGTGGTTTGGCCATGCTAAATTGCCCGTAGTGTCCTAAAAAGTAAGGTTAAGAGGGGTTGTTGGGTTACGGGTATAGGGTGGATACGTGAGTTTGAGTAGAGTGATCATGGCTCGGCACAACATCGAGGGCTGAAGGGCCTGTTCTGTGCTGTACTGTTCTATGTTCTATTACAGATGAAATGAGTTTAAAAGGCATCACGATGGCAGAGTGGTTAGCACTGCTGCCTCACAAAGCCAGAGACCCCGGTTTGATTCCGACATCAGGCGACTGTGTGGAGTTTGCACATTCTCCCCGTGTCTGCGTGGGTTTCCCCCGGATGCTCTGGTTTCTTCCCACAATCCAAAGATGTGCGGCTCAGGTGGATTGTCCATGCTAGGTGGGGTTACGGGGATAGAATGGGTCTGGATAGGGTGCTCTTCTGGAGGGTCGGTGCTGACTGGATGGGTCAAATGGCCTCCTTCTGGACTGTAAGGATTCTATGATTCTGTGAAATCGAGAAATGGAAGTAAGCACATGTACAAATGTAATAGAAATAACTGCAAAGTGCTCAAGTGGAAAACAAGAGCAGATTAAATGTCAAGAGTGAGACAAGAGGAGACATAAAAAGAGAAATCAGATAAATTAAAGTGATTCCTGAGAGAGAATGTGTGAGACTTCCTGTGAGCTGGTGCAGGAAGGTATAATGAAAAGTGTGAGATGTTGAAGACCCAGAAGACGGGCACTGGAAAGAAGGGGGTGAGCAAACGTCCGCCTTCGAGTGAGTTGGTGAGTCTGGCAGGAAGAAAGATAGCGGAGGTTGAATCGCTGGGTGGGGCCTCTTCCCTTACATTGGAAACTTTGATCGAGGTGATGGCTGGAGAATTTGAGAAGCAATTCGGCAAACACATGGAGGTGCTGCGGAAGGAGATGATGGCTGCGATGGAGTGGGTGGAGAAGGCGATTGCACCGATAAAGGCGGCAGTGTCAGAGATATCGGCCGAGGAATGGGAGCAAGGAGAGAAGCTGAAGGGGGTAGATCAGGCTATGCCGCAGCGCAGTGACCAGTTCACCTCAATGGATAAGGAGCTGTGGAGGGTGATGGAGGTTAACCAAGGGCTCAGAGCCAAAGTGGAGGACCTGGGGAACAGGTCATGGCAGAAAAAGCTATGGATCACAGGCCTGCCTGAGGTTTTCACCATTTCAACAATACAAAATCAACTCCAGCTGAGGGGGTGAAGGAGGGGCTCTACAATTGTTGGGGTTTGTTCATCATGCATGTTCGGGAGTTGGTTACCGTTTATTGGTGGTAGTTTGGGCGGGGGGTTTGGAGTTGTTTTTGTATTGTGGAAATGGTGAAAACCTGTCAAATAAAAATACTTTTTTTTAAAAAAAAGAGAGAACGTGTGAATGATGTGGGGGAATAAGGTTGTAGAATTAAAGCACAAAACACTTCAAATTGAGAAAGCTGTAGCAGTCTAGTACAAGAAAACCTCAGGTTGACAACAAGGATGCCACAATTATAAATAAAAACAGAAAGGCCAAAAATACTCAGCAGGCCAGGCAGCACATGGAGAGAGAGATCTGATAAATGGTCATTGAGCTGAAACTTGGGAGGGAGGTGTAGTGGTAACATTACTGAACTAATAATCCCAAAGCTCAGGCTAATGCTCTGGGAACATGAGTTCAAATCCCACCATGGCAGCTGGTGAAATTTTAATTCAATTAATAAAGATGGACTTTAAAAAATAGCTAGTCTCCGTAATGGTGACCATGAAACTATTATCGATTGTCCTAAAAACCCAACTGGCTCACGAATGTCCTTTAGGGCCTATGTGTAACTCCAGACACAGCAGTGTGGTTGGCTCCTGACAGCCCTCTGAAATGAATCTCACAAACCATTCAGTTCAACAGCAATTAGGGATGGATAAGAAATGTTTGCCTTGCCATCCCGTGAACGCATTAAAATAAGTGGTCATTTGTTTTAACATGTAGAATTTACTGCTCAAGATTGGTGTCAACAGAACACAGGGAAACCTGTAAACTACAGAATAAATGGGACCTACATGCTATTTTATGAGATGGGCCGTGAAATGATAACCTTGTCTCCTCTGATTTCAGGACAGCCAGCCTTGCGTGAAGCTTATTCCCTGTCATGCATAACTAATGGGAGTCCAATGACCAGGAAACCAATGCATAGCTCGGCTCTGTCCGTTGCCAGGAAGGAAACGCTTTCTTCTGCTGCTAAGAGGTACAGGCTTTTTTATACATGAGGAAGTTGAAAAGAGAAGTGTACATAGAAATCTGTAATTTATTGTACACTGCTCCATTGTTGAAGAATAGCATCTTTGTACAGTTTTTAATTCACTGCAGTGCGTTTCACACTATGTGAACCTTTTGTATGATACACTGAGATATTAATAATGGCAATATTGGGGAGAGTATGCATCAAGACTAGATACAAATCTGATACATGCTTGATGGCAACAACCATACCTTATACTCAAATGCAAGTTACCTTTTATTGGTTGAGATGTGAGTTTCCTCCAAGTTCTTGCACTGAATCTTTATTTGCAATTAACACCCAGTTATTACACTGACTCTTTGAGACCAGCTCACAAATATTGCTTAATATAACCAGGATCTGGTTAAAATTAATGCTAGGAATTTTGTAATTACTTGTTACAAATTGATCTTTGCACTGTGTGGGGTGGCACGGTGACGCAGTGGTTCGCACTGTTACCTCACAGTGCTGAGGACCGGGGTTCGGATCCCGGCTCCAGATCACCGCCCGTGTGGAATTTGCATATTCTCCCCATGTCTGTGTGGGTCTCACCCCAACAACCCAAAGATGTGCAGGGTAGAAGGATTGGCCATGCTAAAATGGTCCCTTAATTGGGGAAAAATAGAATTGGGTATTCTAAAATTTATTTTTTAAAAAGGAAAAAAAAAATCTTTGCATAGTGTATTGTAAATCTAGAAAGAAAAAACATATATTCATACTGGTTATTTTGCCAGGTTTGGAGTGTTATGTGGTCGTCGGAAATTATATTACAATTTAATTTTATGGGTTTTGCTTTGCTTTGTTCTAAATTATTAAAAATAAAGGTATGCAAAATTTTCCTCCTTCGTTTAATGTTGATAGAATTGGACATTTACATCCCTCTCTGGAGCACTCAGATTTACCTCAGGAGACTCCCCATGGAACTTAATTAGGCAGGAGCTGAAATCACAGTTTTCTGATGGCAGGTTGAGATGTAAAGTCGGTCAGTGGCATTATAGTGGTGGGTCAGGCCTCGCGTCATCTGGGTGGGTTCCTACTTTCAATTCATTTACATTTCATGAATACTGATTGTCCTATAACTTTTTCAAATTAACTTCCTCCTTGAATATTAAGTTTGCAGCACATGAGAAACTTATGCCACCTGATTCATGGTTATTTAAAAGTGGCATGCATCAGTCAAGTTTGTCCATTTGGATCTGAGGGGAGCAATGGGTTTTGTGGAAATCTGCAGCCCAGGTGAGGAGAGCTGGAGACTGGCAACTTGGTTGGAGGGTCAGAAGGGGGCAAATGTGTTTCTGCCGCGGGTTGGGGTAAGGACCAGAGAACTTCGAGCAGAGGGTTGTGGGGTCTGACCGGGAAGTGGGGCAGGAGGTCTTTGATCAGTGGGGGAGCGAGGAGGAGGTTGGGGTAGGAAGGGGGGAGTTGGGGATTTGGATCGGAACATGGAACTGTGTAAGCGGAAGAACCCACAATCTTGGTTGTGGGGGGAGGGATGGGGAGTCAGCAAATGCAAAATGAAGGGCGTAAAGTGTCGGGTTCTGAGGTGTCCAATGTTGGGTCCTGGATATTGAAGTAAGAAAACTCAGTTATGGAGAATGTCCACAGCTACGGGGTGGGAGGTTGATGCAGCATGAGGGCAGGTCCATTCAGAGGTGGAGATATTGGAAAGTCACAGCATCAAGAGATTGTAAGGATATGCCAAGGACGATGGGGGATGATCCCTGATTCCAGGAGGATCTATGTAGAGGGTGTTAGTGTCATGGGGAGAAATGGCATGCCCACTCTAATGGGGTCAAAGGTGATGGTGGGACGTTTATCAGTGACAGAGCAGAGGTGCACTGTGATGTTCAGAGGGTCAGGGGCGATAGACTCAAGCTGGAAGGAAACAGGGAGGGTGACCATTCCAGGTAGATGGTGATCCTGGCCATTTTCCCAATCTTGCAGTCAGCTTGGCAGGAGGCCACAAGGATAGTGGGAGCAGTTTAGATTGTGGTGCATTGGAGGATTTTAAAATCGCAATGTTCAACAGCTGCACTCGTGAAAACCATGAACACAGAGGTGCTCAAAACTCTGACTGCCTTCTTCACATAGTTCTCTTGGCAAATTTGCCGTGGGTACACCCACTATTTTAGCAATCTTGGGATCAGGAGGGGAGGATATGACACTGGAGGCCGCAATGCCAGCAGCAGGTAGTACCAGAGAGGGAGGCTGGCAGGAGGTAGGTGTCGAGGGAACGCACTACAGGAAAATGAAATGAAATGAAAATCGCTTATTGTCACGAGTAGGCTTCAATGAAGTTACTGTGAAAGCCCCTAGTCGCCACATTCCGGCACCTGTTCAGGAGGCTGGTATGGGAATTGAACCATGCTGCTGTCCTGCCTTGGTCTGCTTTAAAAGCCAGCCATTTAGCCCAGTGTGCTAAACCAGCCCCTAAGACGGGCATTAGCTAGTCATCGTGTCTTCAGTATGAGAAATAATACCTGCAAATGTAGGAGCGGCAATTCCAGAGATGGCTCAGGCTGTCCCGTGAAGCAACAACAGTGATTTGTTGAATTGTGCAATAAGACCTGCAGCCATATGGATTTGACGGGGATCCCATGCCAGTGTCCCTCAATGTTTCCGCAGAGCTCAGTTTCTTTCCCCAGGGTTGTTGTATCCAGGGCTCCATGGTGATGTATGTGGCATTCCCATAGGTCTCCAGCACTGGTGCAAGGACTTCATCCTTGGTACTGGAGGCAATGGGGTCATTGGTAGAGGGGATACCTAGAGGCCGCTCACCCTGGGGATTGTCCTGAGAGGAAGTCTCTGGGTAAGAGGCACTGGCTCCTTCCCTGCAAATGCACAGTGGCACCTTTCTGTCTCCCCAAGGAAAAGGAGCTCCTGGAGCAAGGTTCCCCTCTTTCATAGACACGGCTATATAGAGTCCATGGCAAGAGTGATGGAATACAGGTGGGAGTTCACCTGGATATGTTGGATGTGGCTCACCATGGTAGTTGCCAACTTCTCCACAGAGGAAGCCATGTGCTTTCATGCCTGAGACATGGTAGAATTCATGATTTATATGGACAACTCCATCACCAATGCAGAGCTGCGCATGAATCCTGGCACCCCTGCCTGTGGCGCACCACGAAGACTCTCCTGCTGCAACAGCTCCTTTCTTCTCAACCCAGTCCCAGTTCGTGGATCCATCCACCAGCCACACCAGGGGAGTTTCATGTTCTCCTGGCACTCCTACTCCTCTTTACATCCAAAACTTCTCCATTTAGACGGGGAAAGGACCGAAAAATACCATCCTGAGCAGGACCTACCAAATGTGCGACTGCTCGCTCCGTGGCCGCCAGCAGAAGTCCCCTTCTGGCACCCCTGCCATATGTTTACCCACCTTTTGCTGCATCTCCAGCGGGCTTCTTGCGACTGTGACCAGATGCCCATCATCAGCAAGGTCTGGTCCCAGCAGTCCTAAGTGCCAGGGACTTTGGCTGTCTCAGCCTTTCCTAGATGCTGGGGCATATGTACAATGTGCTTACTAAATTGCGCTCCCAAATCTAAATGCAAATCCTCTGTGACATGGATGGATGGAACTACAATGGTGGATATTGTGGAAGAGGCTGATAACATTGCATCCTCTGGGTCAGTGCTGTCATTGTCCCCAAAGGTGGAGTCTTCAGGCTCTTGCTATTACTGTGGCCTACGCTAGGGGCTGCAAGGACTGATAGTGGAGATCAGCACAGTGTGAACACATCATATTTGCTCATGTTCCATCTGTGCTCATAAGACTGCACTAGTTTGGATGCATTCTTACTCTAATATTTGGCTATTACAGCCTTGCTGCCTGTGACCACTCCACTTCCTCTTTTGAGATCTACTGCCCCTCTGCATGGGTGAACATCTTCCGATTAGGCATTCTATTTTTGGCCTCCCTCCAATTATGGGAGCGGATCCGGGCTCAACAGGTGAATTGGGCAAGAATCCCAAATCGGTCCCCAAATCGGGTCGCGTACGAGTCACTCACCTCGCTCCACTAGCAGTAATCTGGATCTCTCCCTCACTGGGCAGGATCTAGGCCTGCATATTTAAATCCTGGACGCTGGATTTACCCGCACCCAGGTCTCAACGAACGTGCTTGAGCCACCTCGCCAGGGCTACATTTAGTACCTGTCCACTCCAGGCTTAATGGGACCTCTGTGAGAGGGGGTGGTCTCGCCGTCAGGGTCCAGAAACCAGGAAGCTGGCGGGGGGGAGGGGGGTGCGTGGAGAGAGAGAAGATCAGAGCTGCCGACCAAAATGGTGGCTCAATCTGCGAACAGTCAATCCTACTGGTGAGAAATCTCTAAGTGTGGCCTCATCGATGAGAAATTTGCTGAGGCTAAAAATACGGCAAAGTGCCATTGAATAGAGGGATGATTCTCGGCGCAGCAGCCACTGAGAATCACACTGTCAAATGCGCCTAAAAGTGGACTTGGTTACGTTTGCTGAAACTTGCCCCTTGTCTGTAGTCATTATCTTTCTTATTTGGTGTGTCATTATCTCATCTTGGCTTAGCCAACCTTGCATAAATTTTGCCTCTGTCTTCTTGCATGTTACCTTCTATCACTGTTCTCAGTGACCTAACTTACGTAATAGTGTGATATCCTTGTCAAACTTGTTTCTTTCCAGGAGATTCAATGCTTACCATTGCAACTTTCATTCTTAAATTTCCTTGGTTTAGTAAACTTACAACTGACACTTGTATGTCTTTTTAAGACTTTGAAAACATCCAGCTCTCTGCTACCTTCTAGTTTGGATGTCAAAAACATGGGGCGGAATTCTCCGACTCCCCCGGGGGGGTCGGAGAATCGCCCGGGGCCGACGTCAATCCCGCACCCGACGTGGCCCAAATTCTCCACCACCCGGGAATCGGCGAGGGCGGCAATTCTCCGTCCCGCGATGGGCCGAAGTCCCGTCGCTGACGACCCTTTCCCGCTGGCAGGAATCAAAGCGCGTCTGGTGCCAGGAGATTGGCAGCGCGGGCAGGCGTCGGGTCCTTTGGGGGGGGGGGGGGTGGTACGGGGCGATCTGGCCCTGGGGGGTGCCCCCACGGTGGCCTGGCCCGCGATCGGGGCCCACCAATCGGCGGGCAGGCCTGTGCCGTGGGGGCACTCTTTTTTTCCTCCGCCAGTCTCCACCATTGCAGAGGCGGAAGAGACCCCCTCCCCCACGCATGCACCAGGATGATGTCAGCGGCTCATGCGCGGACTTTTGCCGGCCGGCCAAGGCCTTTCGGCCCCGGCTGGCGGGGTGCCAAAGGCCGTTCACGCTGGCCGGCGGAGCGGAAGCCACTCCGGCGCGGGACTAGCCCCTAAACGTGCGGAGAATTCCGCACCTTTGGGGAGGCCCGATGCCGGAGTGGTTCTCGTCACTCCATAACGCAGGGACCCCCAGCCCCGCCGGGTAGGGGAGAATCCCGGCCATGATCTCTTGTGAAAAGTATTTTTTTTAAACTTATTTTCTTATTAAGTGGCCAAGGTGACTCATTACATAGGTTCACATATCGGTGTTGTTCATTTTAAACAGACAAATAATCAGATATTTGCCAATTAGTGAAGACAAGCCAGCTTGTATGTATTGTATGCATTTTTTCTCCAGCCTTAATTGACAACAAGACACTTTTGACTCTTCCTAAGGGGATTATGAGTTTTCTCATTGGTTATAAAAACCTATACCTACAACATCACTTTGCGTTCCATCCTCCCCAACACCCACATGGGGTTGAACGTGGGGTGGCACGGTAGCAGAGTGGTTAGCACTGTTGCTTCACAGCTCCAGGGTCCCAGATTTGATTCCCGGCTTGGGTCACTGCCTGTGTGGAGTCTGCACGTTCTCCCCGTGTCTGCGTGAGTTTCCTCTAGGATGCTCCGGTTTCCTCCCTGAAGTTCCGAAAGACGTGCCGTTAGGTAATCTGGACATTCTGAATTCTCCCTGTGTACCTGAGCAGGCACTGGAATGTGGTGACTTGTGGTTTTTTCCAGTAACTTCATTGCAGTGTAAATGTAAGCCTACTTGTGACAAAGATTATTATAACTTCATGGGCCACCTGCTGGTGGGAAAACGGGCACCTGAACTGTAAATCAGGGCACCATGCCATCGGTGGCATACCCACAGCCAACATCCCTGGCACAATTTTATAGAGGGCAAAGAGACTTTGGCTGGCCCTTAAATAGGTAATTAATGCTTAATTAAGGGCTTCATCGTGCCTCCTCTCTGATTTAATGGGTGGCCGGAGGGGCCTGCACCCAATATGTAACCCACAGGTCCAACCCTGAGGGCTGCTAGTCAGTGAAAGGAGCATTGCATCCTTTCCATGCCCCTCTTGCCAAGCGGAGGCATCCCCAGCAGTTTTGCCTCCCCGTGTCCACCCGCTCCCTGTGCCTCCCATCCCCTCTTGTTCGGGACTGCCAACCTGGGCCTGGCAAAGTCTTGGACTTATCTGGTTTTGGGACGTCCATAGTTCCTCTCTTTCCTGGATCTCCTACAATACCAGCAGTAGCCACTGAACCTGCTATGATGCAGAACTACTGACCTCTGGTTGATTGGCAGCTCTTTAAGTAGGGATTTAAGGACTTCTCCCTGGAGACAGACTGAATCCCATCTCATACTAATAATAGGGCCATCGCAGAACAAAGCGGTCAAGCAGAGGGTGGGCTCGCCCCAGAATTTACAATGGGATGCAGAGAGCCCACCCATGTTTCCTACATGTCTGGATTGTCTATTGCACATCACTTCTCATAGAATCTACCAATTTGTTTTTACATGTTTTAGCCAATCTAGCCATCAACTTGAAAGTTAATTTAGAAATAAAAGTCTTGAGAAAAGTACAGGAGACTATAAAAATTGCTTTTTGAAGGTTTATTTCTGAGTTTTCTTTCTGTACACACACACTGAGACTAGAATGGGCTCACCCAACACTACCCAGAATTCAGTAGTTACCCTTTTGATACTCCCAGAAAAAGGCGAAAGACTACTTTTTGGAAAAAAAGTACTTTTTGGCCAGTAATTAATTAATATGGTTAATATAAGTGCAAGAACTTGCGATGAAGTTCCCATTCCTCAGACAAATTTAAGGCAGTTTGACATTTAGCACACTGTATGGTGGTGTTCTTTGAAACCATGTTTAAGGCTCAAGCAACATTATTTAGCATAAATTGAAATATAATTTGGTGAATGGAGAGCTGATACATAAGTGATTATGTAGTCACTGGCACCTTACATTTTTAAAGTTCCATGATTTTGGGATTCTGATAATGTATGAAGCCAGTTGAACTTTGTCCTTGGGTTTTATCAATATCATACACCAATTAAATGTGTTCTTTGCACTCAATATTCTGCATGTCCATATTCTCAAGGCAAGGTTGCTCTCTAATTGATGTTAAAAAAAATTATAAAAGGATCCTAAAGCAATTATTTTTGTTGTTGAATTCAATCAAATCCCGCTCCAGCTGTTAATGATGAAATGAAATGAAAATTGCTTATTGTCACAAGTAAGCTTCAAATGAAGTTACTGTGAAAAGCCCCTAGTCACCACATTACGGCGCCTGTTAGGGGAGGCTGGTACGGGAATTGAACCGTGCTGCTGGCCTGCCATGGTCTGCTTTCAAAGCCAGCGAGTTAGCCCTGTGCCGCAGTGTTTGCTATTAAGTTCCCAATTGGGCCTTTATCCTGTTGAGGTTTTCAGCTTTTAATGGTTTGGTTAACTTCAATGAACAGCAGCCAAAAACAAACACCTATTGTCTGGAGACTCGCAGGAATTGAATGTTTGCCTTCTTAAAATGAATACTAAAAATCCGACTAATTTGTAATTTTGACACATCGATAAGTTGAAAAAAAAATGAAATCCAATTATTTTGATTGATAATCTTAAATTCCTTTAAATCCCTTTGCTCAAGTTTCCTTTTTGTTTGTTTTCATTAAAAATACCTGAAGAAATACAAGTGTTTTTATTTCAACGCTGGAATCTGAAAGACTTTGCAGTCCGATTGGTTTCACAACTTAACAAATCATGATTGTGTTTTGTAATCTTGCATGAATTCTACTTTTGAGAAAAGGGTCCATATAATTTCATAGAGCACAGAGTATCCATTAGAAATTTCTGAATGTCAACTCTAACCGTTTACTTCCAGAGTATTTAAACTTCTGAATGCATGACATTGATAAATTAAATGTATTTGCATGATCACAGAATGGCTTTATTTTTTTATTCACAGTTATGGTCTGAAAGAGCAAAAAAAGTAAGTTGTGTTTTATGTCTTTTTAATTTCGGAAAATTGGCTTGCATATGCTTTCCATTGAGTCTAAAGCTGCACAGGGCTATCTGGTAGAAATTGGTTATTGGCGTAGAAAACGGTCAAATTTTAAAATAATGGAATTGAATTATGTGTCTGTGATGCTGGAGCTAGATTATTTTGAATTCCAATATTTCAAAAGAATGTACTAACTCTTTGAGCATCGAGTTATCTGTAGTTTGAATTTACTATTTTTTTAAGGGAGAAAATGTAGAATTATTTTCTATAATTTTATAGCTATTTCCTAGAATTTGAGTAATGTGATTCCTGGTAATTACGTTGAATAAATCGAGCTATTGTATTCTGGTTTGGTTGAAAAGCCACGTCCATTGCCAAAGGGTTCAAATTACCAGTGTAACTGGTTTTGTAAATTGCAAATATATTGCTGCACACCGATACATATGAATTACTTTTAGAACAGACAACTTTAAATATAAACCAACTGGGAGCTACGTTCTTCAATCAGTAATTTATTTTTCCCTTTATAGTATCTCAATACAGTGCACCTTGACTGGGGATCTGCTCCCAAGCCTCCAGCAGTAGTGGTGTATAATCAGCAGCTAGTATATGCAGAATTGCTGCTCAGAGTGACTCACCCCCGCCCCCTGCCCATGGTGACACAAACCCGAATTAAACTCGGCCTCGACATGGTTGAGATCAGGAACATTTTGCAACTCACATTTTGCAACCAAGTATTGAAGAGATGGTTCAGCATTCTGAATGTTTTAACAATCTCTAATTTATAAAACCAGTTTGTTAGTGCTCTATCTGAAATACAAGGTATTAAAAACCATTGTATATTTGACTTAAAGGTTACATTTGGAAATAAATTATTATCCTTTGAATTTGTTCTGTCAATAAACTAATTTGAAGAAGTATTTTTTTGGAGTAAAAGTGCAGCATCAGGTTGGTCTGGCATTTTTATCAAGGGTGTCTGATCAACCTGGACCGTGAACCGCTCTACATTGGTTATTACAATTGGTTTTACTTTTTTACTTTCTTGGACTCTGACAAGAGATTTCTTTAATTTTCGCATCATAAAACATTTTTCTTTGAAGCTCCTGTTTTGGCATGCTTTTACTTCATCCTGCCCAGAATGTGCATCCCTTGAGTGTAATTTCAATTCCCCGTCGCCTCCCTTTCCCCCAGTATTCCCAGCTCACCAGCTAGTATTTTGGATGGAAGTGGTGGCCAAAACAGCTGAAACTTTGAAGTTTAAAGAAAAGTTCCAGCTTTTGTGGAACTCCCACATCCTTCCCTTGACATTTTGTTAACAACAGTTTCTCAGCAGGAAGCTGGAGATTTGAATTTCATTCAATGTTAGCTGGAAAATGAAAAACAAGTTTATCTTCGGAATATCAAAACATATTTTCTTTCATATTATTAAGAGCATTTAATGACCTCTTACTGCTTGTGTAGTGTGTACTCATGCTAAAACATTATAACCCACTGTCTGAATATCTTCTGCATTTAAGTTTACAAATCCGACAGTGGAAGAATTACGATTTTGTGCTGAAAGTGATACCTTTTGCATTTCTTGCTTATTTTGTTTTTGGCAAAATATCCCGTCTCAGAGGAAAATACTTTTTAAAATTAAAATTAAATATTCATCTGTCCTGCCAGCATTTTGCAATTATTTAACTGCAATACATGTTTACATAATTTTTCTTTTAGTGCATTTATGCTGACCAATCAATATGATTTTTCTTCGTGCTTTTGTCATCTGATGCATTTTTCCAGCAATCCGGAGAAAATTGAAAAGCCCCAGGAAAAAGAGGCTGATGGCGAAACTCCATCTAATCATCAAACTTCTCAATCCTCACAATCTCCCCAACCGCAAAGACACACTCCAGAGAACAAGAACCCTACTTCAGCCAAAAGGTTTCCAGGATACAGGAATACTAAGTGCAATAGGGTTGTAACGATATTAGAATATTATTAGTGGAACAAAATCCTACAGAAATTAAAATTCACTTAATTTTGTCAAAGGCTTTTTTTATGTTTAAGAAAGGACTAAGTCTAGTGATGAAGTTGCAGTATTCCTTCTGTTGCATTACTGTTCTCTCTCTCTCTTTAGAACTCAATCTGATCAACAGGGATTTAATATTTGTTTAGTTTCCCTGCTATTTATTATGGGTAATATATTTGAAGGTTGCTAGTTTCAATGATTCAAACTCTGAAGAACACTGGAGCAACACTCCTCAGTTTAGAATTATTTTACACCACTTCCGTTTGACACTACGTGGGGTGTATATCCAGTGGGTGTTCAGGTGATGTAAAAAGATCAGTTTCACTCGACATTTGAAAGTACATCTAACGTTAATTGAAATATTTGGAGAGCATCGATTTCCACTCTGCCCCACTTTCTAAGCATTCACGTTCTTAATTATCAGGAGAAAGCACTGTTATTGCCTGCATGCAGGCATGTGCACAGATCTGTCTCAGGCAAGACTGACATAGTTCTAACCAGATAAGCGGCAGGCATATGAGTGCACTTCTTTGATTGAAACATGAGCTGCAGCTACTGGTCCCAAACCAGCAACAATAGTGTCAAAGCATTCTAAATGAGCACATAATGACAGGAGGAAAAATACATGTACCATATTTATATGAAGACAAAAGTAAGGACGATGTGATCACTTAGTTCTTCCTTCCATTTAAATGAACATTTCACATAAAATATCAAAATGCTTCAATGTTTAAAAAGGTTGCAAGGCAATCTGCGCATTTTTGCATGGCAGTGATTACTTTCTCATTGAATCTTGGGAAATTTGTTAAAATTTGAGTTTGGGTTGGTGGATTTGAGAACTTACGATATTTGGAAAATTGAAGCATTTGAAATAACACCATGCAGGTTACAACTCAGTTTGAGATGGGAGCTTTGATGAGAGATAATAATTCTGATGTACTGTATCATGCAGTGATAAGTCTAGAGTTCTCTGCATAGTAAATTTCTGAATTCCGCTTTACCATCTCTGTATAGTAAATTTCTGAATTCTGCTTTACCATCCATTATGGAATGCACCAGATAGAGCCAAAGTCTTGCATGCAGGAACAGAAAGTTGGGAGGGGAGTCACTTGCAATATTCGGGTTCTTCCTTCCAACTGGCTATGTAGCAACTTTGCCAAAGGTCCTGGAGTAAGTTTTCTGTTTTTTCAGTTTGGGACTGGCAAGTTGCAGGGAGATGAAAGAGAAAATTAATCAGAGTGGTTATACAGAAATAATACTTCGAATTTTTGTATCTCTTTCAAGTTAATTCACTAATACAACACATACACTGTGGTCACAAATTTAAATGTATTTATGTTTTTATGAAACACAGATTTGCATTACTACATGCATGGGGCATTTAATTATAGGGGAGAGAAAACAAAATCACCAATTTTGTCTGCCAACTTTCTGTAAAGTTGAGGAAGCCCAACTGGGCTGCCTTGTTTTCCTGGTTGACCACAAACTTAGGTGGTAACATGTCTTGCAGTTTTGTAAGTTTTAGATAACAAAACTGAAAATCATTTACTAGTGCATAGACGTAGTGCTGATATCTTTGTATGAAGTTAGTGTTTTACCTATATCCTGTCTGACGAGGTAGATTTAGATTTAGCAGTCTTTTGTTGCTCAATGGTCATTTAATGCAAAATATTTATGGTGCACGATTATCGTTACAACCCTACGTTCTTAAGTTCTTTACTGTACCGAACTACTAAGAACTGACTTTAGTCCAGTGGTCTTGATCATCTCCTAACAAATAATTTTTACAAACATTATTTGGTAGCAAAACTATGTGCTCTGTAACCTTGAATTGTAGATTCTATTTAGTTGATAAGAGTTGGTACTTTAAATCTGTAAAGATTCAAAATAAATTAGTCCCCATTATTTGGAAACTGGGTCTGTTTAGTATGATAAGAAAAGTTTTAAAAGTTGAAAACTATTATATAAAACATTTTTAATATGGTGGAGGGTTTTAGTCCACAAATTATGTTCACTGAATGAACTATAAATGTATTTGTATTATATTTGTCTGCTATTTTGACAGAAATACATAGGCTAGCTAGCCATCAGTCTAACAGTGAGGGATTTTATTCTATGCTTTCATTATTTGCATAATAATACCATGCAGCATAATTTATTTTGTTTTGAATCATGCTTTTCAGTATCTCAGATATTTTGAGCATTCCTAGTTAATGCTCTGTACTGATGGTAGGTGTGAAAGCGAAATTAACTGCTATCCACAGGTAAATTTATAGGATTGATCAATAAATAATCGCTCACTACTGTTTTTTCCCCTTGCAACCAAAGACTCTGCCAAAACAATTGAAAATTCTTAAACTAAAGGACCTGAAAATGCCAATGTCCATTAAGTCCAGGATTTGAACTAGGAAGTTTCATCATCAAGACTTTGACATTGTTGTAATGATGATATTCAATTGGTAATATTAATTTATAATATGAGATTAAAATCTTACCATATATATTAAACTATTATGATTGTAAAATTGTTAAGAGTTGATCTAAACTATTGGCAGTTTTTAAGTTCTTGTTGGACCATTAACATACGACTCAGGGCCTTGTTTGCATACAGCATGAAACCCTGAATTTACTTCTGCTGGGCTTCTGTTATAAAATAGGCTCTGCATGTTGCTACATTTTCAGACTCGTAGTTTGCTGCTGTTTTTGTTTGCCATGACTTTCAAATATGTGCTTGGAAATGGTGGAGCACAGTTCAGGTTATGCTTTCCAGGCATTTTCTTATTTTTGACTTGATTAACTGTGCATGACTCTACCTTTTTGCAGTATCTGTGACGTTAACAGAAACTACATGGGATGGGGATGAAGCTTCTTTTTCACTACCTCAGTATCCAGTTATCTTCATAATAATGCTTTTAGAATGGTTGAGTCCAAGGTAAAGTCACAGCAGGAAATGCAACCAACCTAAAACTCATTCAACAAATTGGGCCGCTCCTTTTATTCACTACAAAGCTAATGCCACCTTTTATTGTGAAAGAAGAGAGAAACTGGAATCAATATCCAATATTTTTTTTAAATCAAGATTTTTATACAGGATAAGTGAAGCTGATAGCATGGGGGAAACCTTAATTCTAATGGCTGTTTTCCTGAAAAAGATGATTTATTGATACGGGGGCTTCATTGTCTATGCACCTATGACCTGTGCTTTTCTCTTTAACTGGAAAAATTAAATATCGTGCAAAAAAGCAATTTTAATTCTAAACAGATATGTTTCAAATATTTTACAAGATTTGCCATGCTTATTCATTAGTTTATTTGGTGCAACCAGTGATACAGGTAATGTGAACTACTTTGGATATGTTAAGTTGCTTAAAATGCCCACAAATTATTGGGGAGCTCACACATTCAAAAATGACTTCAGCCATATTCAAGTATAAACTTAAATCTTCAAAAATATAGTAATTCTTCATGATGTTTATTAAAGGTTTGCTGTAACACTTCAATCTTTCCCTGGACATTCCCAAATAGCCAAAACAAACAAGGTGATCTCAACTTAAACTTTGACTGTCCTTGGTCTTAAATCAATTCATTAGATTTACAGCTTAATTTGTAGTTTTTAGTTACATGTTTATAAATCCAGTTGGAATTTTCCTTTAGAATTCCCCTCTATTTAAAATATTGCCAATTCTCTGCCTTCTTTTCAGATTTCCCTATTTCTCATTATATGATAAATAATCTAATGCTAAATATTACACAGATAGGAATAGGATGGCATTAGCTTTCTACTGTAGTATTCAAAAGTGTTGCCTACAAAAAGGTTACATAAAGTACCATGTGATGGACCATCAGAATCTTGCCATACTCAAATTGAAGACGCTAAATCCCGTGCAAACTATTTTCATTACCTCAAAGTGTAGTCCATACAGCTTGAAACCGTACGTCTTCAAGTTTTAATCAAAGTCTATAAATTGAATAAAAGTTGCAATTTACTTCAACCATCCTTGGTTAATACTTCCTGCTGCATAACTATTGTGACTTGCACTGCTTTTTTTTCACGCTTAATTCAAAATCAGATGCTAGATTAATCTATTTTTTCCCTTTTGTCCAGCTTTGAAGATTTGCTTCCACTGTTTTCCACCTGGTGCTTGGTATTTCAGTGACTTGAGGTGTAATGTAATCGTTCTTCATGCACTCTGATAATTTTACTTTGGTTTTTGCAGTGTAAAACGAGGTTCAACAATTGAAAGGTCACACAGCAGCGGCTGGGAAGGTTCTGATGAGCACCGTAACAAAATGTTAAAAGCGCATTCAACATCTAAGTTATTATCAAAGCACAAGAGTTCAGATAAGTAAGCCCTAAAGTTTACGTAAAATCAATTGTTGGATTTTACTTATTTCATATCATACCATGGAAATGCAAGATCTGTATTTCAGAATGACTTTGTGGTCTTGGGGTATGGTGGGGTTAGAGGCAGGATGTGTAGGAAACCGTCCCGTGTAAGAATGTTGGGTGAAAAATGCCATTCAGTCAGTCATCCACGGCCTCTTTGAAGATCAAAATGATTACTTTTTTAGTAATCTTTTTACTCTTTACCTATGAGGGATTGGATGGTGATCAAGGCTGAGAAATAAATATTTCAGGTACACATTTTGGAAAGTCAGACAGAAATGGCACAGAGGAAGGAGTAGTCCTAATAGAAAAGGATGCCACAAGGACATTAGTGAGAAAGGATGTGGCCTCAGAAGATCATGAAGTAAAATCAGAATGGGTGGAAATTGGAAATACCAGGAGTCAAAGTGCTATAGGGAGTAGTTCATGGGCCCCTAAAGATAAAAGTCGGATAGATTATTGGAGGTATATGAGGCAAAGTAATGAGGCAAGGTTCATTAGTAATGTCATAGAATCACAAAATTGTTACAGTTCAAAAGGAGACGAGTTGCCATATCTTTTCTACAACAACTCTCTGAATGACTAACTCGGCTAGTGCCTTTTTCCCACGTCCCTATAAATGTGTAGCTTATTCACAGCTTCTCCAAACTGAAAAAGCTCCTGGTAATTATTCTCTGGTGCTATGCCTTCCCCATTTGTCATTATGGTGTTTCAGAATGTTTCTCCTATTCTATAGATTCACCTCATACCTATTCATGCTCAGACTTCTTGCCCTGGTCCAGAAACTGCTCATCTAAAAACTCTGCTGCAATTGCAGAACCCTTGGAATCACTTTTATTGTAAAAATGGAAAAGTCTCCATAACCCAGTATACCACGTTGGATTGAACATGTATGTACCTGTTCCACATCTCAACTTCGCGTGGGCTTTGCAATTATCAACGACAAAATTAAACCAACACTCCATTCTTCTTCAAAAGCTAAATACCACATATGCTGAAAATCTGGGGGGAGAAACATAAAATGCTGGAAATACTCAGCAGGGAAGGGAGCATCGGGGCGGCACAGTGGTTAGCACTGCCGTCTCAACTCCAGGAACCCGGGTTCGATTCCGACCTTGGGTGACTGTCTGTTTGGAGTTTGCACATTCTCTCCACGTGTGCGTGGGATTCCTCTGGGTGCTCCAGTTTCCTCCCACAGTCCAAAGATGTGCAGGTTAGGTGGATTGGCCACGCTAAATTGCTCCTAAATCCAAAGGTTAGGTGGGGTTATAGGGAAAGGGCAGAGGATTGGGCCAAGGTGGGGTGCTTTTTCACAAGGTCGGTGCAGACTTGATGGGCTAGTGCCCTCCTTGTGGAGAGAGGAACACAACTTAATGTTCAGGTCGATAACCTTCTGGTAAAGCTGGAAAAAAATTTGAGTTGCACCAAGTGAAGGAAAAGGGGTTGGGTGAAAGAGAAGGGAAGCCTTGCAATAGGGTGGAAGGCAGGAGAGATTAAGTTTTCTTTCTTTGTTCTTTCATGAGATGTAGGCATCATTGGCAAGGCCAGCATTTGTTGTCCATTCCTTATTACTGTTGAAATGAGTGGCTTGCTAGGCTATTTCAGAGGGCAGTTACGGGCCAACCACATTGCTATAGATCTGGAGTCACATGTAGGCCAGACCAGGTTAGGACAGCAGAGTTCCTTCCTGAGCCAGTTCGTTTTTCATAAAGATCGATGAAAGCAGTCATGGTCACCATTACTGAGACAAACTTTATATTCCATATTTATTAATTAAACTTAAATTCCATGAGCTGCAGTGGTGGGATTTGAACCTGTGTCCTAGAGTATTAGCTCTGGGTTTCTGAGCTCGAGCAGCGGCTGGAGACTATGTGGTGCTGAGAGTTAGGCGGAAAGAATGTTTTAGAGGGGTGGTCACACCGCAGCTCATGGGACTGAAGGAAAAAAGGGTGACCATCAGATAGTCCAAGAGAAGCAGGCAGGTAGTGCAGGGGTCCCCTGGGGCCCTGGTCTCAAATCAGTTTTCCATTTTCAAAGTTGGTTCCTCAAGGGAATGTAGTCAGAGCCAAGCTTATGGCCCAACAGGCAGCCTGAATGTACAGGAAGGGAGGGAGAGGAAAGAAGAGCAATCGTGATAGGGGCTTCATTATTTATGGAACAGACGAGCGTTTTTGCTGCTGTAGCCGTGACTCCAGGATGGTATGTTGCCTCCTTGGGCCAGGGTCTGGGATGTCACTGAATGGCTAATAATAATAATAATTTTTATTGTCACAAGTCATTTATATAAATTGTAAAATGTTGAGGATCTAGTACAGATCCTTATGACACACCACTCATTACATCCCAGCAATTTATGCCCACCCTCTGTTTCCTGTTAGCTAAGCAATCTTCTATCAGTAACCATATGTAACCCCCCTACACCATGAGCTTTTATTTTCCATAATGCCCTTTGATGTTGCACCTTATCAAATCCCTTCTGGAAATTCAAGCACAGTACATTTACCAGTTCTCCTTATCTGCAGCACACATGGATAAGAACTTCAATGAATTGGTTGAACATGATGAGAACATAAGATCCTGCAAATCCTTTCACCCCATATACTTGTAAATCCATGCTTGATGTAGTATGCAGAATATATTCCTTCATATAAATAGTCTGTAAATCCTGAATAGATTGTTGGAGGATAACACACATGCATTTGACATTCAGTTTCACATTAAGATTATTCCAGCTCCAATTCCTAGATACATTATGGTAGAATAGAGAGGCTGTTTGGCCTGTCCGTTTCTGCAATAAACTATCATATCGTCTAACAACCTCTTAAATGATTATCAAGCATTTTCCCCTCCTGATCCACCCAGAAGACTATTCCATATATTGGTAGCTCTTTGCAACAAAATAGAGCCTCCTTCCACTAACCCTGATGTTGCCTTTCATCAGTTGATCCTGCACTTGTGGTTTAATTTGAAATAGTGTTCCCTGTTGATTTTTTTTTTATTGTCCATTGTTATTAAGATACCTACTCATCTATTTCTTCAAAGGCTGATTTTTCTCAGCATTTCTAATATCTCCGGTTATTTTACATTGGAATCAGCCTACTATTTTATATATACCATATACATTTGTGTGAAGGTCGCATTTCTGAGACCTCTGTTTTAGGCAAAAAGTTAGGGGTCGACTTTTACAGCAGTAATGGGGGAAGCCATTACCAAAGCAAATGGTAATACACGATCAGCACTCTCATCATTTGGATAACTTGTCTGTGAACAGACCTAAACTGTCAAACTATCTTTGCTTCCAAACATGGTGCCAGGGCTTAATCAATCCATGGCGATTCTTTTTTCCAGTCCCGTGACCATTGAACTCAACATGGAGCTCCCAGACATTTAGGTATCATGGCACTCTGTTCAAGATTGATCTATTTTTAGTCACTCACCTGGTATTTGGTGAATATAATGACCCGTCAACGTGGTGCACCCACCAAAATCCAACAGAGGCATCAAACTTGAACCACTCCCTGATATGTTTCATCAGACTCTGCTCCTGCTTCAGGGACCGTCCCAATCCCCCATAGCCTGTGAGAGGAAGCGGTGGCATTAGCTGAACCTGCAGATTCAATGCTGCTCGGGGATCAGACAAAGGAAAAGAAAGGGCCACACTGTTGTAAAAATGGCATGCAAGTACTCTTGTAATGAATACTCTGCAAGCACAGTTTTCATATGAATTGAGGTACATGAAAAATTAAGGATATTTTGACCAAATATAAGGAGTCAACTTTTACACGTGATGGACTATTACTTGCGTATATATAGTATGCTTAATACTTCATCTTTATTTTTGAATTTTTGGTTGAAAGTTCAATAGCTGGTTATTTGAATTTCAATTAATATAATTTTTTTTTTGCCAGATCTAAGGAACCAGCTATCAGTCAAGGTAAACAAAATTTTTAAATCTTATTTAATACTTGCAACTTCCCTTTCTTGAATAATCTATATTTGTTTAATTCAGCCTGTTAAAAAATAAATAATTTATGAGTTAAGATCATAGAAAATTTTAGTACGGTATTTTACTAAAATATGTGAAAACACAAGGGCCCGACTGTTGAAATAAACCACAAAGCGAAGACGATAATTTAAGACTTAACGCAGGTCTGTTTATGTGAATCCATTATTACTAATCAGGTATGTACACTTTAATGTTTCACAAATGTTTGTAGCTTGATTATATTTTTAACAAAAGTAGCTGATGTGGATTTTGTCCTGTAATGATCAATAAAGTGACCCATCTATTCAATAAATAAGCATATTGCTCGTTTTGGAATATTGCAATGTGATTAAAGGTGAACAATATTTTGCAGGATGAGATTGGTGAAGCCAGATACTTGGTGTTATTAAAGCCAATGTGACAAAAGAATTTGATAAATTCAGAAGGACGTAATACTCCAATGCCCTGGGTCTGGTAGCATATATCTTGAAATACTGCAGGAAAATTATGGGGCTGTAACTATTGACAGGTACAAATTAGTGTGCACTGATATTGCTTAGGACTGAATGCAAAATATTTTCAAAATGCAACAAAATTAACTCAAAAACTACAGGGCCAATAGCTAAAGGGTAGCATGGGCAGCACGGTAGCAAAGTGGTTAGCACTATGGCTTCACAGCGGCATGGTCCCAGGTTCAATTCCTGGCTTGGGCCACTATGTGGAGTCTGCACGTTCTCTCTGTGTCTGCGTGGGTTTCCTCCCACAAGTCCCGAAAGACGTGCTGTTAGGTAATTTGGACATTCTGAATTCTCCCTCACTGGCTAAATCACTGGCTTTGAAAGAAGACCAAAGCAGGCCAGCAAAACGGTTCAGTTCCCGTACCAGCCTCCCCGAACAGGTGCCAGAATGTGGCAACTAGGGGCTTTTCACAGTAACTTCATTGCGGTGTTAATGAAATGAAATGGAAATCCCTTATTGTCACAAGTAGGCTTCAAATGAAGTTACTGTGAAAAGCCCCTCGTTGCCACATTCCAGCGCCTGTTCGGGGAGGCTGGTACGGGAACTGAACCGTTTTGCTGGCCTGCCTTGGTCTTCTTTCAAAGCCAGTGATTTAGCCCTGTGCTAAACCAGCCTACTGGTAATGTAAGCCTGCTTGTGACAATAAAGATTATAAACATCAGTAATTTTATAGAAAGCAGCTTGAAGTGTTTAAATGGGAGGATCCTGCCCGAAGAACATTCAGGATGTCTTCAATGACAAAAGCTAGGTAATGACACCAGCTGAGATATGATTTAAGGAAAATTTTCATGGAAGGCTGCTGCTCAGAGTTAAAATCTATTGGAATCTGAGGCAGAAACTGGGATTGGTTATTAAAATAGAAACAGAATGCTCGTGAGATGTACAATATCAGATGCAGAAGGGTAAGTGGCTTGACTCCTTTTTCTTTCTAATCTACATGAAAACCTGATGAGGTTATGTTGAGAGAGAAAATAGTAACAGCATTACTGAAGGATTTAGATTGGTGATACAATTGGATAAATAGTCAGTTAAATTTTTCACTGGTAGATGCAAAGTACTGCACGTAGTTCGAAAACATATCACATTATTTGCAGTTAATCACATTCAGTTATTACATAAGGCTTTAGCAACTGACCTAATTATCACTTTCTATGTCTAGACATTGTGCTGAGAGTTTAATAAAGCAAATTTTTCAAAAAATCATTTATGGGATATGGGCATTGCTGGTTAGGCCAGCATTTATTGCCCATCCCTAGTTGCTGTTCAGAAAGTGGTGGTGAGTTACCTTCTTGAACCGCTGCAGTCCCTGAGGTGTAGGTACACCCACACTGCCATTAGGGAAGGAGTTCCAGAATTTTGACCAAGCGACCATGAGGAAGTGATATATTTCCAAGTTGGGGTGGTGAATGTCTTGGAGGAGAACATCCAGGTGATGGGATTCCCAGGTATCTGCTGCTCATGTCCTTCTAGATCGTAGTGGTCATGGGTTTGCAAGCTGCTGCCTTAGGAACCTTTGCAGATTCCTGTAGTGTATCTTTTAAATGGTGTACACGGCTGCCACGGTTCGTTGGTGATGGAGGAATCGAATGTTTGTGGAAGGGGTAGCAATCAAGCGGGCTGCTTTGTCCTGGATGGTGTTGAGTTTCTTGAGTGTTGTTGGAGCCGCATTCAACCAGGCAAGTGGAGAGTATTGCATTACACTCCTGATTTGTGCCTTGTGAATGGTGGACAGGCTTTAGGGGGGCAGAAGGTGAGTTACTCACCATAGAATTCCTAGCCTTTGTCCTGCTCTGGTAGGCACAGTATTAATATGGCTAGTCCAGGTCAGTTTCTGATCAATGGTGACCCCCCAGGATCTTGATAGTGGGGATTCAGTGACGGTAATGCTATGGGTGATGGTTAGCTCCTCTCATTCAGGAGATGGCCATTGCCTGACACCTGTGTGGCACAAATGGAATGCCACCTGTCAGCCCAAAACTGAATATTGCCCAGACCTTGTTGCATTTTGACATGGACTGTTTCATTATCCGAGGAGTTACGAATGGTGCTAAACATTGTGCAGTCATCTGCAAACATCCCCACTTCTGACCTTGTGATTGAAGGGAGGTCATTGATGAAAGCAGCTGAAGATGGTTGGGCCTAGGACATCACTGCTGGAGTTCCTCGGGGTAATGTCCTGGAGCTGAGATGATTGACCTCCAACCACCACAAATCATCTTCCTTTGTGCCAGGTATGACTTCAACCAGCAGAGGGCAGCACGGTAGCGTAGTGGTTAGCACAATTGCTTCACAGCTCCAGGGTCCCAGGTACGATTCTGGCTTGGGTCACTGTCTGTGCGGAGTCTGCACATCCTCCCCTTGTGTGCGTGGGTTTCCTCCGGGTGCTCCGGTTTCCTCCCACGGTCCAAAGATGTGCAGGTTAGGTGGATTGGCCATGATAAATTGCCCTTCGTGTTCAAAATTGCCCTTCGTGTTCAAAATTGCCCTTAGTGTTGGGTGGAGTTACTGGGTTATGGGGGTAGGGTGGAGGTGTTGACCTTGGGTAGGGTGCTCTTTCCAAGAACCAGTGCAGACTCGATGGGCCGAATGGCCTCCTTCTGCACTGTAAATTCTATGATAATCTATGATAATCAGAGATTGCCCACGATTCCTATTGACTCCAGTTTAGCTAGGGATCCTTGATGCCATACTCAGTCAGATGCTGCCTTGATGTCAAGGGCAATCACTCTCACCTCACCTCTGGGATTCAGCTCTTTTGTCCATGTTTGAACCAAGGCTGTAATGAGGTCAGGATCTGAGTGACTTTGGCAGAACACAAACTGAGTGTTCGTGAGCAGGTTATTGCTGAGTAAGTGCCACGTGATAGCACCGTTGATGACTCCTTCCATCATTTTGCTGATGATTGAGAAAAGATTGATAGAGCGGTAATTGGCTGGGTTGAACTCGTCTTGTTTCTTGTGCACAGGGCACCCGGGCAATTTTCCACGTTTCTGTGTAGATGCCAATGGTATAGCTGTGTTGGAACAGCTTGGCTATGGGTTTGGCAAGTTCTGGAGCACTGGCCTTCAGAACTATTGCTGTAATATTGTTAGGGCCCATAGCCTTGCAGGATCTAGTGTCTTCAGCCGTGTCTTCATATCACTTGGAATGATTCGTATTGGCAGAAGATTGACATCTGTGATGCTGGGGACCTCCGCGGAGACAGATGAATCATCCACTCGACACTTCTGGCTGAAGATTGTTGCGAATGTGTCAGCCTTGTCTTTTGCACAAATGTGCTGGGCTCCTCCATCATTGAGGATGGGGATATTTGTGGAACCTCCTTCTCCCGTGAGTTTAATTGTCCACCACCATTCACGACTGGATGTGGCAGGACTGCAGAGCTTCAATTTGATGCATTTGTTGTGGAATCGCTTAGCTCTGCTTATTACTTGCTGCTTATGCTGTTTGGCATGCACATTGTCCTGTGTTATAGCTTCACCAGGTTGATACCTCATTTTTCAGTAGGCCTGGTGTTGCTCTTGGCATGCTCTCTTGCACTCTTCATTGAACCAGGGTTGATCACCTGGCTTGTTGGTAATGGTAGAATGGGGGTTATGCCAAGCCATGAAGTTGCAGCTTGTGGCTAAATACAATTCTGCTCCTGCTGATGGCCCACAACGCCTCATGGATGCCCAGTCTTAAAATGCCTGTTCTGTTCAAAGTCTATCCCATTTAGCATGGTGGCAGTGCCACACAACACATGCTAAATGGGATAGACTTTGAACAGATCCAGCAATTCAAGACTGGGCATCCATGAGGTTCTGTGGACCTTCAGCAGCAGCAGAAATGTACTCAACCACAATCTGCAACCTCAGTGGTGGGAGATATAATCAGAACAGTAAAATAAAAGTGACCAGAAATCAGACTAAACCTTGACAGTCTACGGATTGGTTTTCTAGTCACAAAATAGATGTTTACATTTGAAAGGGTGTAGAAAAGAGCAACTGGAATAATTTCAAATCCAAAACTGATAAGCGATCAGAACATATCAGAAAGAGTATCAGCTTTACATTTTAAAATGGAGAAAGTGGGATTTCATCAAATATATAAAGAATAAAACTGTATAGATCAGATAAATAAATTCAGGATATTATTTCAAAACAAGTTAGCATCCAACAATAGAAATCCATATAATTGCACGATCAATTCAGAAGCTATCAAGGAAGAACATCTTTAGTTAAATAATAAATATTGGAGAAATATGTGCCAGTTGGGTTTAATAAAGTCAATTACATTGGGTAGTTCGAAGTGCAGTTGGGCAGTGTGATGGGAGAGTATTAGAAAATGAGCATAATGAGATGATTAAGTTTTATGTCCTCTCTTTTTCTAATGTTCTAGCCATTTATTAGTATGTTTTCTGTATTTTCAGTCATCATTTTATGTTTTAAATTTAATTTGATGTTTCAGTTTGATGGTAAGTGTTGATTTTGCATACATTATGATTTGTTTTAAGTTTTTTTTATCTCTGTCTTATGGTCAGCCCAAAGTTCACGGCGTGGAGCTTACAGCCAAGGTAAGTACCAGACAAACATCATCCTATACACTTCTTGCTAACTATAGCTTCTGCAGCCTATTTTTGTGTTCCGGTTTGCTGGGGCCACGCAAGTTATTGTAAAGCATTTCCTGGATAGGAAATAACTCCTGCATCGGAGTTCATTATTCCCACATGCATGTATATGTACTTGTTTTTATTTAGAATCTGAATGAATAAACATACTGTGTGCACATACTGTGTTGCAGCATTAAAATAGGAATGCAGGAATCAATGCTCCCAAGGATAAATCAGTGATATTTTTCTTGTGCAACAAATTATAAAATTCTGCACCTCTGGAACTCTCGGTCTTAAATGTGCTAATTAATATTAAGGTTCTGTGGCGAGGTATTTAGGTGCATTTTGTTGACTTTAGGATTTTATGTTGAAAGTGACTTTTTGAGCTTATTTAGTGCTTCACTGTTTGGTTCAGTATCGTCTAAATTTAGCTGATGTCAGTAGCACTTAAATCACAACTAGTATTTCCAACCACTTCAGATTTTCTGATCGATATTTTATTGAATATTCTCTTTTATTGAATAGCTTCACTATGGAATTACCAGAGATCAACACACAGCAGTACCTTCAAACATCATCATTTCAGCTGATTTAGTTATAGATTTCGTGTGTGCATAATCACAAGCCAAGTGATAGCCTTGTCAGTGGCTAAATGGAGATCTTTAAGCTTGCTTAGACGTTTAGTGAGTCGATACATCTCAACGATGTGAGTCATTGTTTGGACTACACCACAGCTACAGCCTGGATGGTTTGGTCTTGTCTTTTTAACAATATATTATTCAGGAATTTGCATAAACAAGCAACAAACGAAACAAATGAAAGCAGAAGTAAAATTATACAACGTAATAACGAACCAACACCCACTTTTTTTCTCCCCCCCCTCCCCCCACACACAAGCCAACCCCCTCCTCCCGTCCTGCCTTCCCCATATCAATCCCCTTAAATCGCACCCCCCCCCCCCCCCCCCCACCCTGCTGACACCTCAATCCTCCTTAAAGAAGTCAGTGAGGTGGCTTCCACCTCCGAGCGAACCCATCATTGCTTCACAGCTCCAGGGTCCCAAGTTCGATTTCGACTTGGATCACTGTCTGTGTGGAGTCTGCACATCCTCCCCGTGACTGCGTGGGTTTCCTCCGGGTACTCCGGTTTCCTCCCACAGTCCAAAGATGTGCAGGTTGGGTGGATTGGCCATGAAAAATTGTCCAAAATTCTTTGATTAACCTAGGACAAAAGTTCGGCGCAACATCGTGGGCCGAAGGGCCTGTTCTGTGCTGTATTTCTCTATCTATCTATCATCAGACGTCCCCAGGACAAAATTGACCTTTTCCAGCCTCAGAAAATATGGCAGGTCACTCACCCACACCACCGCCTTCGGCTGCTCCGAGGCCCTCCACCCAAGCAAAATCCGTCTCTGAGCTATCAGGAAGGCAAAGGCCAAAATATTGGCCTCTCTCGCCCCCTGAACCCCGCATCTTCTGGCACCCCAAATATCGCTGCCTCTGGACTCGTGGCCACCTTTACCAACATCTCAGACATTACGTCCGCAAACCCCTGCCAGAACCCCTTTAGCTTTGGACATGCCAAAAACATGTGGCCATGATTTAAAAGGGTCACTGCCATGATGGAATGTCAAAGTTGGGTGGATGACCATGTGGGCTCTATGATTAGAAAGTAATTTCTGGTGGATGTTTTCTTCTGCCAATTCTCCTGTTACTCCCTGACGTGTGTTTGACCCTATGTGGGTGGTATGAAGGAAGGTGCACTGCTGATGCATTGAGAGGTAATTGAATAAGAGCAAGCTTGTGTTGGAGTAGACCTTCTCTGTAGCTTGACAGTTGCAATCCCCTCCTGATATGGGTGGGAGGCAATGCTATTTCGTACTCTGAGCCAGGGGAGGTAAGTTGGTGGAAGAGTACCTGCGATGTACGGTGTTGAATTGCACATCAGTAAGTTTAGCATGGGAAGATTCATACCAAACTGGCGCCTAGCATTCTGCAGATAATGGCAAAAGCAGAGGTCCTTGGAATCTTGGGCTGTGATCCCCATGAGATACCAGGCAATTTACTGAGAAGGTGGATACAGATTTTACCTTTTCCCTGCAGCATTGATGAGATGCTGTGTGAGGATTCTGTGAAGGTGATGCCTAGATAAACAGGGAGAAGATTGTGCTTCAGTCCCTGGCAATCCTGGGTGATGTTCAGATGAAACAAATTTACTTCATTTTAGAGGCAAAGAGGCACGATTCAGCCGAACAGATTCCGAAGAATTCACCAATAATAGAAACAGCTTTTTTTAAACCTCACCTATAAATCTGTAGCACCACAGACTGCTGGATGGAATGTAGGGCAAAACGTAGCATACTAGCCCACTTGCTGCAAAACATATAATATTTTTTGATTTCCAAGGTTCGATAAGCAACTTGATTCTGGTTGATCGAAAATATAAAAGTGACAAGGAGTGGATTCATCTATTATATTTGGAAGAACTACTGCAGTTGGGTTTGAGTAACCTGATTTTTTTTCTTTTAAATGCATAAACATTGAGTATTAACTTGACAGACATAAACTTGTAGTCACTTGACAGCATTTCATTTTAAGTGCATTATTGTTACTGGCCCTCTACGGGATGTGGTATCAAGAAATACCATAAATCTGAGTACTGGGTTACAATTTGTATTACAGCCATCTACAGAACTGGGATAAGAATTTGAGTTCTTTAAAGGGAAATCAGATATTTTTCTTAATGTATTTTGGAAGGTGATCACAACATCCTTGCTTTTAGTTGAGCTGATTATCAGTTGTTTGTGTAAAGGTTAAACCAAGTATGAACAATGCTCTTTGGATTCTGATTTATGCACTTGATAAGGGATAGCTTTTTGGAGCTGATTTGCCCCCTAATGGGGCACTTTCCTTGCTGTGGTTAGTTTAATCTTTTTGCCAAAGTTTCTTTTGGCTAGAATAAACATGTTTTCAGATAAATAAATTAAATAACTTAATGGAAATACCAGAATAAGTGTTTGTTTATATCTTTATTACTCTCTTTACTCTTGTCTTGAACTCAGGAAAATGATTAGTGTCATATGACTTTCAGTGTACGGTGGAAGGTGCTGTTGAAGGAGTCCTGGGAGTAGCTGCAGTACATCTAGATGCTACTGTCTGCCAATGGTGGAGGGAATTAATATTTAAGGTGCTAGATAGGGCACTGATCAAATGGGCTGCTTTGTCCTAGATGGGCTGAACATCTTGTGTTGTTGGAGCTGACCTCATTTGAGAAAGAATTTCTTCTCTCAAAGAGGGGTGAATCAGGAATTCTTCACCTCAGGATGCTGTGGAAGCGGAGTCCTTGAACATTTTCAAAGCTGAGAGCAATAGATTTTTAATCATTTGGAGAATTTAGGGTTACAGAGATAAGGCAGGAAAGTGGGCTTAGTGAGTGTTCGATCAGCCATGATCTTATTAAATGGCGCAGCAGACTCGGAAGGGCTGAATGGTCTACTCCTCCATAGAATCCCCACAGTGCAGAAGGAGGCCATTTGGCCCACCAGATCTGCACCAACCCTTCAAAATAGCACTCGACTTAGATCCACTCCCCAACCCTACCCCGTAACACCACACTTTGATCATGATCAGTCCACCGAACCTGTGCATCTTTGGACTGTGTGAGGAAACCCATGTAGATACGAAGAGAACGCGCAAACTCCACAGTCACCCAAGACCGCAAGGGAACCTGGGTCCCTGGCTGTGAGGCACAGTGCTAACCACTATGCCACCTATTACTTATGGTCACATCCAGGCAAGTGGGGAGAGTATTCCTTCACACCTGACTTCTACTTTGTAGTTGATTGGCATGCTTTGAGGAGTCAGGTGGTGAGTTACTCACTACAGAATTTCCAGCCTTTGATCTGCTCTTGTGCCAGGGACCCAGGTTCGATTCCCGTCTTGGGTCACTGACTGTGCAGAGTCTGTACATTGTCCCCATGTCTGCGTGGGTTCCCTCTGGGTGCTCCGGTTTCCCCCCACAAGTCCTGAAATAAGTATTTGTTAGGTGA
This sequence comes from Scyliorhinus canicula, assembly GCF_902713615.1. Lineage (NCBI taxonomy): Eukaryota > Metazoa > Chordata > Chondrichthyes > Carcharhiniformes > Scyliorhinidae > Scyliorhinus > Scyliorhinus canicula. The sequence goes on from NC_052146.1 coordinate 264,604,189, forward strand.
ATTGGACATTCTGAATCCTCCCTCTGTGTACCTGAACAGGCGCCAGAGTGTGGCGACTAGGGGCTTTTCACAGTAACTTCATTGCAGTATTGATGTAAGCCTACTTGTGACAATAAAAATTATTATTATATGCTTGGTCCAATTTAAATTTCTGGTCAATTGTTGATGGGGGTTTCAACAATTGTAATATGGTTGAACGTCAAGAAAAAAATGGTTAGATCCTCTCTGATTGAAGATGGTTATTGCCTGGCGTTTTTTTGTTGTGAATATTACTTGCCACTTATCAGCTCAAAATTTAATTTTATGTAGTCCTGCTGCATGCAGGCACAGACTGCTTCAGAATGGGAGGAGTCAAATGTTACTGAACACTGCAATAATCAGCAAGCTACTTCTGACTCACCTGGAGGGATGCTCATTGATGAAGCAGTTGAAGATTATTTTGCCGAGTACACTACCTTGAGGAACTCCTGCAGTGATCTTCTGGCTTAGATGATTGGCCTTCTGCAATCACAACCTTCTCCCTCATCCTAGACTTCACAGCCAACAGAAATAGTGTTTCTCTAACTGCCCTGTCTATTCCCCTTAATGTCTTGAAAACTTGATCAAGTCACGGTTAACCATTTAAATTCCAGGGAATACAACCCCATGTCTTTTAAATCTCCTCAATTTTATCCTTGCAGTCCAGATAAATCTATGCTGCACTTTCTCCAAGGCCGATATATCCTTCCTCAGGTGCCCAGAACTGCTCACAGTATTCCAAGTGTGATTTAGAACATAGAACATACAATGCAGAAGGAGACCATTCGGCCCACCGAGTCTGCACCGACTCACTTAAGCCCTAACTTCCGCCCCATCCCCGTAACCCAACAACCCGTCCTAACCTTTTTGGTCACTGAGGGCAATTTATCATGGCCAATCCACCTAACCTGCACGTCTTTGGACTGTGGGAGGAAACCGGAGCACCCGGAGGAAACCCACGCAGACACGGGGAGAACATGCAGACTTCGCACAGACAGTGACCCAGCTGGGAATCGAACCTGAGACTCTGGCGCTGTGAAGTCACAGTGCTATCCACTTGTGCTACCTTGCTGCCCCAAGGCTTGCATGGCTTAAGGATAACTTCTAATCCTATCTAATATGTCCTCTGGATCAAGACCAGCATTTTTATTGGCCTTTTCGATTCATTTTCTGTACCTAAAAAGTACCTTGTTCTATTCTTTATCAGTCCAAAATGACTTCCCATTTGCCTATGTCAAAATCCATTTCCCACAGTTTTGCTCATTCATTTAATCGAGCAGTAATGTTACAGCCGCTTTTGACGCCGGCGTCAGAACTTGGCCACGGGATCAGAGAATCCCGGCCACGGGAGTTTATTCAGCATTTTGGGGGTTTTCCGCCAGATTTACAGCAATTGAAGTATTTTGCTTTTATTTAGGCTGCAATTTGCAGTATAACTGATTACTCAAATTTTGACATTGTAAATGTTGACATAAGTATTGAAAATCCTAAAAGGGCGTAGCATATACAAAATTGATGCTAATTTCTAGATATAATAGAAAATAGAATTTGGAAAGTTCATTAAATGCATGTGACAAACTGTCAATGTGTACTTTCCTGTAGCTCTGTGAGGGCACAAAGTGGGGTAGTGTAGTCATGCAGTCACACCATGCATCTCAAGAAAAAGTCATGGGTTCTCATCCAAAATTCCCACATGGTAAGTAACTAAACACATTGTCAGAGGAAAGATCTTTATGACATATAATACATTCATGTGCATTAAATCAAACGGCAGACAGTTAATACTGTTATCGTGTACACTTAAAGAAAATGCATTATAAGCAGTGCGGATGGCAGTGTAACATTACCGGAAGGATGTAGATGCTTTAGAGAGGGTGCAGAGGAGGTTCACCAGGATGTTGCCTGGTATGGAGGGTGCTAGCTATGAAGAAAGGTTGAGTAGATTAGGATTGTTTTCGTTGGAAAGACGGAGGTTGAGGGGGGACCTGATTGAGGTCTACAAAATTATGAGAGGTATGGACAGGGTGGATAGCAACAAGCTTTTTCCAAGAGTGGGGGTGTCAATTACAAGGGGTCACAATTTCAAGGTGAGAGAGGGAAAGTTTAAGGGAGATGTGCGTGGAAAGTTTTTTCACGCAGAGGGTGGTGGGTGCCTGTAACGCTTTGCCAGAGGAGGTGGTAGAGGCGGGCACGATAGCATCATTTAAGATGCATCTGGACAGATATATGAACGGGCGAGGAACAGAGGGAAGTAGATCCTTGGAAAATAGGCAACAGGTTTAGATAAGGGATCTGAATCGGCGCAGGCTGGGAGGGCCGATGGGCCTGTTCCTGTGCTGTAATTTTCTTTGTTCTTTGTATCCCTTCTTGACCACTCTTATCGTCTTGCGTTGCCGCCTTCAGGGTACAATGGACCTGAACTCGCAGATCTCTCTGTACATCAATTTTCCCCAGGACTCTTCCGTTGACCATATAGTCCGCTCTAGAATTGGATCTTCCAAAATACATCACCTCGCATTTGTCTGGATTGAACTCCATCTGCCATTTCTCTGCCCAACTCTCCAATCTATCTATATTTTGCTGTATTCTCTGACAGTTCCCCTCGCTATCTGCAACTCCACCAATCTTAGTATCATCTGCAAACTTGCTCATCAGACCACCTATACCTTCGTCCAGATCATTTATTTATATATATATATATATATCACAAACAACAGTGGTCCGAGCACGGATCCCTGTGGAACACCACTAGTCACCCTTCTCCATTTTGAGACACTCCCTTCCACCACTACTCTCTGTCTGCTGTTGCCCAACCAGTTCTTTATCCATCTAGCTAGTACACCCTGAACCCCATGCAGTTTCACTTTTTCTGTCAACCTGCCATGGGAAACTTTATCAAACGCCTTACTAAAGTCCATGTATACGACATCTACAGCCCTTCCCTCATCAATTAACTTTGTCACTTCCTCAAAGAATTCTATTAGGTTTGTAAGACATGACCTTTCCTGCATAAAATCATGCTGCCTATCACTGATAAGTCTATTTTCTTCCAAATGTGAATAGATCCTATCCCTCAGTATCTTCCAGCACCAGCCACCATTTTTTTCAATCCATTCTCTATAGCAAAGCTTGTAAGTTTTAATGTTACCATTTCACTTTTGTATGTAATCTTTCCTGGTCTGCTCCCCTACTCCACTAGTCCCCTACCATGGACACTTTCTTCAGCCACTTCCATCACTACATTTTCTCAACCCCCCTCATACATCTTTGCCTTTCCTCCTTTTTTTTGAAACAGGACTCCCCTGCTCTCCCCTGTTGCTCCTCATCCTCCTCCAGTGTCCATTGACCATTTTGGTTTTCCTGTTCCAGGAAAATTTCCATACCATTTTCTGAAGTCTCTTTTGGCCTTCCCCAGCATCTCTTACTGGGCCTTTTAAGCAATTGCTGCAGGACTTCAGTGTTAGACAGGGATATATGGTAACCTATCAATTGCAGCAGAGTACTACTGTTAACAATCATTGCTGCAGGACTTCATTTTTACACCAAAGCAATTACAGATACCTGGCAAACCCAGAGGTGCAAAGGTACACAAATAGAAATGTGGAGGGAAGCACAGATGGGATATGATGAGGGAGAGGAAAAAGGCAGAAATGGATCAGCAATCTTAAGGTAAGGGAGATAAATTGATAGAGATTGCACCCAGAGAGAAAATAACATGGGTGAGCTATCAACTAAAAGGAAAATATTGCTGATTAAACAATTTATATAGCTTCAATGTAGCAAAACACCCCAAAAATACTTAACAAGTGCATTACCAATCAAAATTAACATTGAGTCACAGAAGGAGATAATCAGGACAAATAATCAAAAGCCTGGTGTCGGTTTTAAGGAGCAATTTAAAGGAGAGAAGGTGGAGAGAGGGAGGAAATCCCAGAGCCTAAGAGCCCAGGCAGCAGAAAACCAATAGTGAAGTGTTTTTTTTAAGGGGGATGTGCAAGATGCCAGAATTGGAGAAATGTAGATATCTCCAAGAGTTGAAGCAGGTTATCGAGCAAGGGAAGGTCGAGGCCAAGAAAGGTTAAAAACAAGGATGGGAATGTTAAAATTGAGGCATCACCTGAGACTGGAAACCAAACAAGTGCAAGGGTGTTGCAGTCTGAAACACGAGGGCTGATTTGAACCCAACCCAATAGCAAGAAGATAGGTGAGGTGCTATTTTCCTGCACCCCACTATTTTTACTTGTCTGAATTCAGACATTAGAAGGCTACCTGTCCCAGGAGGCTACCTGTTCCGAGAGCAGAGGAGGTCTAATTTAAATGGTATTGTTATTTCCCATTGTAGCTTTGGACCTATCAACAGGGGCTGGTTTAGCACAGGGCTAAAGAGCTAGATTTTAAAGCAAAGCAAGGCAGGCCAGCAGCACGGTTCAATTCCTGTACCAGCCTCCCCGAACAGGAGCCGGAATGTGGCGACTAGGGGCTTTTCGCAGTAACTTCATTTGAAGCCTACTTGTGACAAGCGATTTTCTTTTCTTTTCATTTCATTTCATTTCATTTCATATGTCCTCTGATTTTGCCAGCAAAAGCCAGAAACAATCCAGACTCCATCTGCAGGTTCTGTCTCTGGCTGCCATTCAAAGCTGACAGAAATGATGTCACTGCCAATGGGTGCGAGTCAAAAAGATTTTCAGCGCTCTTTCAGAAAAAGTGCTCTTCCTGGCATTGAGGTCTCCACTACTCCAGGCTTCTCTTCCTCCATTGCCTTCCAACACACACTTACCTTGCCAATTCCATGAGTCTCCCAACCTCTAACCATGATGGCATTCCTGCTGTTTTGAGTGTGAGTCAGTGTCATAACAAGCAGATAAGACCTGGGAATTGAAATATTCCCAGTCATGCATTCTGTGAGGCCAGATGGTTTGCTGCCGCTTTGGCACCCACATAATTAATTCCTGCTCAGTTCGAATTGGCCCTATTGATTCAAGAGGATAGGTTCCAAGAAGTTGAGACATAAAACAGAAAAATATTGCAGCTATGTTGCACAGTCAGACACTCTGTGACTGATAGAGATTATGGGGGAAACAAGACATCATACGTGTATCTATTGATGCACAAATGAAAAAGAGTGGAACTAATAAAAGACCACATGCACAAATATGAGAGAGGGTGACAAATTGCACTGATATCAGCAAGCAATCCAATGCAATGTTTACAAAGAAACCACAAAAGAGCTTTGATAAAGACAGATATGGCAAAGCAAAAGAATGAGTCACACCAAAGATCAGAAACGTAAATGTTGTGAACAATATTATAGAAGAGTTAAGTAATTTGTTAGTTAATTTTAACTTGTAGAACACCCATTCATCACAATACTAGGCATCATAATACCATTCCTCTTTCATAATGCTAAATTTGCATTTAGTTTTAAAATACGTTTTGTGAAGATTGCAACTTTCAGACAATATGTTTAGCTTTAGGAATCTTTAGTCAAACAATAAGTAGACATTTGCCCTTCAACCTGGTGCATATTTTGCTGCTTCCTTATCACAGCAGTTCCGAAACATAAACATACTTCATTGTTCTGAATCTGCTTTGTTTATACTGCAAGATCAATTTGGTAACCATGAATCATTGCTTATACATGATTTTAGAGTGACTGCCAGGCCCAAATCTCATTGATAGTTAGTTACCGGAAGCTTGCATTTTGACCGTGCCAGTTTAACTGACTCTCTCTTCAATGTTGTGGATGGCACATTGTCATGAAATGCACTGATGTTATCTGCGAGGTTATCTAAACTTGGAACACCGGTTCATGGGGCTGTATAGTTTTGTTTTATTTTGGTGTGAGGAAAAGAGTTAAACCCCAGTGAGAATAAACAGCCCACTCGTCGTGTAACAAAAATCATAGAATCTCTACAGTGCAGAAGGAGGTCAATTCGACCCATTAAGTCTGCACCGACCCTCTGAAAGAGCACCCTACCTAGGCCCACTTCCTCACCCTATCCCTGTCATTTAATAACCCCACCTAAGCCTTTTGGGCAGCAAGGGGAAATTTTAGCATGGCCAATCCACCTACTTGCACATCTTTGGACTATAGGAGGAGATCAGAGCACCCGGAGGAAGCTCAACCAGTCACAGGGAGAACTTACAAACTCCACACAGACAGTTGGCAAAGGCTGGAATTGACCAGGCCTCTGGCGCTGTGAGACAGCAGTGTTAACCACTGTGCTACTGCAACATCCTATTATTATTGAAGACCATTTGTTAAAGTGAAGAAAAGGCAAATACACACGAACAGGACTACTCCACTGTCATGCAATTAAAATGTATGAATTACTAAACACACATACTGTTTAAATGGAACACACCCCTTATTCCAAAATATATCTGAACGCAGTAAGGCTTTCTCGTTTCCATAATCAACATCCAAATTAAATTACCAGATTATAGTTGCTGCACAATACAGGAATGATTTGGCGGCACAGCTGGATTCAGGTTTGATTTTGGCAGTGGGTGACTGTCTAAGTGGAGTTTCCACATTCTCTCCGTGTCTGCGTGGTTTTTCTCTAGGTGCTCCAGTTTGTGTTTTGGAAGCCACCTCTTTATTCACCTGAGGAAGGAGCTGCACTCCGAAAGCTAGTGATTCAAAACAAACCTGTTGGACTTTAACCTGGTGTGGTAAGAGTTCTTACTGTGCCCGTCCCAATCCAATGTCGGCATCTCACATCATATAATCTTGACCTCTAGGCTGCTAGCTGAAAAACGTTCAGGTTTGTTGCCTGGAACTGGCTTGTCTGCATTCTGAGACTGCTGGGTCTGGTCAATTATATCTTTGTTGCTCTTTGATTATGCCTTCTGTGTACTCGGCTGTGTGACCAGACTCAAAATGGCAGACCAAACTCTGGTGGTAATAGCTTTTCATATTTACTGGTGCTTCCAAAAAGCAAAGTTGTAAAAAGTATTTTTGTTCTCTGAACATCTGAAAGCAAGAATTCTGTTTAAAGAGTCAAAAGTGGCTCCAATAAATGAAGTACCAAACTATTTAATTATATTAATCGAGTCTAATATGCATAGGATAACTATTTTCATTTCAACTCGTAGGATGACTCATATTAGAAACATTCCTCTTGCTACTTGGGCCTAGAAATTTGATTGTGTCCAAAATCTGGCACAGTGGGAGCTGGCACATGGGCAAAGGGTACACATAAAATTCACATAATTACCACAAATCAGGCAATCAACCAGCACTGTACACACTATTTGTTTGCTGAGTGATTGTGGAGATGCGAAATAAAGGAAGTACCATCTCATAAACTAGCACTCTGTAGAAACAATGAAATGAAAAATGTTTATTGTCACGAGTAGGCTTCAATGAAGTTACTGTGAAAAGCCCCTAGTCGCCAAATTCCAGCGCCTGTTCGGGGAGGCTGGTACGGGAATTGAACCATGCTGCTGGCCTGCCTTGGTCTGCTTTAAAAACCAGCGATGATGAAAAAAATCTATTTGCAACTGGGGATCTAGTACTGAGATCTAAGTTGGGCAGAGGGCAAGGAGAATTAGGTGGAGCAAGCTGTGATGCTGTGCCAAACAGATGGCATTAATTTTGTAAGCAAAGTGCGCCATTTTGCAAGGTCTGTGATAGTGGCAAAGAGGATTGATTGAATGTGTAAATTGTATATTTGTTGTTAAACTTGTAAAGTTAATTTAAAGTGTTGTTTCACCATTTGTTTTAAACCTGATTAAAATTACTTTAAATTATTCTTGGTGGGAATTTTGAAGATGAAAAACAGATGTAAAGCATTTGATTGAAGAAGGTGCAGGCATTATCAACACTATCAACTATTGAGGAAACTGAATCATCTCTGTTTTGGATTGTCTGAATGCTTAGTGCAAATTTGAAGTATTTAGAATGCAAACGTTTTTAAACACTACGTTCACTGCTTCAAAAAAATAAAGGCAAATTCCGCAGAGCAGGGCGTTGCTAGAGCTGTCCAGTAGGATATTATTTTTCAGCTAAAGTTTCTCCCAGTTTCTTCTTGTGCCAAGTCAGTTTTTGTTTAGTTGATTTCAATGAGGGTACTTGTGCTTTGAACCATATTGTTGGACTGGTGGACCATCATGTTTTTCAAGGATTATACTTCCAAGAGCTGAATTTCCTCAGGAAACAAACACACACACACTCAAACGAACAGGCACATGCACACTTAATAAAACAGATAATAAAGGATATTAATGGTTGGTCTGTACGATTTTATATCTTTTTTTAAATAAAGTTAGAGGATCCAGTTATTTTTTTTTTCCAATTAAGGGGGCAATTTAGCGTCGCCAATGCACCTACCCTGCACTGCACATCTTTGGGTTGTGGGGGTGAGACCCATGCAGACACGGGGAGAATGTGAAAACTCCATGCGGACATTGACCCAGGGCCGGGATGGAACGTGTGTCCTTGGTGCTGTGGGGCAGCAGTGCTAACCACTGCGCCACTGTGCTGCCCACACCATATTATATCTGTGTCTCCAACGGGATTCGCAGCTTAATGATTGCAATAGAAAGTCTGGATCCCCGTCAACCACTCATTTAATTTTTCGGACTTGTCTAATAATGTTGGAACTGTACATTGGCATAAATTGAATCAAGAAAATTGCCATGGTGCCATTGCTTATTCCTTGGTTATGGATCAGTCTTTTTAGAGTGGAACTGCTTTCTGTTCATTCTGCTAATACTCTGACAGCTACCGATGAGCCATCTTGTTTGCTAGGCATAGGTACAAGAGTGTGTAATGTTTTGTGATAGTCTCTTTTGGAAATAATACATCTTCATTTTAACCTCTCTCCCACAAAGAAACCTTCCCTCTCCTACTGCAATAGCCTGTCCTTGCCTCTCCCTCGCACTTAACTGACTGCAGTGGGCCTTTCCTGTAGGTCTCCATTTGTGGTCTTTTTCTTTTTTTGCTTTTGTCTGTTTAATGATGGGACATTGTAGTACAAATAATTTTAGATTCTTGGAGACCTGAAGGCCATTCGTACCAATGTCTGTGATGCCTGCAGATTGGACAAGTTGCCAAAGTCCAGTAGCTTCAGCATCTCCTTGGTATCTGGGTCCACCTCAATCATCTCCTGATCGAGAGCGGGAATCTCTGGAACATAGATATCTCTTCTCTCCCACTCTTTTTCCTGCAGTTTGATGGAGATGCCTCTTGGCCCATACATTCAACCTCCAGATAATGACTTGTTATGATTAATACTAGGTGCAGGCAAGAATGATTGGTCTACTTGGGGATAAGGAACATATGTTGGCCTTACATGTGAATGTTTTTTTTTAAATTAAATGTGGTCCAGAAGTTAGCCTTAGCTTGACGTTGGCAAGCCAGGGCAAGGTTGACTCTCCTAATTATAGCCTCACATTAAAATCAAGCTGTAATGTTTGCATGCAGGTATCTGGGCATGTGTAACGATGACTCAGCATAATAAGCAAAGTTGGAACAAGGATGAGCCCTAATTATGCATCTGAATGCAAACTTGCATGCCGCCTTCTCCTCCAAAACCTGCAAATTCATAGGAGTGCCGAGCGACAGATGCCTGGAGGCAACTCTGTATGAAATATCCCTGAGGAAATCATCTGACCTAACAGATTGAACACAGACTTAAAATGTTGACTATAGTTTTCTTTCTGGCAAAGCAGCTACACAATTTAATAGGAACACGTATGGATGGAAAAATAAGCAACAAATACTCACCGTAACTGCTAATGGATGAACCCCTTTAAGAACAAAAAGCATTTGTATTGCCAGTTTATGTGGGCACTGAATAGTGTGCAGTTCCAGCTTGACACATACTTAAAAGATTTTGAGTGCCTAAGTTTGTGTACAGGCTCTGAATGCTTTGAGAGCTTCTGGACACTTGTATCAAGTGTAGTGTGCATTCAGTACTCGTTAGACCTTGGTTCTCCTTATTGTAGGCTGATGATGCCCAAGTACAGCCAGCAAGTAAATCCGCATTGCCATCCCCATTGATTATATTATGCATTGTTGTCATTTGGAAATGAGAATGAAGGGAATCGTATTGCAATTATTAATACAATGTTATTGTCTAAACAAAACAGAAACTTATAATTAACCACAGTGCTGAAGTAACTGCCAAATTATATAACAATATCCTCTTAAATGTTTGAGTGAGGTTTATGCTTGTTGAGTTAATAAAAGTCCTTTATCGTGCCCAGTATTATTCAGAACTCCTATGTGAGATGTAGACAAAAAGAAAATACGATGCTGGGAATCTGAAACTAAAACAGAAAATGCTAAAAATAGTCGCTTGGAAGTGCAGAACTTGTATCTCTTTTCGGCAATATTTTTGATTTGCACTCATCAGGGCAAAATGGGGGAGCAGAGATTATGGAATGAAAATGTTGAACTCATTGTTGAGCAGAGAAGACCGTAAAGTGCCGAATTGAAAGAGGACAGAGATGCCATCTTGAGAGCAAGGTGGAGATTTAAAATGGCAGGCAACCAAAATTGGGGTCCAACTTGCAGACTGAGCGAAGTCTGCAAAACCGTCACCCAGTTTGTGTTTGACCTCTCCATGTAGAGGACACTGTGTCCTTAGTGTGAAGATGAGACTTTATCTCTACAAGGACTTGTGGTGGTCACTACTAAATGGACAAATGCATCTGCAACAGGCGTATTAGTGTGGGGGAGGTTATTTCATTTTTTTCTCCTCTTGTTGGTTTTCGCACAACCGCACACCCAGTCTGGCATGTATGTCTGTCAGGAATTTAACATTTTTTAAAATCATTCACAGGATGTGGGCAACACTGGTTAAGCATTATTGCCCATCGCTAATTGTCTTTGAGAAGGTGGTAGTGATGATAGCAGTTGTAGGTTCGGAAGGTGCTGTCCAATCTTGTAGATGGTATACATTGAAATCGACCAGCTTGGTTAGTGCTTCATATGGCAGAGTGCTGATTCATCAGTTGAGAGAAGGCAATTGGTCATAATGAACAGGATGTTTCTTTCCTCATGGTGTCCAGAATAAATATTGAGGACTCCCAGGTTCACTTCCTCCTGACTCTGTACACTGTGGCGCCACTTCTAGTGGGTTTGGCCTTCTGATAGGAAGGGCCAAACCCAGGGACGTGAATGGAGAAGTCTGGGATGTTGGCTGTAAGTTTGGTGATTATGATTGTCAAGCTATGGGACAACTCTCCAGTTTTGCCACAACTCCCCAGATATTAGTGAAGAGGACTTTACAGAGTCACCTGGGCAGGTTGTGCCTTTGGCGTTTTATTGCATGGTTGGATGCTGGGTGGTCTAGCTTGTTTTGTCATCAGTTTCTTTCTGTAGCAGTTTCATGCAAATCTGTGTCTCTGGCTTGAAATCAGGAGAAGCTGCTTGCATATATAAATAGGAATCCTATTGCCAATTGTTGGATCCCTTTTGCAATTTTCAAGTACAAATAACATTTATATGTTGAATATTTATATTGGGTCATGAATAGCTAAATAATGGACCTAAAAGAACCTGCTTGAAAAACAGCTGGAACATTTATTGTGGGAATATTTGTTGAACCAACAATAATACTGCATCCCAGTGATTGACTTCTAATCTTGATTGCCCGTAGTCATTGAACATTCAGCCTGGTGCAGTTTGTTTTGTAAAATACCCTGTATTTTTATTTTCTAATGCCATGTCTGTAGAATTTTAAATTTAAAGTGCATAGTTGGCCTGAATATCACCAGCATTTAAAGGTTGATTTTGACACAATGTAAAAAGGCATACAAGAACAAATCATGATATTTAAAATTATTCTAGATGCTACTTACTTATATCCTAAAATTCCAAAAATTTGTAATAAAATTAGTTTGAGATCTCCAATTTTCATACAAGTTAACTAGCACAATTATAAATGGCAGTGTTTGATATCAGTGAAACCAGGTTTGTTGCCCTGTTTCTTTACATAATCTGTAAATCAGTCTAAATTGTGATTTGGTGAGCTTTGAAGGACTCCTCTTAAAGTAATAATCAAATTAGTTTTAACAATATCCTATTTAAATAATATAATGAAATGCTGTAGCATGACTTGTGGAGTCACATGAACACCCTTTGAATACTCAGGACTTCTTATCCACTGAGCTATTAAGAAAATACCTTTCTTACAATACTGAAATTACACTGATGTACAAATATATTTTATATAAAATATATATATATATATATATATATATATGTGTGTATATATATATATATATATATATACACATTAGAATTTCCAAATCAGTTAATCATCCAAAACACATTAAAAGTTGAACTGTTTTTTAAATTAATTTTCATTGATTGTTCTGAATTTTAAGCATTTTTTTGTTCAGTTAAATAACAGGATTTTTTAAAAAATCAACACATAAATGTAATTACTGTCCAAATTCAACAGTTTGCAACTCAGTAAAGCAAACCTCTGCTTTGTGTTTATCAAATCAAATTAAATTAATATTAACATTTAAAACAATGTTCCTGTGCAATTTGATGTGATATACCAACTTTTTATTTTCTATAAATTCTCTTTCCCCCTCTAATTCTGTCTCTTGTAAACCTACGCTTAGAGTCTACAGTGTACAAGTGTGCTAAATCTATTAAATGAGCAGTATTACTGATGGATGAATTGGATGAAAAAGATGGGTTGTGTAGAGGCATTGTTTTGTATTTCTGACCATGATTCCCTCACTTCACTTTCTACTTGCATGGTGCTTGCTTAATTTAATGTTGACATTAATATCCAAATGGCTTGGCTGAATACATGCAGATTACATGTGAAATCGAGATCTCCTTGGGTCATGACAGGATATGGGGTAGGTTTATATAATCCAAATTAAATTAATAAATGTACAGTAAAGCTTGAAAGCTCATTCTTAGCTCAAACCCCCAAGTATGCCCTGCGTTTTACATTCTTGGAGATTTATTTTCTATTCATATATTCTGGAGCTAGATTTCTGTAAGGGCGATTACTGCTGATTTGGTACCAGTGCAGGAGTAGATGACATAGTCAGAACAGAGTCTGTGCATAGATTTCAATTAAAGACCAAATAAAACGTGCTTAACAGTTCATTTCCGATTTAAAAAAAAAAAAAAAAATTCCTTGTTCCATTCTTGATCTCCAATCAAAACAGGTAAATCTCTTGCAATAGTTTCCTCCCTACGCCATTACCTTTAGAGTGCCAGAAAGCAGAAGAATGTAGTCCAGCTGCTGCCACCCAGCCACCGAACCCCACCCCCCTGCAGCCTCGCCTCAATTTCCTAACTACTAGGGGAGATGGTTCGTAAGCAAGAGGCCCAGGGACATGAGTTCAAATCCCAGCACTGTGGAATTTAAATTCAGTTAAGAAATCTGGAATATAAAGCTAGTCGCAGTGATGCTGATCATTTCATCTATCATTCATTGTTGCCCTTTAGGAAAGGAAATCTGTCACTCTTTCCCAATCTGGCCTAAGTGTGACTCCAAACCCGTAGATTTGTATTTGACTTTTAACTGCCCTCTGAAATGGCTTAGTAAACCACTGATTCCAAGGGCAATTAAGGATTGATAACAAATGCTGGCCTTGCCAGTGACACTGTGAAGTAATTTTTTAGAACTACATGCTGTCCCTCATAACGTACAATATCCGGTTTCACATAATGACATGTCACACTATTTCACCACTGCCTTTCTCAGATGTTTTGCGTGGCATTCAGTTCTGGTTGAGCTGAAATTTTGTCCATTTATTAAATATTTAGAAGGTGGAAGATCAATGCCATTGTCTTTGAGCCCCATCGCAAACTCCATTCCCTGGCCCAGGCTGAACAATAATGTTTGCAACCTTGGTGTCCTATTTACCAATGTGATAAACTTTCACTTCATCGTAAAGACTGTCCACTTCACCCTCAGCACCATCGTGCATCTCTGTATCCAAATTTGCACCAAGTCTTGTTCATCCCCTTCACCGCTGCTCTCATTGACATACATTGGCTCGTCCTGCACCAGCACATCAGTTTACTTTTATTGATAAATTCTCGTCCTCATGTTTAGACCCCACCATAACTTCACCCCTCCCTATTTCTGCAATATACTCCCATCATGACAATCCTTTGAGAGCTTTGCATTCCTCTAACTGAATGGCTACTTGTACATCACTCACTTCCTTCGCACCACCATTGGCAGGCGTGCCTTCAACCAACAACACCCTCACTCTGGACTTCTCTTATTGACTTATCCCTGCCTTTAACTAGTCTATCTGCAAACCAGATATTTTGGTTCAACTTGCGCAATTTAAATCAATAGCTCAGAAATTTCTGTGGTTAACCGTAGCATATAATTGCTTAGTCTCTCCATATAACATTATGGCCACAAATTCAATGACATTGTTATCCAATTTTTATGCCTAGTTTTGCAACATAATAAATAATGATAGAACTCCTGAAATAACCTTGGGGATTGTAGCTTTAATTTTCAAAAGATGAAATTAGGAAACCAGAAAAACATCGGTTGTGTTGTCAGAAATCATTAGAAGATCATTCATTGGTATAAACTGATATTTCTCATTTATATATTAACATAACTCAAAAGCATTTTGCAATGGGGAAAATACTTCTCGAGATTTGATCTTGACAAAATGGTGCAACAGATAAAAAGTTTCAAACGTCATGACCCAAGATTTAACAATTTTATTGCAACAACTTCAAATGCCTAACTGCTTTTTACTGTAAAAGGGCATACTTTGCAATGCTTGTGGCACGAAAAACTACCTTGTCCAATTGCAAAAGAATTGAATAGTTTTAAAGCTAACAGAAGTTTGTTTTTCTTTTGAACAGAGGGAGATATGATCAAGATGTTCATGCGTGGACGTCCGATCACAATGTACATTCCTTCTGATGTAACAAATTATGATGAAATGAAGTCAGAACTGTCTTCTGAGAAGCTGAAGCTGGAGTGGGTGTATCCTTGTCCGTTTGTTGGAAATCATTTTAAAATGACATGAATACATTGCGTATACTTGTATGCCAGACTAGAAATTTAGATACCTAAGTGAGGTGAAAGCTGTCGTAGTCATAAGTCAGTGTGGTGATATCTTAGCTTATTGAAGGAAATAAATTCACCTGTTCAGAACCCTCTCCCTTTCTTCTGTTTACTGTGGACTCAACTGACTGCCTTTCTCCCGTTTTCAAGCATTTACTCTCTATAAAGCTCCCAGACTCCACTTACTCTGTTTTGTATGGCCATTGCAGCTCATGGAACAGTCAGAATATATTAAAATCAAATTCTGCACTCAGGGTAACTGTAATAGCTGATGAGACATCTTTGTCCTTGGATTTATATTCCAGGTTTTCAGCTGAAAGATTGACGCGTATCTGGATCAAATAGTACACCTATTGAGGATCACAGGATAATGCGGCACAGATAGGGGTAATTTGGTCCATTGTGCTGATAAAAGCATACTCAACTGTACAACATGAACTAATAGAAAAGTAAAATGCTGCAGATGCTCGATATCAGACTTTAAGCACAAAATGCTGAAAGTATTCAGATCTGAAGGCACCTGTGGAGAGTAATCCAAACTTAAACATTTCACGTCATTCATTTTTCAATAGAACTGAAAAGCTAAAGAATTGACAGGTTTGAAACCAGGAAAGGGGAGGATAGAACAAAAAAAAACCTGAGAGGGTGGAAGACACAGACTATATGACAAAGCAATGATGGTGAGGCAAGAGTGGTGATAATTGGACAAGAAAATAAACAAAAGTGTGTCTGGAGTAAGTGTAAATGGGAAAGCAGAATCACTCTCAACATCTGCCATCCAAAAACAAAAGCAAAAAGGACAAAACAAAATGGGAACAGAAGTAATGATCTAAAATTGTTGAACTCAATGCTGAATCCAGAAGAATGTTGAAAGACATAGTGCTGTTCCTCGAGGTTATGGGAGCTTCAGTGAAACAGTGCAGGCGGCGGAGAAAAAGACGTCAGAGTGGGAATGGAATGGAGAATTAAAATGAATGGTGACTGGAAGCTTCAATTCATGTATGAATGGAGATGTTCTGCAAAGCAGTCACTGTGTAGTCTCTCCTTTGGAGAGGAGACACATTGTGAGCAGCGAGTCGAGTATGCTAAATTAAAGAAAGTGTGATAAGTCTGTTTAACCTTAAAAGGAGCGTTTGAAAGTTTAGGTGATGAGAAGAGAGGTGGTAAAAGGGTAAGTATTGTATCTCCTACATGTGCATGGAAAGATGCTGTGGGATGCGAAGACATTGTGGTCTAACTGAGGTGTGGGCAGGATGTCAGGTTGTTGTGAAGGGAACAGTCTCTTTGGAATGGTGAAGGGGTGAGAAAGGGAAGATATATTTGGCAGTGGCATTCAGGTGGGGATGGGAAGGATGATACGAGGAGTTTGGAGACTGGTGGGGCAAAAGCTGAGCACAAAGAATATCTCTGTTGTGGTTTGGCAGAGGGAAGGACTAAGCAAAAGTGTGAGAAATCAAATGACCATGGTTGAGTGTCCTGTCAAACAAGAAGTGGGGAGTTCTCAGTTGAGAAAAAAGAAACACATATTAGGAGTTCGTCTGCGACTTTGCACTGTCAGAATGATGCATAGGAGAAATTGGAAGAATTGTACATTGCCCCTGTCGGAAATGTCAAGTGATGAAGTGTAGTCAAGGCAGCTTTGAAAGTTCATGGCCTTATAATGGATATTGGTCAAAGACCTGACCCCGGAAATGGGGACAGAGGAGACGGGGAAGAGTCAGAGGTGCACCGTGTGAAGGTGAGGGAAGGATGGAGAGTGGAGGCATTCTTTGTTAAACTTTCCAGTTCAGGGCAAGAGTAGTAAAGCACACCGATACAGTAATTAATGGACCGTAAAAAGTGAGGGGCCCTGAATAGTATTGAAATTAAGAATCTTCCACATATCCCACCTACAGACAAGTATAAGGGTTCCTGTTGTAATATCATTCTGAGTAAGTGAGTGGAGCCAAAGGAGTTTTTCAATGTGAGAACCAATTCGGCCAGACAAAGACAGGTCGTGGTGAACAGGATTAGATGGCTCGCTGTTCAAGGAGGAAATGGAGAACCCTCAAACCATCATAGTGTGGGAAGGATTGTAGAGATTGTATGCCCATAATGAAATGGTGACGGTTAAGGTCTGGTAACCGGCAGCTGTTAAGTGGTGGAGGACGTTGAAAGAGTTGTGGTTGCAGATGGGAAGAGACGGGACAAAAATTGAGATGGGAGAAATCAGTCTGTGAATAAGAATAGGCTGAAATGGTGGCTGTACCAGGCCATTCTTGTTTGTGGAACTTTGGAATAAGATAGAAGTGGGTTGTTTGGACTCAGGGGAGTTATGTGGTTGGAGGCCAGAGGAGATGAGTTGGTGACAGTCTTGGAAACGGTGAATTGAGTGGTGGGGTCATATGATATAATGTGGGATCTGCCTATTTGATAAATTTTCCATCCAACAGATACTGCAGCATTTGGGTGACCAAATGCTGGGTCAAAAAGATTGAGTTTGAAAAGGTTTATAAAAGTGAGAGGCAAATGGAACAAGTGAAGAGGCATAGTGTCAGGGTTCTCAGGAGAAGTGCCGAAGCAGCTGAAGACTATTATCAATGCTGGGGAAAGAATGGATAAAAGCCACAGGACTACAGTTAGCCGAATAGAGAGTGGAGGAGGGGATATTAAGCTGGAGTTGATGAGGGAAGACAATGAAGGTATTTGGTAAGTCTAAATAGCCATAAGGGTATTTAATAATTATTCAGGAAATATCTTCCTTTATTCAGAAAATGACTGCAACTAGTATACAAGTACCCTTCATATAAAATTACAGTGCTACGTGCCTTAAAAATATTTTTGAGGAAATATGATGTTTTAAAAACTGCATTTTAGTAATTATTAAATTCCCCTGGAGAATAATAACTTTTGAAAGGATACTTAAATTTCCATTGACTGACTGGAAGAATCACACAAGATTTTGAGTTCTAAGACTTCTGTCATAAACAAACTAAAAGCACCATTGTCTAAGCACTATTCAATTGGCAACATATATTCTTATCTACAATTAAAATGCCCCTTTTAAATGATTGAAAATCTCTCCCCATGGTTACTCTATCTCCTAAATGAACACTTCATTCTCAAGGAACCAGTCCAAAGCTATTGTCAACTCCATTGGCTTGCTTCCTTTTTTCTTTTCCAGCCAAATAGCTTTTAATCCCCAAACAGATTTTCACAGTGTGGGTTACCTTGCAGGTTCTTTCCTCTAGCTAAAGCTAGGTGAATGTTCCAGCCTTAGTTAAGTTCTCAAGCACTTGGCCTTTTCAATATGAGTGCAAGCTCTCACCCGCATTCTGCATGGTGAACAATAGAAGCTAGCTGGCTCCATCTCTTTGCTCAATCTCTCATAGATTCTTGTAGTTTGACCTATCTGTGAGATTAAAGGAAATCTTAAGAAAAGCCCTGTAGCCCGGTACTACTGCAAAGGCTTGCCCTGGGCTCGTCTCATCTCAAAACCCATCTCCATGGCACTGTGAATCACATGGGCCTTGTATCCATGCAGAAATATTGATTAGCTGTTGTTTAGACGCCCAACTCCAATCTGTCTTGAAATTAAATAGACTTTAAATTATGACCATTTATAAACCCTGAGATTCCTAACACCTCCCGAGGAGACTTGGGGACTAATAATCTACCTAGTGTCATCACAGATGTCCTTGCCATTATCTACAGCTGTGAACATCTTGCACCTTCTTCCCAGTAAGTCAATCTGGGCCTCACCGTCCCCATAGCAATCAAGTTGTCGAACAGGATTCAGAAGAGGTTACGTGACATCCTTCGCTGTTACATTTTACCCTAAATTAACAAGGTAAAAACAACAATCTTATCAACTTTGTATATGTAAAATAGTTGCTATGCTTTCTAATAACCTTTTTTTGGGTGCAAACACTGAATATATACACCTACAATTGCCTTGCAGAAACTGTCAGTCAAACGTAATTTCCTGGCAAATGTTTGCACGCAGCAAAGAGTGGGAGAAATAACAACTCATTGGTTCTAACCGGCACCAATTTTGCCCTCTAATTAGTTTAATTGATTCTGAGAACCACTAGTTCCAACATCTAACTGATTTTATGGTTGATACTGGAAACCTCTAAAAAGCAAATTTTTGTATGAAAGAGCTTACATTTGGGCTTAAAGTGCTAATGCTCGTCATGTGGGTAATTATTACTTTTTAATGAATGCAGTGAAAAATATTTCTTCTTTTATCGTTCACTTTACTTTAGTCTTTTTTTCTCTTTTCCTCCTAAAATTATTTATTCCTTGTGGAAAGACGTTTGCACCTTTTAATACCTTCCTAAATGAACATAATTCCACTGTGTTTCTTCATGATGTGCGCTTTCAGCTATTCAACTTCAAGGAGCATTTCAGTTGAAACCAAACTCTTTTTGTCTGAAATATACTCCCAAGCTCACTTTCTCTCAGCAAGATTTGCTGGAGGTGTTCAGGAGGAGGAATCCTTGCTGATTATTCACTCCACAACCTAAGAAGGCTTATACCACTGGAGACGTATCAGGCTGGTATCCAGGTCTATTCAAATCAACTGTTCACTGGATAAACTTGTTAAGCCATTAAGTACAAAATTCAATATGCAATAAATATATTTTTGTTTAATATGGCCTTGACTAAGAGGAAATAGATATGGCTATCGAGGAAGGGATTGTCGTTCTAATATCTACCTCCTCCCAACTGGAGAAATTATCTATTTTATAGCATCTGTTGTGGTGTTGTACAACGTAGAGGAGAGGACTCAAAGACACTATCTAGGGCACACTGATTGTGTTAAATGGTAAGCTTATTTTCCATTATAATTATTACCAGAAGTTTGTTTACAAAAATAACCTTTGTGTGAGAGTACTGCAAATATCAGTAGAAATTATGTGGGTACTGTAACCATAATGACCAGTAAACGCCATTTTTTCACTAACCACAAAATCTGGACCACTTTTGATTCTTTGAGTTTGTACTTGTCATTGAGCTATTTGAAAACTTCACAAAATAAATGCAAAGCCTCCCATGCTGTATTGAATCATGGGAAAAGAAAAAAATATTTTGCAGCTGGGGTTTCTGCTTCTAGTAATGGGCACATCTTTCAACTGATTGGCTCCTACATGTATTGCAGCTTTTTAAAAATGTTTCCAATTAAGGGACAATTTAGTGCGGCCAATCCACCTAACCTGCACATCTGGGTTGTGGGGGTGAGACCCACACATTCACGGGAAGAATGTGCAACTCCACACGGAGGGTGATCCGGGGCCGGGATCGAATCCTGGTCCTTGGCAGCGAGAAGCAGCAGTACTAACCACTGCACCACCGTGCCACCCATATTGTAGCTTTTTGAAGAGTTAAATGTTCTGATTTTTTAAAATGTGATGCATATAACAATACTAATAATAGCTTATATAATATTTATGTATCTTTTAAAAATCATGTGCAGATGTATATTTTCCATCAGCACAACCTGAGTTTCGTGATCGCATGTTTGTGTCAACGTTTTAGAAATTACTATTGGCACGCCCACATAGTTATATTCGTGGATTCATGGAAAATTTGTCCATTTTCCATTTTGTTCTTAAAAGTAATCTGCTTTGAAACAAGATGGAATTGTGAGATCAGGTGTTTTCTTTATTTTCTGCCCATATATGTGCAAGCATACAAGGTTGGAAGATAGCATGCTTGTCTGGACAGGCATTAAAATGCAATCAACTTTTGGAACATTCCATTGAGAAGGCATTAAAATACAACGGATTGTTTTCTGTGGATATAATGGCTGCCATTGACCAAATACCTGGAGAAACTAGTTCACAATGGTTGTACAAATATCTTGGCTGTGGAATGGAATTTCACAGAATGGGTGTGAAGAGAAACCAATTCTATCACCAGGAGATGCAAATGGCTGAAACTCAAACTCTTGTGTGTCAATGCTCTAATTGTCAGAGACCATTTGTGTGGACAATGTAAAAAAACAGATAAAATGATCACCTGGCAGAAAGCAGATTATGAACAGGAACATTTATTAACACACCTTTTGAGAGCAACCACAGTCAGTCTGGGAGTCGAGGAGATTCAGAAGAATAGATCCAGCCCAACAAAGGAAGGACCCTGCCTAAAATAGCCTTTCACCTACTGATTTTCTTCACTACAGAGGTTGGACTGCGCTTCAACTGGAGTGATGCCAGAAATGCTACATGCACTGAATTCGTTGTAGGGAACTTCTAATCTCCATTTCTTCAGTGAACCAAACTTGGATCATCGGGCCTGTAATGTTTCAGGCTGCCATCTCAAGAGATTAGAGTATAAGAGTGAATTTTCTGACTTTTTATAAATCTAATTACATGCCACTCTTTAAAAATTACCCTTACCTGTTTGTGTCCATATCTGTGTACGTGTGTGTGAGTGATGTTGTGAATACATTTGGGTGTTCAGAAATAAAGATTTGTTCTTCCTTTGTTTAAAATTTATGAGAAAACCTGTATGTTGTCTGTTTTTCAGGATACAATTTGCAAAGGGTTAAAACACATCTATCTGCGGTCAGTGAAAAGGGGGGCACCATCCTACCTTCTATCCCTGCCCGTCACACTATCACCATATTGTTTATGACTTTGTAAACTTTTCACTTTATGCCTCTGGTCACCAATTTTTCACAAAGCACTTCCAGCAGCCATTTGTTTCCCCTCACTCTGGTAGAAAATTTAGCAAATTTACTTCCAACTGACCATGGCAAAATGAGACTTGATCAATTTTAATGGGCATGCCTCATTTAAACCCAGTCTCATCAATCGGAGAGCAGCATAAGATTGCATGGCGATATGAGGATTGCGGATGACTAACATAATATGCGTAGATTATAAATCAGGCAGGAGGGTAAAAATTAAAAAGCGGTAAAATACTAAAGATCTATTGCTTAGTCCCCTGTTTTGAAGATTGATGCAACAGGAATAGGCCGGTCTTTTTTAATCCAAATAAACATGTCTCTGAAACCACAAGGACTTTTATTTTTCATATTTTGCGAATGCTTGGGCTGAGCACTGTACTTGTAGCTCCAGTTGGCAGCTGGTGGCAACATGAATACTGTTGCTGGAAATGCATACCAAGGGAATGTGAAATTAGAAAAACAGTTGGAAATGGCAGACAATTCCAGCTAGAAGCACTAGCCGTTTAATCACAATGATTATCTTCTCATTGTCAGATTGACTTGCAAGTAAATTAGTATTTTTCAAGGGATCAGCAGAAACCTGTGGAATAGATTTGGTTTCAAGTAAAATGGAACTTTGCTTGAGGCATTTTGTTTGATTGACTTTGATACACTCAGGAGTGACAATTTAACTACTGGAATTCACACATCAGCTGGAGCCGAAATCTGCAGTTGTATCCACCCAGAAAGGACTGTACCTCAGCATATTATATGATTGTATGTGCTATCAAATGAAAAAGGGACTATGTGTGTGCAGAGTATGTTTAAGATGTTTAATATGGTTTTGATCAATTTATTGCAGCCTTGCAGTTCATCCAGATAAAATCAAGATTGCGACAGGACAGATAGCTGGTGTCGATAAAGATGGAAGAGTAAGTACAAGAATACTTTTTTTCTAAATGTACAAAATGCCAAACCATGTGTAGTAATCCACGGGAGGCAGGAGTTCCGTCACCACATCAATATTTATTTACAATAATAATATTACAGGAGCAGCGCCAAACAGTGCTGCTAGCAGTCCAGTCAACTTAAGACTGGCTCACAAAGCCTACACAGGTGCTTATATGAGCCCCTCAATGAGCTATCATTGAGGGAGCTCATACTCCAATTGGCCAACCAATAAAGCTAACTGGAGTTCATTACACCCCCCCCCCCACTTGGAAGTTGTTCTTCCTCCTCCTTGGGGAGAGGTGTTGCGGCGACCTCGTCGAACGTGTCCATCTCCAACTCTGATGACTGGATGACGGGGTCTGGAGAAATTGCTCGGGGCTGGGGTGTGGGTATCCTTTCCGTCTAGGCTATCCCAGCTTGAGGCGGTCCTGCTTCGCCTGCCTCCAGGTGTGGTTCCGCTGCCCTTATTTGTTCTAGGTGTTTCTTCAGCACCTTACCTCCTATTGAAACCTCATAGGATATGGGCCCTCTTTGGGACTCTACCGTGCCTTTGACCCACGTTGGTCCATTCCCATAATTCTTGACCCAAACCGGTGCCCCCACCTGGAAATGTCTCTGCTGCCGACTATTATCATGCCCCCTGCGTTGGGCCTCCTGTTGTTTCTCCACTTTCCCCGTTAAATTTGGGAAAAGGAGACTCAGCCTCGTTCGCAGCCGCCTTCCCATTAAGAGTTCAGCTGGCGGTATGTCCGTTGTGGAATGCGGTGTGGTCCTGTAATCAAACAGCCAGCAGGAGAGCTTTGTGTCCATTGGTGCTGCCGGCTGCTTCTTGAGTCACGCTTTAAGTGTCTGGACCGCTCTCTCTGCCAGGCCGTTGGTCACTGGATGGTAAGGGGCCGTTTTGATGTGAAGGACTCCGTTTTCCTTCAGGAATTTTCCAAATTCCCCACTTGTGAATGCCGTTCCGTTGTCCGACATCAATACCTCCGGAAGTCCATGTGTTGCAAATGACGCCCTGAGCTTTTCAATTGTCAATGCTGTGCTTGCCACGTTTACCCGGTGGACGCCCAACCATTTGGAGTGGGCGTCCACTATCACCAAAAACATTGAGCCCATGAAAGGGCCAGGCGTGGTCAATATGTCGGCGGGTCCACGGTCTGCCTGGCCATTCCCACGGGTGTAATGGTGCCGCTGGTCGCACTCTTTGCCCCTGTTGGCACTCCTGACACCGACGTACCAAGGCTGCTATGTCTGTGTCCAAACCTGGACACCAAATGTAGCTTCGAGCTAGCATCTTCATTTTAGACACCCCTGGGCGTCCATGATGTAACTCGGTTAAGATTGCCTGACGGCCCTGAGCTGGGACTATTACCCGGGCTCCCCATAATAGGATACCGTCTTCTACGGTTATTTGGTCCCTTCTGCTCCAGTATGGGTGCATCTGGGGCTCCACTGGTCTTTCCAGTTCCCCTGTTAGCAGTAAATGCTTCATCTTGGCTAAAACTGGGTCTTTTTGCGTCCACAACCGAATATGTTGTGCGTCTACTGGTAGGGTGTCCAAAAAATTTAGAGTCATTACTGTCTCCTCTACTTTTGGTATTTGCGGCGGAGTGTCCGGGAGGGGAAGTCTGCTCAAAGCATCTGCATTTGCTACTTGCGTTCCCGGTCTGTGCTCCAGAACGTATCTATACACCGCCAGTAGCAACGCCCAGCGTTGGATTCTAGCTGATGCAATCGGGGATATTGACTTATCTTCTTTTAATAACCCTAATAACGGCTTATGGTCCGTCACTATGGTGAATTTCCGCCAGTACAGATACTGCTGAAATTCTTTTACTCCGAATATCACCGCCAGTCCTTCCTTCTCGATTTGGGCGTACTTCCTCTCCGCCATCGCCAAGGTCCTCGAAGCATAGGCTATTGGCCGTTCTTCCCCATTCCTTCCACTATGGGCTAAGACGGCTCCTACCCCGTAGGGGGATGCATCACAAGTGACCACCAACTCCTTCCTTGGGTCATAATGCTCTAGGACATTTTCGGATGTCAGCTGTTCCTTAATGTCCCTAAATGCTCGGTTTTGGCAGGCGGACCATTTCCATTCTTGCCCCTTTTTTAGTAGCTGGTGGAGGGGTTCTAGGATGAACGCCATATTTTCAATAAATTTAGCATAATAGGTTACCAACCCTAGAAATGATCGTAACTCCTGGACCGTGGTGAGAGCTGGGGCTTCTTTCATTGCCCTTACTCTGTCTTCTAATGGGTGTAAGCCTGACTCGTCTACTTTATATCCCAGGTACGTCACTTGTGGGGCCAGAAACACATTTTTCCCTTTTTAGCCGTACGCCTGCCTTTGCGAAACGCCTGAGCACTTCCTCCAGGTTCCTTAAGTGTTCCCTGTTTGTCCTACCCGTGATTAAGGCATCGTCCAAATCAATTGCCACCTGCGGTAGTCCCTTCAGAATATAGCGCAGGCTGATGACACTCCGAAAGGTAGCATAGTATAACGAAAAGGCCCTTCAGGGTGTTGATCGTAGCGAACGTCTGGGAGTCCTTGTCCAGTTTTAACTGCAGGTAGGCGTGGCTCATGTCCAGTTTCATGAACAAAAGCCCACCTGCCAATTTGGCATATAGGTCGTTTATTTTCGGGATTGGGTATTTGTCCAGCAGTGCGTATTTGTTTACCGTCTGTTTGAAATCTCCACAGAGACGTATCGAGCCATCTGGCTTCAAAATTGGTACCACCGGCGCTGCCCATTCCGAGAACTGTACTGGTCTGATATTGCCGTTGCGCCGTAACCTTTCTATTTCGTCATCTACTTTCTTCCTTAATGCAAAAGGTACCAGCCTGGCCTTACAAAATTTCAGAAGGGCTTCTGGGTCCACGTGCAAAGTTGCTTTGGCGCCTATGATTTCCCCCAAACCTTCCTGGAAGACCTCCAGGTATTTTTGGAGTACTCCATTCAACTGCCCGCTTCCACTCTGGAAAATTTTCATCCAATCTAATTTTAGATCTTTCAGCCAGTTTCGTCCAATTAAGCTCGGTCCGGAGCCCTCTACTATCGTCAACGGTCATCTGAGCAATTGTTTCTCATATTCCACAGGTACATGAGTCATGCCTAGAACTTCCAGGGGTTCCCCCGTGTAGGTTTTAAGTTTCGTTGATGTTTTTGTTAGGGTTAGTGGCTGGAGTCCATCTTTGATTTTTCTAAATGCTGCCACTCCCATTACTGATACGGCCGCACCCGTGTCTATTTCCATTATTGTTGGCCTACCGTTCACCCGTGGGGTAATCTTAATGGGTTCTGCTTTCTTCGTTGCAATATTATAATTGTTCCCCTTCGGAGGAGGATGGGGAGTCTAGGTTGTGTACTTCCCTGCGTCCCCACCTGATATTCCTTTTTTGCCACCTCCTCCTGGGGTTTCTTTTGTTGTTACCCCACTCTGTCTGGTGCTAGAAATGGTCCTTCTCTGTTGGGGGAGCCTCAGCCGGTAATTCCCTCTGTCTCCAGTTAGTCCTGGCAGACTTGGGGGCAGTTCTGGGCTTTTCCTTTTTCCCTCTATTCCTCAGGCTTTTCCTGAGAGCGGCTATCTGGTAGCAGGACCCATTGTGGTAGTCCCTCTCACAGGTATCTACCTCCATTGGCGTGCCCTGTAGTTCCTGCGCCCCACTTGCTGCCTTTTCTAAGGACAGTGCGAGCTGTAAAGCTTGCCTGCAGTCTAGCTCCGTTTCCGCCAACAGGCGTTTGAGGTTGTTTATACCACACACTAACCGGTCCCGAAGCATTTCATTTAGCGTCGGGCCAAACTCACATTCGTCCGCCAGCCTTCTCCGGTGGGTCAAGAAATTCGTGACTGACTCCCTGTCTTCCCGCTTCGCTGTGTAGAATCTGTACCTACGCAAAATGAGGGGTGGTTTTGGGTCGTAGTGCTCTTTCACCAATTCCGTTAATTCTTGGAAAGTTTTCGTGTTCGGCGCATCGGGATAAGTCGGACTACGTATTATGGCGAAAGCTGATGGTCCGCACGCCGACAGCAGGATAAGCCATCTCCTTTCGTCCGCCAGTATATCATTGGCCCGGAAGAAGTAACACATTCTCTCCACATATTGGGACCAGTCCTCAATAGCCGGGTCGAATTCCTCTAACCTCCCAAAAAACGGCATTTTTAAAATGGCAAGGCTTACCCTCCGAGTGCGGCAGCTGGTCTTCGCAAAATTCTTAGTTTAGCTCGTCGCCACTGTAGTAATCCACGGGAGGCAGGAGTTCCGTCACCACACCAATATTTATTTACAATAACGATATTACAGGAGCAGCTCCAAACAGTGCTGCTCGCAGTCCAGTCAACTTAAGACTGGCTCACAAAGCCTACACAGGTGCTTATATGGGCCCCTCAATGAGCTATCATTGAGGGAGCTAATACTCCAATTGGCCAACCAATAAAGCTTAATTGGAGTTCATTACACCATGAATGCAACCAAGATTCGATGATGCTCCCATTTTTAAAGTATAACCTCTATTATCTGCCAAATCACTATGATCACCTGCTGGATAATCGAGTCCAAACAGTTTACTTTTTTTAGTTTTGCATGTAAGACTGGTTCAGTCATATTGTGGATGCAGGAATGAAAAACTAGTACAACCCAACAGTAAATTGAAATTAAATTACCTTCGGCTGTAAAACTTTCTTGGACTGAGTTTAATTCATTTCCGAACGGCAGTGGCTGATGGAGCTATTTAAGAAGCCAGTCATTCACAAGGCTTTGTCCATGGATTTTCTGGGCAATTGCAGTACCAGCCATACAGGTTCCTCCAAATTCTAAAGAAATCTCTGAAAAAATTAATGAAAACTTTTCTTTCCCATTTTTTCAGCTTCTGCATAGAAGTAAGAATTGTTGTTATCCTGTAAGGGGCAGAGAGGCTTGGATGGAACCAGCAGTTTGGGAACGGAGGGGTTTGGGATTAATTATTTTATTTTCTTTCCTATAACCGGGAGAGCAGTGCTGACTGCTTTCTGTATCTATTATGTACTGTGTCCCTGCCGCTGTCAACAACATTCTAGGAATTTAATATTTCTATCCACTCAACATCAGCCACCTCTGACCTTGCATCAGCCCCCTTGGCCACAGAAATTCAGTTAGTTGGCTCCGATTTCCTTCTTTCTGACCTCCGATCATCCATTCGCTACTAACACTAACTTTTGGTAAACATGGTTGCTCATACGTCGCCTGAATTGCCCCATTATGCCTGACTTTACTAACTCTGTTTCCCACCATTTTAAATGTAAACTCATCCTCGGTCTCAACTTCTCCATGGACTTGCCATACTCCTAACATTACACTCCTCTAGCTTCATATTTCTAGTGTGTAAATTAGTTTGAAATTATTTATGGCAATGCTCCAATACTGACCTCTGACTTGACTTTCAAATGTAGTCGTACTTGGGTACATGTCACTTTGATAAATAACTGCAACTCTCTGTTTAATAAGGTTTTGAATGTATCCCATTATTTTAATCATGGATCTCCTTTCTCATGTTACATTTTGATGCTAATTTTCTTCAGCTTTCAATTCCATCTCTCCTTATGCAGTTCCTGTCAAGTTTCCTACCTTCCTTTCCCTATCATTTATAATTCTTGTTTGGAGCCTTGGTTAAGAGTGTTATTTTGCTGTTCAGTTGCAGTAGACATTTACCAAACTTGATTATATTCTTGCCTTGTAAGCACTCCCAACTGGGTTGCTGCACAGCATTCAGGAACTTGACCTGCGGTTTAGCTGAATCAATTTGCTGAGTTATTAGGGGAGCAATATGATATTTTAGCTTATACATTTGAAAATAATCTTACATTTTTAAGGTATCATTTATATTTCATGACATAAATTCCATGAAAAAAGTTATGAATTTTGCTTAACACCTTAGTAGCATGATTTAACTTGACTATGGAAAATATATTTGCATTAAATCAGCAATTGTTCACAATTCTCTTTTGGTCAAAATTTAAGCATTATAATTATTTCAATTCAGCCTCTACAGCCCCATGTGCGAGTGTGGGATTCAGTTAGCCTAGCGACACTACAGATAATTGGTCTTGGAACTTTTGAACGAGGAGTTGGTTCATTGGCCTTTTCGAAAGCTGTAAGTATGAATGCAAAATTTCTCTTAAGCGATTTATTGCAGTCTTTTTACATTTGTATTACCAGTGCCAATTGCTTCTGGGGTTCAACTATTTTTGTTTTGAATATTTGCTGATTAGAAAAGAAAACTTGACAGTGGTCTCAAAGTTTCTTTCATGGACCCCAGCTCAAAATTCTAAAGCTGGGACTGTCCAATTTATTATTACAGAAACTAACACTTTGGAAATTATAATTATTTTTCTTGATGAATGAACATGCCTTTGCCTGTGTTTGAAGGTATTGGTTACTTTGACTCTGAGGAGAAAATCTGAAACTATATATTTTGCCAGTGATGCATTCTTTACAATATTTGTTCAGCATGAGCAGACTTGATGTGCAGGAAAGGTTGCTGTAAGTTTAAAACTGATCCAATTTTTCTTTTAGTTCATCCAGACCTTTGTTATCTTGTAAAGGCAGATTGGAAAATGCTTCACTAAATTCATAGATATCCCAGTTAGGTGTAATATCATGTCCTATCTGAAATAGCTTTATGTAGTCATAAGAGAAATCGCCAAAAGAGCCCCACAATGATTTAGGAGGCACTACATTGAATGATCCAGACGTTTGATCCTGGCTTTGTGCTTTCATAGTTGATCTTGACCTTGGACATAGAAACACCACAATTGGTTGAGAGGTTAATGAAGTTTTCCTTTTTCAGTCAAGGTTCTTCCTCCTAGCAATGATCCGATAAACACTGGTGAATATTCATGTGCTTTTGATGTCAAGCATCCTGGCAGCCAGTTTAAATTAAATAGCATTGCGTAAGCTAATTCAGAAGGTTTTGAAATTGGCAATGAAAAATTGTCATCTCAGTATAATTTACAGGCATATGTACGGGCCAATTCAATTTAATACCTGTTTAACCGGTATTTTGCAAATGATCCATATCTCCTCATTATGTGAGAGCATTCTAAAAAACATATATTATAATGGGAAAATTAAATGTAAAACTAGTTTTCAAAGAGTTGAAGGAATTCTATCAGTATCATCTAAATTTTAGTCCTGTGAGAACTGGTTGTTGGAAAGTCACTTGGCAGGAACAAGGGATAAATTATTGTGATTTTAAATTTCCTCATTACACTGTCTTACAACAACTTGCATTTATGTACCATCTTTAACAGAGTAAAACATCCCAAGGCACTTCACAGGAGGATGTTCAAACAGAATTTGACGTTGAGCTACATACGGCACTTTCTGGGTGCAAACTTAGCCAAAGTCACAGAAGGCCGATTGTATATCTGCAAACAATGGGATATGTGGCTTAAAAATTAAATCCAAAATAGTGCAGCACCAGTTTAATATTTGAATATCATACTTGATAAGATCAGAAATACCAAACTACTCTCCGAATACTAAATACATCTGTATATTCAATTTGCCTATGTACCTTTTAATGTTGCAAGCTTTGTAAGGGTGAAGTTACATGTTTTGTGTCCTTTTTTTAAAAAAAAATCTTAGGATTCAGGTACTCATTTGTGTGTAGTGGATGACTCCAATGAACACATGCTAACCGTATGGGAGTGGCAGAAAAAAACCAAAATTGCTGAAATAAAGGTATGTGTGTTAAATGCACAGAAATAAACTTAGTCATTTTTATTTTAAGGTGCAAATTACAAAATTGCTCATTAGAGTAAATGAAATGTTCACAGTTGCAGTTTAACATATCTGTGAATGTTCAGTAAACTTTATTCGATATACTGCTTGACCAAAGAAGTATTACAGTGGAAGTCCCTTCGGGAGTTGAACCCTGTTCTACTTCACAGGATATGGTGGCATTGTGGTAATATCACTGGAGTTGTGGATTCAAATCCCATCATGACAGCTGGTAGAACTTGAATTCAATTAATACAGTAATTGTGGAATTAAAAACAAGCCTCAGTAATGGTGACCATGAAATTATTAATTGTCATAAAACCCATCTGGTTCACTAATGTCCTTAATGGAAGGAAATCTTCCATTCTTACCTGGTCTGGCCTCCAGATCCACAGCAAAGTGGTTGACTCTTAACTGCTCTCTGAAATGGTCGAGCAAGTCCCTCCATTCAAGGATAAATGCGGATGGACATCTCATGCACATTTTAAAAAAAAAATCAAAACAATTGCCTCGGCTGTTGGGTTAATGAACCACTACAGTAATTACGTTTTTTTTTATTATATCGCCAATATAATAAACAAATAAAATTCTGCAACTTGCAACTTAATTACAAAATTCTCCACAAAGGTCACAAGATACAAAGACCGGTAGGAAACTAAGTTTTGAAGAGGTCTTAAGGAGGCTACAAAAACATATATATAGGTTGAGTGAGTAGACAAAGATATGGCAAATGGTGTACAATGTGGGAAATTGTGAAATTGCCCATTTTGGCAGGAAGAATAAAAAGAAGCTCAAAATGGTGAGCGGGCGCAGAGGGATCTGGGTGTCCCAGTGCACGAATTGCAAAAGGTACAGCAAGTAATTAGCAAAGCTAATGGAATGTTATCATTTATTGTGAAGTGAAAGTAGGAATGTTTCAGTTGTACAGGGCACCAGTGAGACCACATCTAGTATTGGTCACCTTATTTAAGAAAGATGTAAATGCACTTGAAGCTATTCAGAGATGAGGAAATTAGTTTAGAAGAGTAAGAGGCGACTTGATTGAAACATATAAGACCCTGAGGGGCCTTGATAGAGTGGATGTAAAATGGAAGTTTCCTCTTATGGGAGAATCTAGAACTAGGAGTCAGTGTTTAAAAATATGGGGTCACTGATTGAAAACTGAGATGAGGTGAAATATTTTCACTATGGGTCGTGAGTCTTTGGAACTCCCTTCCTGAAAAGGTGGTGGATAGGTTATCAGGAGTAGGGAAAGTGCAGATTTGAGTTACTATCAGCCATGATCTTATTATGTGGTTACTCGAGGGGCTGAAAGGTTTTTAAAAATTAATCGAGCAGTTCTTTCAAAGAGCATGCCAAGACACAGTAGACCGCATGGTTTCCTTCTGCGCTGCAATATCCTGTGGTGCCAAGACATACAATTCAGATTCTGTGGATAAAAAATTAAAAAAGCAAATTACTGATAAAATAAGTAATCCTTTAAGTTGGGAAAAGCAAAAGTAGCCTCTCTGTGTAGCTGGAAATGCAATGGGTGGATTTATATTTTGTGGTATATGACCCCCTCCAACTTCAAGTGTTGTAAAGAATGCCCACTAATTCTTTATGATGACATATTGTGCAGTAGCAGAGTTAAAACTTCAAGTAAGACAATACCTTGTGTCCAGCGCCGCCACACTTGGCCAAGATCCATGCCGCTGGCCGGGATGGCTTCTGCGAGGGCTTGTGCGGGGGTGGCCCATGGGGCGCGGTTGGCGGTCGAGTCCGCGCACGGCCGGCGCCATGTCGTACGGTGCGATCACTGAAGGTCATCAGCCGTGCTTGTGCGCAGTCCAGGACCTGGCTATTCTCCGGCCATTTTCGGCAGAGGAGCCGGGTGTTTCACCCGACGCTGCTGCTAGCACCTCACCGGTCCCAGAATTAGTGAGGGGTCGGCACCAATTTTTCCACCTCAAATCTCCCACAAATTCTCCATTCGAGCCGACACTTAGAGGCTGAAATGCAGAATCCAGCCTAGGAAGTTTCCCCACAAAAGATGATCATTCTGTTCATGTGACTAAGAAGAAAAAGTGTACTTTATTTTTATTTGCCAATCCATTTTATTGATGCAATGCTTTTGTGTTTTCTTTTGAACAGAGTACCAATGAGTCAGTGCTTGCTGCTGATTTTCACCCTACAGATCCCAACACAATAGTAACTTGTGGCAAATCTCATGTATTTTTCTGGACATGGAATGGAAACTCACTTGCTAGAAAACAGGGAATTTTTGGGGTAAGTTTTGATATGCTCCAACTAAACACCAAAATAATGCTGTGTTCTGTGCTATCTTCTACCCAAATTTAGAAACAGATGAATTTTGTAAGTGAAAACTAAATTGTGGTAATCCCCAACTGGGGTAAGAGGACATAACTTCATAAACTGGCATAAAATTCAGACTTTTGATGGAGTTGGGAAATGGAATGATTCACATTGATATGCTCAGACATGCTCTTCTAAGGTTCATCCTCAGAGAAGGTCCCACCCCTCTGTATAGGAATCCTAGTTTCTCACGGTGCATACCTGATCCGTTTTCAAGAACTTGACATACTTCACCTTCAATATTCAAAAGGAAGCTAAACAAACTTTATTGTTCCTTCTGTAATATATGTATATTGACTGGGATGTAAAGAGTCAACACGTTAATGATAATGCTTCTTACCACTACAGGGAACCACAGAACAGTCATATATATCATGTGATTCTGGGATTAGTAGATGATTAGGATTTAAGAGTTAGAAGAGAGCTGGAAGAGTGTCAGGAATAGAGAGCAGTTGTATACTTGAGAGTTCTGTAAGTTAGAGATAGCATAGTTTTATATAATAACCTTCTACTTTAGAAATGTGAACAAATCTTAGTAGTATAATAAATTAATAGTTGTGTTCGTTAACAAAGCTTTGTGTTCTTTATTCAACACTATGCATCCGAGCCATCCAGGCAAAGCAGAATAGAGAATACAACACCTTCTCCCCAAATACAGTTAAGAAGTGGTGAAACCAGAATCAACAACCTTTCTGAGTTTGGTTGCAATTTTTCTGTTTGACTGAATAGACCCATACTGTACTCATGTCCGTTCTCAGAAACTTTCGATTGCTTGAAAAACAGGACTTTGCAACTGACATTTCAGCGCGGGGGGGGGAACTAACTGCTAAGTGACAGTGAGAGCAAATAGGGAGAATATGAAATACGTTAAAGTTTTTCATATAAAAATAGGGTAGGGATTAAAGGAAGCAGCATAGGTAACAATTCGGGCTATTGGTAAACACAGACAAGCGAGACCAGGAAAATTCACGCCCCCCAGGTGCGCCCCCCCCCCCCCCCCCCCCCCCCCCCCCCCCAAACCCGGGCTCGGAAGAATCGCCGCTCGCGGTTTTTCACGACGGCAGCAACCACACCTGGTCGTTGCCGTCGTGAAACGGGTGAGATATGCCCGTTTGGGGCTTGTGGGGGGAGTACAGGGGAAAGAGCACCACGACTATGCTCGGGAGGGGACAGGCCCGCGATCGGTGCCCACCGATCGTCGGGCCGGCGTCTCAATCGGACTCACTATTTCCACTCCGCCGTCCCGCAAGATCGAGCCGCCACGTCTTACGGGGCGGCTGAGGGGAAAGACGGCCACCGCGCATGCGCGGGTTCAAGCTGTCAGCGTCGTGACGTCAGCCGCGCATGCGCGGGTTGGAGCCGGCCAACCTGCGCATGCGCGGCTGACGTCATTAGGCGCGCCGGCCGCGTCATGTCGCGCCGAGATTTACGGAGCACCGCTCCTAGCCCCGCCGGGAGGGGAGAATAGGGGACGAGGAGCGGCCTCCGAGGCCGTTGTGAAACTCGGCCGAGTTCACGACAGCCCTCCCGACTTTTCCCGGGAGCGGAGAATTCCGCCCTGTGTAACTCGGTGAACACTGCTATCTGAATGAGTTGCTGAGAAATCCGTGGGACCTGCCTTGATCACATTTTCCATTTAATGTGTAGTGCAGGTGTTAGACCCCAGTTTTCAATCATATTTACCTCCTAGTAACCCTACATATTAGAGTATTAGATACATATTGTAAATTGTTTTATCTTTTTAAACTTGTATTGTAAATTTTATTTTGTTTGTTCAAAAACCATGAAATGTTATGACTGTACTCTCTTAGCAGATGCCTCAAATTTGTCTACTTCAAACAAAAGGTTACTTGTCAGTAACCAGATCCTACCAAATATCTGGCAGAAATGCAGTTTGAGAAAAAATTAATAGAACAAAGGTTCAGCCATTTGTCTGTTGTTTGTCACGATACTTCCACAGCTGTCAAGCTGCTCAAACACTCCTTTGCCTCCGTTTCTGATGTTCCTTTTACTCCAGCAGAATTCTTTCCACCTGGGTGTTCCCCATCTTGCAATCACGCAGTATGTGATTCACCCACCTAACCTTTTGGTCTTAGATAGGCTGTTTGGAAGAGGCATCAAAAATGCTGAGATGCTACCACAGGATGAGGAATGTCAGTTACCTATATTCTACCTCACTTAACTTTGTCAAGAAGAGTTGTAGAACAGAATGTAGCATCAGACAATAAACCAAAACACAACTAGAATGAAAGTAAGTTACACTGAGGATGTGAAAGAGAAATTTGAGTTCAAAATTAATATTTCTAAAACCCATCAGTATTTATATATTTCAGAAATATGAAAAACCAAAGTTTGTACAGTGTTTAGCATTTTTGGAGAATGGTGACGTGCTAACTGGAGATTCTGGAGGGATTATGCTAATTTGGAATCGAACTACTGTGGAGTCTGCACAAGGAAAAGGACCCAAAGGTAAATGCAGTTTTTTTTTTTTAACTCCATCAAAGCAGTGCAAGTTTACCTGTAATGGAATAACTATTCCAGTTGATTATATTTACTTGTAGTCATGCTATTCCTAATGGTTAAAAAAAATACTTTCAAAGATTTGCAGTTAACTATAGCTTGTTTAGACAGTTTCTATCTTCAGGTAACATAGTGGCTATATTAATCAATAATCAATCCCTAATAATCAAAAAAGCCTGGACTAATGATCTGGTGACATGAGTTCAAATCTTACCATGGCAACTGGGGATCAAGTTCAGTAAATTATTATTATTTTTTAATCTGGAATAAAAAATCTGGTATCAGTAACGATGGCCATAAAATTCCCAGATTGTAACAACCATTTAGTCCTATAGAGAAAAAAATGTGTCATTCTTCCAGCAAGACACAGCAATGTAGTTGACCCTAACTGCCACATGAACTGGTCTGGCAAGCGCTTAGTTGTACCAAACTGCTACAAGAAATAATAGGAATTTAAATGTGACAAATCGGCCTTCTGGCATCGATACGACAAACACACATATAATTCAGGCAACTGTACAAAGTCCTTCTTGCTAATATCTGGGGATTTGTGCCAAATTAAGAGACCTGTTGAATAGATTAGTCAAGCAACAGCGTGACATAGACATACTCACTGAATCATGTCTTTTAACCGACATCCCAGACCCCTTCATCACTATCCAAACTAAAGTTGTCATAGTCCCAGATATCCATAGGTTGCTTTCCCCTTTTGAGGGGGTGAACTGACTGTTGATGATTTAACCTGAGGGTCATCACGCCTTAGGTGAGGGGCAAGATTGAGAAACTGGGGCCTTCATGAATAACCTCAGCTAGTACGGGAATTGAACTTGTGCTGTTGGCCTTGCTCTGCTTCACAAACCATCTGTCTGGCCAAGTGAGCTAAACCGGCATGTACTGTCCTGGCAGATCAGATCAGATCGAACAGAGGTAGCGGCATGATGGCATAATGTCTAGGGGGAGGGGCCCTGGGAACTTGCCTACAGATTACCACCACTTGCTCTGTCTCAGCTGGTAAATCAGTTCCCCATGTTGAAGGTCATTGGGAAGATGCATTGAGGGTAGCAAGGGCACACAATATATGGTAATTGGAGTCTTTAATTTCCATAACCAAGAGTGGTTTAATAGCATCACTACTGACCCAAATGACTTGTGTCCTTGTAATGAACTCCAATTGGCTTTATTGGTTGGCCAATTGGAGTATGAGCTCCCTCAATGATAGCTCATTGAGGGGGCCCATATAATCACCTGTCTAGGCTTTGTGAGCTAGTCTTAAGTTGACTGGACTGCTAGCAGCACTGTTTGTAGCTGCTCCTGTAATATCGTTATTGTAAATAAATATTGGTGTGGTGACGGAACTCCTGCCTCCCGTGGATTACTACAGTGGCGACGAGGTAAACTACGAATTTTGCGGAGACCAGCTGCCGCACTCGGAGGGTAAGCCTTGCCATTTTAAAAATGCCGTTTTTTGGGAGGTTAGAGGCATTCGACCCGGCTATTGAGGACTGGTCCCAGTATGTGGAGAGAATGTGTTACTTCTTCCGGGCAAATTATATACTGACAGACAAAAGGAGACGGCTTATCCTGCTGTCGGTGTGCGAACCCTCCGCTTTCGCCATTATACGTAGTCTGACTTATCCCGATCCACCGGACACGAAAACTTTCCAAGAAGTAACGGAATTGGTGAAAGAGCACTACGACCCAAAACCACCCCTCATTTTGCGTAGGTACAGATTCTACACAGCGAAGCAGGAAGAACAACTTCCAAGGAGGTCGTCAAGGAAAAGACGGGCACCTATAAGGTACACCCCGCCCACTTCGGAGAACGACCCGGCGGACGACACAGAGGTGACAGACCCAGACATGAGAAGCAGGAAGAAGCTCAGAGGAATGCCAGCTGGCAGGAATTCCTCGGACCTTGGGGGGGGGGGGGGGGGGGGGGTGTAATGAACTCCAATTGGCTTTATTGGTTGGCCAATTGGAGTATGAGCTCCCTCAATGATAGCTCGTTGAGGGGGCCTATATAATCACCTGTGTAGGCTTTGTGAGCTAGTCTTAAGTTGACTGGACTGCTAGCAGCACTGTTTGTAGCTGCTCCTGTAATATCGTTATTGTAAATAAATATTGGTGTGGTGACGGAACTCCTGCCTCCCGTGGATTACTACAGTCCTGAAGGACATATCTCCCTGACTGGGCTTGTAGCAAGTGGTGAGAGAACCAATACAAGTGAAAACCTCCTTAATCTTGTCCATGTCAAACTACTGGTTACAGATGCATCTGCCCATAACAGTATTGGTAAGAGTGACCATTTTACAGTTCTTGTGGAATGAAGTACCATCTTTACATGAAGGGCATCCTCCTGCATCAATAACCTCTTCATCAGTTCTCAGTTTGGGTTCCACTAGGACTACCCAGTTCCAGACTTCATTACAGCTTTGGTCCAACCATGATCAATAAAGCTGAATTCTGGAGGGGAGTGAGAATGATTGCCCTTGACATCAAGGCAGCATTTGACCAAGTGTGCCATCAAGGAGCCCTTTTAAAATTGGAAGTAAATAAACATCAGAAGGGAATCTCTCTTCTGGCTCGAGTTAAAGCTAGCACAAAGGAAGATTGTTCTAGTCGTGGAGACCAATCCTCTTAGATGGACCTTGGACACCACCCTGAGTACTCCTGCAGCGTTGTCATGGGGCTAAGATGATCTTTAGCTGCCTCATCAGAGACCTTCCCACCATTATAAAGTCAGAAGTGGGGATGCTTATTAATTGATGCAATGTTCAGTAAGTTATCTGCAGCATCTCTTGACACCCTAAAGCCTTTCCACCATCTCCAAGGTATATGTCAGGAGAGTCTCCACTTGCCTAGATCACTGCAATTCTAACATAATTCAGCAAGTACAACGTCATTCAGTACAAAGCAGCCCACTTGATTGGAACCCCATCCACCATTTTAAACAATCACTCCCTCCAACACCGACACACCATAGTTGCAGTGTCAATAAAGCATGCAGCATCCTGGGTTTTATCAATAGCAGCATAGAGGACAAAAGCAAAGGAAGTTATGTTAAACCTGTATAAATCACTGGTTTAGTCTCAACTGGAGTCTTGCACCACACTGAAAGAAGAATGCGAAGATATGAAAGAGGGTGCAGAAAAGATTCATGAAAATGATTCCAGGGATGAGGAATTTTGGTTGCATAGATGGGAGAAAATGGGAGTGCTCTCGTTGGAGAAGAGAAGGATGGGAGCAGATTTGATAGAGGTATTCAAAATCAGGAGGGATCTGGACAGAGTAGATAGGGAGAAACTGTTCCCATTGATGGAAAGATCAAGAACCAGCACTGATTTAACATAATTGACAAAATTAACAATGGTGACATGAGGAAAAACGTTTATATAGCAAGTAGATACGATCTGGAATGAACTGCCTGAAAGCAT
Source organism: Scyliorhinus canicula (assembly GCF_902713615.1). Lineage (NCBI taxonomy): Eukaryota > Metazoa > Chordata > Chondrichthyes > Carcharhiniformes > Scyliorhinidae > Scyliorhinus > Scyliorhinus canicula. The sequence goes on from NC_052146.1 coordinate 264,642,922, forward strand.
GGTGGAGGCAGCTTCGATTGAGGCATTCGAGAATGGATTAGATTTGTAATCTGAAAAGAATAATGCTGAAAACTTGAAAGTCAGTTAACAGTGAGAAAGATTATAATGGACTTCAAGAGGACATAGGCTGGTGAAATGGGTGAATATATGGCAGATGAAATTCAATGTCGATGAATGTGAGGTGATAAATTTTGAAAGGAAGAATGAGGAGAGAATGCATTTTTAATGGTACAGTTTTAAAGAAGGTGCAAGGACTCCAAATTGGAGCATTTTCTTCAATTCTGGGCACTACACTTTAGGAAGAATGTGATGACTTTGAAGTGGGTATAGAAGTGAGACATTAGAGTGGTTCCAGAGATGAGGAGTTAGTTACATGGGAGAATTACAGAAGCTGGGTTAAGAGGAAATTTGTTAGAGGTGTTTAAAACTATGAAAGGTTTTGATGGAATACATAAAAATAATTGTTTCCAGTGGCTAAAGGGTTGATAACCAGAAGTCACAGATTTTAAATGATTGCCAAAAGAAAATGAGGATTTTGAATGTAGTGGCTTCAGATTCAATGTAGTCATCAAAGGGAATGGGAAATATAATTGAAGGAGAAAAATATTGCAGAATCTAGGAAAAAGGCAGAAGAGAGGGATGAGCTGGACTGTTCTTTGAAAGAGCTGGTGCAGGTTCAATGGACCAAGTGGTCTCCTAGGACTGCGAAGTGTATATAAAGCATTCCATTTCCCAGAATGTATATCTGTTCACTTAATAGGCACAAATGTGAGACCTCTAGTATCATCCAATATTGCTTGTTTTTTAAAAATGTACAATGAAGGTTATTAGGAAATATACATATTAATGAAGTGATGTTAAATTTACCATCTTTCCTATGCTCTTACTGTTGTTTAAAATGCAGTTAAACTTATCAGTTATATTTGGTTCACTTAATTATTTAGGGGTATATCAAATCAGCAAACAAATTAAAGCGCATGATGGCAGTGTATTTACTCTCTGCCAAATGAGAAATGGAATGCTGCTTACAGGAGGCGGGAAGGATCGTAAAATCATCCTGTGGGATCATGACCTCGTTGCAGAAAGAGAAATTGAGGTAAGCCTATGCGACATCCTGATAAGATTGTAAAAGTATTTTCAGGTTTAAAAAAAATTAAGTATACTAAAATGATTGTTTCTGAACAAGTTCTCCTTTTACTGGGTGAATTGTCAAGCAGCTTCAGGTACAAAGTTTGATTGCAGGTTCTATTAACAGAAAAGTAACCCGTTGAATAAAGGAAAGATTTAGGGCGGGGTTTTCCGGCCCTTCCCACCAGCAGGATCTTCCGGTCTCACCGAAGGCGACTCCCCCGCACTAGGTTCCCCAGTGGCGGTACAAGCAAGCAACCCACAACGCTATAGACATCAGCGGGGCCAGAAGATCCAGCCAATGGATAGCCACCTCCACCGCCAGAAAACGTGCCACATGGGGCTGGAAATTCCCACCCCTAGTCTGTCAAGGATACAATGGTTTGAAGGGTGCAGGGATTATTTTAAGAACCTTCTGCAGGGAGAGGTTTCTCCTCTACACTTCCCTATTTCCCTTAGAGATGATACCAAACATAATTGACAGAACTTCCCAGCCATGGAATGCCCATCACTGCAAACAAAAGTATCAAGATTCTGGGAACCTTACAGTGTCCCAGTCTCATGTAGATATGTCATCACCATCTTTATTATCAATATGTTGGAATTCTCTAGAAAGCACCACTCTGAAAGCATCATCGCCAGAACAATTGCAGCGGTTTCTTGAGTATTCCCATTATAATCTTTTCAAAGCAATTAGGGATGATCAAAAAATCCACGATGCACAATCAGTGAAGACCTTAATTTCCCTCCGAGTCAGATTTTAATGTTCAGAGATGCATGCACATAATCTAGATCAACGTTTCCAGCGCAGAACTGAGGAAGTAAAACTGTCAGAGATGCTATTATTTGGATCTAACTTTGAACTGTTATCCCTCTTGTGGCAGATCCCAGAGTACTATCAAAGAAGAATAGGGCATAATTTCACACTCAACAAGCATTTTGGAAACAGAAAACTTGGTTCTTTAACTCATTGGTGTTTCTGTGGCTTTGCTGTGTGCAGCTTGCTTGCCGTTCATGCATCTTTAAGAATTATTTGTTGCCTAATCATCATAAGGTCCTATAGTGTGCACCATGCCCAAGTAAGTGGCTGTGCAAATTAGTTGTTTCCTGAACACTACGCTATGCTTGAGGATGATAAAATCATTGAATCCCTGCAGTGCAGAAGTAGGCCATTTGTCCCATTGAGTCTTCACCGACCCATCAGAAGAACGTTCTGCCCTTGTCCAGTCACCCGTCCACCCTGCCCTATCCCCATAACCTAACCTGCACAGCCCTGGACACTAAGGGAGAATTTATCATGGCCAGTCCACCTAATCCGCATATTTTTGGATAAGGGAGCACCTGGAGAGGAAACCCACGTAGACAAGGGGAGAATGTACAAACTCCACACCAACATTGGCCATTGACCAAACGCCGGAATTGAACTGGGTCCCTGCCGCTGTGAGGCAGCAGTGCTAACCATTGTGCTGCCCATAAAGATTTGGAAGGTGCTTTGTAAGATCTTACACTAAGATAGGGAACTGCGTCTCAGAAAATCTTGAAAGGAACCACCATCTTTCAATGTTACAATGTGGCACTTGGCAGATAATGGGCAGGAAAAGCATTAAAACTGGTCTTTATAGAGTTTGTTTTCTGCTGCAATAATCTGAATTTAGATTTAAAGAGAATTTCAGGCCAAGGTAACAGATACTTATAATTTTTATATCACTTCTGAATGAAATGATATATTAGTATATTTGTTTTATTCTCCTATTCAGTTGAAATACAAAATATATATGGTCCGAAATGTTACTGTAGTGGTGTCATATTGTCATATAATATGTTTAAACAGTTCAGTGTGTAATTTTATCTTGTATTGTTCTGTTGCTGTAGGTTCCTGATCAGTTTGGAGCCATTCGAGCGGTAGCAGAGGGGAAGGGGGACCAATTTCTGATTGGCACATCACGCAACTTCATTTTAAGAGGAACATTCAATGATGGCTTCCAGATAGAAGTACAGGTGAGTGAGTGATTGGAGTTTATTTAAATAACTAAGTGCTGCTTTGCTGTAAATAAAGTAGTGTTTTTTAGGACCAACATGAGTGCGAAAAAGAGATTTTTCACATTAGTCTTAATAAAAATGCAGATATTTCACATTTTTTGAGTCTACAACACACATTTTCTTTTGAATGCCTTTTTGCACATTTTAATTGCTACTGCAAAATAAAATGTAATCTGAACAAGGTTTGGTTAAAATGTACTTCGCAATTTTATTTTGGAAGTTCTTTAAATTATTTATCTGTATCTTATGACATATACATTTTATACACAATGCTCTTGCTTACTTGATGTGTTTTAGTTTAGAAAACTCACATGTCAACATGTGGTAAGACCTTAGCTAAATCTTTCAGTGTTTCTTGATGAACTAATCAAATAATTCGAAATGTTTTTTGAAAAATAAATTCTGCATTTTTCTCATCTTGAATTTCTAATGTTCAAAATAGTGTTCAAACTTTTTAACAATTGAAGCAATTTAAAAAGAAATTACAAATTTAACAGTTAACTATGGAAATTTCCTCTTTTTTTTTCTCCAATTTTTTCATACTGCAAAATATATTTCAGGGTTCAATCATGCACACCATTATTCTGATTATAAGCAGGAGAACTAATTTGGTTCTCTGAATTGGAAATTATTTGATGCAGTAGATAAGTCTGCTGTTTACTACACAGGCTGAAAGGGACCTATTCTATAATGTGTCGAGCATATTATTTTTAAAAAGTTAATAGTTGTAACAGGAAAAAATTTGTATAGAATTCTGACTAGGGGCAGCATGGTGGCGCAGTGATTAATACTGCTGCCTCACGGCGCCGAGGTCCCAGGTTCAATCCCGGCTCTCGGTCACTGTCTATGTGGAGTTCACACATTCTCCTCGTGTTTGTGTGGGTTTCACCCCGACAACCTAAAGATGTGCAGGCTAGGTGGATTGGCCACGCTAAATTGCCCCTTAATTTTCATTTCATTTCATTTTCAATTGGAAGAAATGAATTGGGTGCTCTAAACTTATTTATAAAAAAATAATTCTGACTAGATTGTATAGTCGAACCTAATGCTTGTTTTTTAAATTGTGGCAGGGTCACACAGATGAACTCTGGGGTCTTGCCACACATCCTTTCAAGGACCTTTTCTTGACCTGTGCCCAGGATCGACAGGTTTGCTTGTGGAATTCCGTGGACCACACACTCGAGTGGAACAAAATCTTAGATGTAATTATTTTTTGTATTTTCAAGTTAATTTTGTAAAACTGTGAGATTGCACATATTGATTTTTTTTTAAGATCCCATGTGAGGATGGGAGGGATATTTTTTCTGAAAAATTTAAACCCATCAAGTCTCTTCGTATTAATTCCCCAATGTGTTTGGTTCTGACCAGCAGTCTGTTGAAGATGATACGATGAAACAATGTTGGAACAAATAAGGTCATATATTGTCTTTGATTTATTGCTACAGAATTATTTTAATTATGGTTGTTTTCAGTCCATTGGGAGTTCTGGGCCGGGATTCTCCCCTGCCTGGCGGGGCAGGGGGTCCCGGCGTAGCGGACTGGCGCCAACCACTCCGGCGTCGGGCCTCCCCAAAGGTGTGCAATTCTCCGCACCTTTAGGGGATAGGCCCGCGCCGGAGTGGTTTCAGCCACGCCGACTGGGGCCAAAACCGACACCAATGGCCTTTGGCGCCCGCCGCCCGGCGTCGGGGCTGACCGAAAGGCATTCGACGGTCCGCACATGTGGTGGTGCGTTAGCGGCCGCTGACGTCACCACCAGCGCATGCACGGTAGGGCGGGTCTCTTCCGCCTCCGCCATGGTGGAGGCCGTGGCAGCAGCGGAAGAAAAAGAGTGCCCCCACGGTACTGGCCAGCCCGCCGATCGATGAGCCCCCATCGCGGGCCAGGCTACCGTGGGGGCACCCCCTGGGGTCCGATCGCCCCGCCCCCCCCCCCGGGGGCCCGCTCGCGCCGCCGGCACCAGAGGTGCTCCAATTCCTGCCGGCGGGAGACGCCTGTCAGCGGCGGGACTTCGACCCATCGCGGGACGGAGAATCGCCGCAGGGGGCACGCCGATCGGCGGGGCGTGATTCCTGCTCCCGCCGATTCCTGGGTGGTAGGAGAATTCCGCCCCTGATGTCTTTGTGTGAAGTGACATTCAACTCTTTCTAGAAAAACAAGTTTGTTATATTGCAACACCACACTGTTTAGATATAAGGTTTGACACGGGTCAGGTCCAAAGACCAGGGTGTGGGTTGGACTCAGGCTCCTGGCAGAGAAGGTGTTTTGTGCAAAAATGACCCGGGAGATTGTCAATGTGGACCTTTATTTTTTAAAAAATAGGGAGGTTTCTGCCTGGACTTTTTGGGAGACTCTGAAGGCAGTGGTTCGGGGGATATTATCTCCTATAAGACCCCATAGGGATAAACTGAAGTGAGTAGAAAGATAAAGGTTGAATTGTAGAATTGGTTGAAAAGTAGAATTGCGGTTGAAAAGTAGAATTGCGGTATGCGGTGACCCCCAACTAAGGAATTATTGGCGGAGCAGAAGGAGCTTCAGGAGATTTTTGATTTTCTGACGACTGTGAAGGCGATGAGGCAGCTTCGCTTGCGAGGGGTGTTGAATATTAATATGGGGAGAAGGCGAGTCGATTACTAGCTCATCATTTGAGACGGCAGGCTCCTAGAAGAGAAATTTGATAAGAGAGGCAGGAGGCGGGTTGGTAACAATGCCGGAAAAAATAAATAGGGCATTTGAACAATTCTACCAGGCATTTTACAGATCAGAGCCCTGGGGAGGAAGGAGAGATGGGACGATTCTCAGATGGGTTGGTGTTTCCAGAGGTTGATGAGGGGGAGAGGTGAGGATTGGAGAAATCACTAGGGCTGCAGGAAATAACGGAGGGGGAAGGACTGTTGCAATCCGGGAAAGCACTGGGGCCAGATGGATTCATGGTAGAGTTCTATAAACAGTTTTTACTGGAACTAGCACCCCGTCTCCTAGCTATGTACAATTAATTGATGGTGCAGGGGAAATTGCTGGCCACACTCACACAGGCCTCGATTTTGTTGATACCGAGAAAGGATTAAGACCCAACAAAGTGTGGGTCTTATGGACCCATTTCCCTACTAAATACGGATGTGAAGATCTTGGCCAAAGAACTAACGAGATTTAGAAGGATGTTTGCTGGAGGTGGTCTCGAAAGTCCAGACTGCATTCATTAAGGGATAACAACTGACCAGTAATATTAGGCAGTTCTTAAATATTGTAATGACTCCGTCAAGGGCGAGAGAGCCCCAGGTTATTATACCTATGGATGCAGAGAAGGCTTTGAACCAAATAAATGGAGATACCTGTTTGAGATCCTGAGGAGATTTGGGTTTGGACCATCATTTATAGAATGGATACGGTTATTATACAACGCACCCACACCGAGTGTGAGGACAAATGGGATTGACTTTAGGTATTTAGGTTACATGGTATCAAATCCGCTGAAGTCTATGGACAAAATAATGGATCTGTTGGGGAAATTTGGGAAATTATCAGGATATAAGCTAAATTTGTCGAAGAATTAAGTATTTCAGGTTAATGCCCAGGGAAGGAGTACAAATCTGGGAGTTTTACCGTTCAAACTGGGTATGCAAACAACAAATGACTGGCACACGATGCACAAATGGAACTTGTCTAGTTTGGTTGAGGACATGAAAAGGGATCTGAATTACCTGCCGTTGTCCTTGGTGGGAAGGATGCCGACAGTTAAGATGAATGTACTACCGGGATTCATATTTGTCTTCCAAACCCTTCCAATATTCCTCCCAAACAATTCTTTCATAGGCTGGACAGAATAATTTTGCAATTTGTGTGGGCAGATAAAACTCCCAGGATTCAGAAGATCTTTTTGCAAAGAGGGCGGAAGATGGTGGGGGGTGGGAGGTGGGGGGGGGGTTTGCACTCCCAAACATAATATACTACTACTGGGTGGCAAATATAGAGAAAGTGAGATGTTGCTGGGGGGCGGGGAGAGTACTCAGTTATATATTTTTTCCAATTAAGGGGCAACTTAGCGTGGCCAATCCTCCTAACCTGCGCATCTTTGGGATGTGGGGGTGAAACCCATGCAGACATGGGGAGAATGTGCAAACTCCACATGTACAGTGACCCAAGGCCAGGATTTGAACCCAGGTCCTCAGCGCCGCAGTCCCAGTGCTAACCACTGTGCCACATGCCCCCCCCTCCAGATGCAATGTATGATGGGTAGTACAGTGAAGGGTTAGAATGGTTGAGGGACTTATTTATTGCAGGAAGGTTTACATAATTGGGGGAATTACATTGGGAATAAGAATTACCTAGGGGGAGTGAATTTAGATATATTCAGGTCTGAAACCTTGCGCACAAAGAATACCCTCTTTTCCTAATCTGACGGAACGGACTTTACTGGAAAAATTGTTAACAACCTGGGGAAGGGAAAAAATTGAGACATTTATGGATGGCTACTGGAAACCGATAAGCCGTCTATGGAAGAAATAAAAAAGAATTTGCAGGAGGAGTTGGGAATCAAGCTTGGAAGGGAGATCTAGAGAGAGATCATGCACCAAATTTACTCAACTTCATCCAGTTCAAGGTTGTGCACAAGAGTTCCACAGATTCACCACCGTCTGGCTGAAGAAATTCCTCCTCCTCTCTGTTTTAAAGGATCGTTCCTTTCGTCTGAGATAGTGCCCTCTGCTTCTAGTTTTTCCTGCAAGTAGAAACATCCTCTCCATGTCCACTCTATCCAGGCCTCGAACATTCCAGTAAGGTTCAATAAGATCCCCCCCCCATCCTTCTAAACTCCAATGAGTACAGACCCAGAGTCCTCAACCATTCCTCATAGGACAAGCTCTTCATTCCAGGGATCATTCGTGTGAACCTCCTCTGGACCCTTTCCAAGGCCAGCACATCCTTCATTAGATACGGGGCCCAAAACTGCTCACAATACTCCAAATAGGGTCTCACCAGAGCCTTATACAGCCTCAGAAGTACATCCCTGGTCTTGTATTCTAGCCCTCTCGACATGAATGCTAACATTGCATTTGCCGTCTTAACTGCCGACTGAACCTACATATTAACCTTAAGAGAATCATGAACAAGGACTCCCATGTCCCTTTGTGCTTCTGATTACCGAGGCATTTCCCCATTTAGAAAATAGTCTATACCTCCATTCCTCCTTCCAAATTGCATAACCTCACACTTTTCCACATTGTATTTCATCTGCCACTTCGTTGTCACTGTCCGAATCCTTCTGCAGCCCATCCCCCCCGTTTCCTCAATTCTGCCTGTCCCTCTACAGATCTTCGTAACATCTGCAAACGTAGCAACAGTGCCTTCAGTGCCTTCTTCCAGATGATTAATGTATACTGTGAAAAACCCCTATATGAGAGAAGGGTTTCGAAGCTATCGCGGAAAACTCACAAACAAAATTAGGTTGACATCGTCAAGGCCAGAGAGAACAAAGGTTTCTATTTTCACCACTCTGGAATTGCAAGTCGGAGCTCCCTCCCGTCCCTCCCTCTGTCTCTGCCCGTCCCTCCCTCTGTCTCCGCCCGTCCCTCCCTCTGTCTCCGCCCGTCCCTCCCTCTGTCTCCGCCCGTCCCTCCCTCTGTCTCCGCCCGTCCCTCCCTCTGTCTCCGCCCGTCCCTCCCTCTGTCTCCGCCCGTCCCTCCCTCTGTCTCCGCCCGTCCCTCCCTCTGTCTCCGCCCGTCCCTCCCTCTGTCTCCGCCCGTCTCTCCCTCTGTCTCCGCCCGTCCCGCCCTCTGTCTCCGCCCGTCCCGCCCTCTGTCTCCGCCCGGCCCTCCCTCTGTCTCCGCCCGTCCCTCCCTCTGTCTCCGCCCGTCCCTCCCTCTGTCTCCGCCCGTCCCTCCCTCTGTCTCCGCCCGTCCCTCCCTCTGTCTCCGCCCGTCTCTCCCTCTGTCTCCGCCCGTCCCGCCCTCTGTCTCCGCCCGTCCCGCCCTCTGTCTCCGCCCGTCCCTCCCTCTGTCTCCGCCCGTCCCTCCCTCCGCCCGTCCCTCCCTCTGTCTCCGCCCGTCCCTCCCTCTGTCTCCGCCCGTCCCTCCCTCTGTCTCCGCCCGTCCCTCCCTCTGTCTCCGCCGTCCCGCCCTCTGTCTCGCCCGTCCCTCCCTCTGTCTCCGCCCGTCCCTCCCTCTGTCTCCGCCCGTCCCTCCCTCTGTCTCCGCCCGTCCCCCCCTCGTCTCCGCCCGTCCCTCCCTCTGTCTCCGCCGTCCCTCCCTCTGTCTCCGCCCGTCACTCCCTCTGTCTCCGCCCGTCCCCTCCCTCTGTCTCCGCCCGTCCCCTCCTCTGTCTCCGCCCGTCCCTCCCTCTGTCTCCGCCCGTCCCTCCCTCTGTCTCCGCCGTCCCTCCCTCTGTCTCCGCCCGTCCCTCCCTCTGTCTCCGCCCGTCCCTCCCTCTGTCTCCGCCCGTCCCTCCCTCTGTCTCCGCCCGTCCCTCCCTCTGTCTCCGCCCGTCCCTCCCTCTGTCTCCGCCCGTCCCTCCCTCTGTCTCCGCCCGTCCCTCCCTCTGTCTCCGCCCGTCCCTCCCTCTGTCTCCGCCCGTCCCTCCCTCTGTCTCCGCCCGTCCCTCCCTCTGTCTCCGCCCGTCCCTCCCTCTGTCGCCGCCCGTCCCTCCCTCTGTCGCCGCCCGTCCCTCCCTCTGTCGCCGCCCGTCCCTCCCTCTGTCGCCGCCCGTCCCTCCCTCTGTCGCCGCCCGTCCCTCCCTCTGTCGCCGCCCGTCCCTCCCTCTGTCGCCGCCCGTCCCTCCCTCTGTCGCCGCCCGTCCCTCCCTCTGTCTCCGCCCGTCCCTCCCTCTGTCGCCGCCCGTCCCTCCCTCTGTCGCCGCCCGTCCCTCCCTCTGTCGCCGCCCGTCCCTCCCTCTGTCGCCGCCCGTCCCTCCCTCTGTCGCCGCCCGTCCCTCCCTCTGTCGCCGCCCGTCCCTCCCTCTGTCGCCGCCCGTCCCTCCCTCTGTCGCCGCCCGTCCCTCCCTCTGTCGCCGGCCCCCCCCCCCTCTGTCGCCGCCCGTCCCTCCCTCTGTCGCCGCCCGTCCCTCCCTCTGTCGCCGCCCGTCCCTCCCTCTGTCGCCGCCCGTCCCTCCCTCTGTCGCCGCCCGTCCCTCCCTCTGTCGCCGCCCGTCCCTCCCTCTGTCGCCGCCCGTCCCTCCCTCTGTCGCCGCCCGTCCCTCCCTCTGTCTCCGCCCGTCCCTCCCTCTGTCTCCGCCCGTCCCTCCCTCTGTCTCCGCCCGTCCCTCCCTCTGTCTCCGCCCGTCTTGCCCTCACGACCCGGCCCTTCTTCAGTGCCCTCCCTTGCCGCCACACTGCCCTCCATCGCCGCCCCCCCCAGATCCGCCCTCCATCGGCTACCCCCACCTGTCCTTCTCTCCGCTTTCCCCGATCCTTCCCTGTGTCCACACCGAGCATGAGTTGCTGTAGGTTTCTTTCCCATGTTGACAAACATGTTGATACTTTCCTTAAAGGGCAGTGCTGGAAAGGTAATTTTTATGACACTTCTCTGGTTGTCTAGATGAAAGTGATGATGGAGTTCAAAGATCATAGAATTTACAGTGCAGAAGGAGGCCATTTGGCGCATCGAGTCTGCACTGGCTCTTGGAAAGAGCACCCTACTTAAGCCCACACCTCCACCCTACCCTATAACCCAATAACCTACCTGACCTTTTTGGACACTAAGGGTAATTTATCATGGCCAATCAACCTAACCTGCACATCTTTGGACCGAGGGAGGAAACTGGAGCATCTGGGGGAGACCCATGCAGACACGGGGAGAACGTGCAGACTCCACACAGACATGACCCAAGCCGGGAATTGAACCTGGGACCCTGGAGCTGTGAAGCAACTATGCTAACCACTGTGCTACCATGCTGCCCTACCAATGTGCTGCCATGCTGCCCTACCACTGTGCTGCCCTACCATTGCGCCACCATGCTGCCCTCTTGACCCATTCCAGTCCTTGCACTGATTATATTCCTGCAATAGTGTTAGGGAGGAAGTATGATCAATATGGGTGGAGATTAGTCATTGAGGTCTACAGCATAGAAAAGGCCCTTCATGCCTGCGCTGGTAAAACCAAACCCCTGACTATTCTAATCCCATTTTCCAGCACTTGCCCCATAGCCTTGTATGGATATCGCAAGTGCACATCTAAACACTTCTGAAATGTTATGAGAATCTCTGCCTCCACCTCCCTTTCAGGGCAGTGAGTTCCTGATTCCCACCACCCTCTGGACGAAAATGTTTTTCATCACATTCCCTCTGAACCTCCTGCCCCTTACCTTAAATCAATACCCCTTGGTCATTGATCCCTTCACCAAAGGGAAAAGGTTATTCCTGTCTACTCTATCTATGCCCCTCATAATTTTATATATCTCAATCATGTTCTCTCTCTCCGCCCCACCCCCAGGTCTGTCTCCTCTGTTGCAATTAAAACAATCCCAGTCCATCCAATCTCTCTTCAGAGCTGAAGCTCTTCAGTCCAAACAACATCCTGGTAAATCTCATTTGTACCCTTTCCAGTGCTATCACATCTCCCCTATAATGTGGATAACAGAATTGCACACAATATTCGAGCTGTGGCCTAACCAACATTTTATACAGTTCCAACATAACCTCCCTGCTCTTAAAATCTATGCCTCGGAAACTCAATGCCTCAGCTAATAAAGGCAAGTATACCATGTGCCTTTTAACCACTGCATCTACCTGCCCTGCTACCTTAAGGGACCACTGTACATGCACACCAAGGTGTTTCCCAGGGTCCTGCCATTTATCACGCATTCCCTTGCCTTGTTTGTCCTGCCGAAGTGCATCACCTCACTTGGGAATAGCAAGGAACAGGAGACGTTGGTGGGAGTAGTTTATAGGCTGCCTAGCTATAATTTATACTGTTTGACTGATAATCAAACAAGAAATGATTGGAGCTTGTAACAAGGGCAATACAATAATTGTGGCTAGAGGCATGGATATTGAGATCAGTAGAAAGGGTGTTTTCTCCTATTTGGTATCTGTTACCATGCCTGATGTAGGTTTGCCTGCCGATTCAAGTAAGTGGTGGCTTTTCCAAATATTCCTGACTTGTCCTTTGCAAATGGTGGAAAACATATGTGAAAAAAACGTGATGCATCAGTGGCCACTATTTTCCTCACAATTCATCAATTGACTCTTGGATGATAATACAGAAGGGTGGGGACAAGAAAGATGAGAGAATTAAATATAATCAGCCTTCTCCCAGCACAACTTCTAGCTCCTTTTGATAGTCAGTGAGCGACAAACTAAAGGATAGGTTGTAGAACCTTTTCGTCCAGAGGGTGGTGGGAGTCTGGAACTCACTGCCTGAGAGGGAGGTGGAGGCAGAGACTCTCATAACATTTCAGAAGTATTTAGATGTACACTTGCAATATCAAGCCACACAAGGCTATGGGCCAAGTGCTAGAAAATGGGATTGAATAGGTTGTGGAATCAAGATGCTAATTGAATGTGGTGAGACATCTGGCTGGCACAAGAATGAACCCATAACCTCAGCTGGTTTGCTCGCATTGGGGTGATTCACTTTGTGATTGTTCCTTACTCCTGCTCAGAGCAGAACATTGACTGTGGTAAATCTTGGAGCCGTGCTACAAGCAGTATTGCCAGTAAAGGTTAATTAAAAACTGTTTCAAATTGGTATCATATCCAGTGTGATTGACTGCACCAGCTTTCCTACTTTTGAAATTTGATTCCAGCTCTGGCACATTTGGTACAGAATCCAGGTTCTGTCGGCAGGCACCTTCAAAAAAAAAAAAAAAAATTGAGAGAATACATTTAAATAACTTTAAATGGAAGTACAATATTTTCTTTGATCTTTCTTTAGGAACCAGGCCATTGTGCTGAATTCCATCCCAGCGGCGTTGTTGTTGCTATAGGAACGCATTCGGGCAGGTAAATCTGATCATGTCTGTTGAGTTTGTCTGTATGTTCATCTGTTTGGAATAGCAAGTTATGCTGCTTTACATTTGAACAGAGAGTTAGAAACTCCACGACTTGCACTGAACTCATAAATTTTGCAACTGAAATCTTTTTAAACATAAATGTATTACTGTCCTACGATCACTCTTGGGGGGAAAAAAAACTATAAAAATGAACAATAGATCAGCTAGCTAACAGTAGTTAATTACAGTAAGAAGCCTTACAACACCAGGTTAAAGTCCAACAGGTTTGTTTCAAATCACTAGCTTTCGGAGCACAGCTCCTTCTGCAATTAATTAGTTAAAATATGAATTCTGCATACATAATGTTAGTGATATTAATTATAAAGACTGCAATCAGGACACTTTTGTGTTCCTGGGACAAAACTGTTCTGTTTATGACCTGCAGCACTTTTACAAGTAAAAAAGAAAGTTAAAATTTCTGTTTTGACTGGAGTACCCTTGCTACCCTCCCAGTGCAATTATTTTGTATGTGAGTAGCTCGCTCAGACTGTTGTTGTACATTGCTACCAATCTACTGTCCAATCTACTTATGTATGATACCTTGAGCAGTGGTACGCATTATTTTCCCATCTCTTTCTCCTCTCAACTCACAGGCAACAATAATAAAAGGCATAATGACTGAATTTAGGATTAAAGTGTGAAAACCCTTATAAAATGTTGCAACTTTATAAAAAAATGGCAGCTTTTAATAGGTGTAATTTTTTTAAGTTTTCATTAACTCGCTGTTCGGAAAGCTTATTATCTGTACTCAGGTGATTGACTTATTTTAAAGCCTTCACGAAGATTAGAAGAAAGTGTAGATCGTTTCACAAAGGAAAACAGTGTTGGATCGTACAGCATGTAATAAATTGCGACATTGGAAATTATGACAAGTTTTTTTTTGTCTCGCAGTCAGGAAGCCGCAGAGTACTTCAAATGCAGGATAGTGGTGCTCTGTGGATTTTATGTGGTTTGGCATTGACGATACAGATTAAAGAATATCCTTATAATAATGAATGATTCAGTTTGTGAATCTGGGCAGGGTACAGAAACACTGAAAAGAGCTGGTCATATCTTGAATTCAAGCAATTATTTCAGTGCAGAGTACTGGTTAGTGTGTTGGTATTGAGAATTTAGATATGGGTAAAATCTGTTGCAGTATTGAACCTTAGCTAAAAAGTTAGCATTGAAAAGAAAGAGTATATCATTCAAAACACACGTCTTGCTGTGTTGGATGGAGGTCTACATATAAGACAATATAAATGTTTCATTTCTTCCCAAAGTATGTCATACAGTGTTCATTATGACTTACTGATGTGTTGTATTCTAAATACCATGGGGAAAATAGTTCACGAATATTTAAACTTACTCGGGTCTGGAATATATTCAAATAAAGATCTATTAGTCCAGACAGTCACATGTCTGGAAAGATCAGAAAAATGAGGCAAAATATGTTCTAAAGTGAGCCTAAAGAATGGCATTTCCAATATGACTGATGTTTTGTCTGATAATCATAGAATCTACAGTGCAGAAGAAGGCCGTTTGGCCCATCGAGTCTGCACCGGCCCCCAGAAAGAGCACCCTAGCCAAGCCCATACCTCCACCCTAACCCCACACCTCCACCCTAACCACCTAACCTTTCTTGGATATTAAGGGCAATTTAGCATAGCCAATCCACCCAACCCGCACATCCCCAGGCTGATGTTGCCGGAGGTTTGTGATATTTGTGGTCTCATTCGCTTGTTATGCTATATTTTGGCTGTTGCTAACATTTTAAAAGATTTCCAAGAAGGGCCAGGTGAAGAAGATCGAGACAGAAAAATTGAAGGGTCATTGCATGCTAAACGTTCTGAGCAGCAGAAAACTATATTGTGGTTCTCATCAGTGAATACATATTTTTCCTTTAAAAAAAAGCCTCAGTATTTGCTTAAAACTAGTATTTTCTGCCAAACCATACTTCCGTACTGGAGGAAGTTACAAGGAATGAAGAATAGGAAAATCAATGCCTATAAAAGAAGTTACAGATAATATTGGACTAAAAGTGGAGGCTTATAATCCTGCCTGAGGATCGGAATTTTTTAGAAACAGGGGGAGATGACCTGATAATTGATAAAAAGGGAACAAAAATCGGAAATGAGAATAAACGAGCAAGAAACAGAAATTTGAGAATTTCTACAGATATGTAAAAAGAAAGAGAGTAGCAAAAGTAAACATTGACCTCTTAAAGAGACGAAAATCGGGTGAACTTCCGGTGGAAGCCATGAAGTGAACGGTCGCACATTTGATAGCTCCTGTTCAAGGTGGAACTTTTCGGTCCTTGCCATGTCTGAGAGGTGGAATTTTGGATAGAAAAAGTAGAAAGAGATGTAGGAGTGCCAGGAGAAGGTGTAACTCCTCTGGTGTGGCTGGTGGATGGATCTACGAACTAGGAGTGGGTCGAGAAGAAGGGAGCTGTTGGAGCAGGAGAGTCTTTGTGTGCCGCAGGTCAAGATGGCGGAAGGCAAAGGGCCTGTCCTGCCTGCCCAGTGCTCAACGGAGCAGCTGGTGGACTTCTTAAATGAGAAGTTCAGCCAGCAGAGAAGGGAAGACCTGGAAGACCTTGCCAAGGTGATAGAGCCACTCAAAACAGGGATTGACCAAGTTGAGCAGAGGCTGGAGTCCCAGGACCAGGCGATCCAGAAAGTGGAGGGGACAGTGGGGGAGCATGAGGAACATCTCGCCTCATTGGTGGCCGAGGAGGAGGGTGATGCAGGAGATCGAAGAGAGGCTGAAAGTGAAGGTGGAGGATCTGGAGAACCGCTCCAGAACCCAAAATTTGCGGATCGTGGGGATGCCCAAAAGCATTGAAGGAGCGGAGGCTGACGCGCATGTGGCCAAAATACTGGAAAAGCTGACTAGGGAGGGGACCTTTGACCAGCTTCTGGAGGCCGACTGAGTGCACAGGGCGTTGATAGGGAGGCCAAAGGCAGGCGGGCATTTGAGGAGGATAGTGGCACCGCTTCTTGGGCAAAGAAAAGATTCTTCGGTGGGCGAGACAGACGAGGAGGTGCACCTGGGAGTAGAATAAGTTGGGGGTGTACCAACACCTGGGCGCAGAACTGGCGAAGAGGATGGCTCGGTTTAATTGGGTCAAGGCTGCCCTCTTCAGGAAGGGGGTGCTGTTTGGAGTGCTGTATCCACCCTCTGGGTGACTATTCAGAATCAAGAATACTAATTTGGTACGCCAGAGGAGGAGCTGGAGTTTCTACGGTACAATGGAAAGGCTGGAGAAGGAAGACATTGAACTTTTGAGGAGCTGTGGTCTCTTGGTTGTTTTTGGAGAGTCTTTTCTCCTCTGAAATATTTTGTTGGGTTTGGTGGCGATTGGGGAGCATCAGGGGTGAGTTCACCTTTTTCTGTATTTTTGTTTCTTTATTTCTTGGGGTAGTGTGGACGAGAGGAGGGGAATCAGCGGGGTAGGAGGTTTGAAGTCCTTGGGCGGGGGCTGCCATACTAACTGGCTGGGCTAGTTAACTGGAGCACAGTGGGGGGGCCATTGAGGTGGTGGGTACAGGGTAGGGGGATGGGGCTGTTTTGTTTGGGAGTGAGGGTTGCTGACAAGGATGTTGTTGGTGTGGCACAGTTGGAAAGGGAGTGATGACGGTGGGCATCTGAGGGTGGGCCTAGAGGGTCGCATGACACAGGCCGGGGGCTGGCCCAAAAAGGTATATGGTTGATCAGCTAGGGAGAGAGGCGGGGGAACCCCCCAACCAGGCTGGTCACGTGGAACGTGAGGGGACTGAATGGGCCGATCAAATAATCACGTCTGTTCGCACACCTGAGGAGTTTGTAGGCAGATATGCCTTTTCTACAGGAGACCCATTAAAGATAAGGATTCAGACAAGGTTGAGGAAAGGATGGGTGGAGCAAGTGTTCCATTCGTGACTGGACATGCAGACGAGGGGGGTGGTGGTCCTGGTGAATAGGCGGGTGGCGTTCGAGGTGGGGAACATTGTGTCATGTTTGTGATGGTTAGTGGGAAGCTGGAGGGGATGCCAGTGGTCCTGGTAAATGTTTATGCCCCAAATTGAAATGATGTGGCGTTTGAAGCGGGTGCTGTGGAAGATTCTTGACCTGAACCTGCACCAGTTGATCATGGGGGAGGGGGGGGTTAATACAAGTTTGGACTGGTCAAGCCCGAGATTGGGGAAGGTGTCGACAGTGGCAAAGGAGCTGAATGGGTTTATGGAATGTTTTTTGGGGGGCGGGTGTTGGACCCGTGGAGGTTTCGGAGGCCGAGGGCGAAATAAATGTTGTATTTTTACCATGTGCATAGGGTGTACTCCCGGATTGACATTTCTGTGGTGGACAAGGCATTGTTGGTGGGGGTAGTCGACTCAGAGTATTCGCCGATTGTGGTCTCAGACCACATGCCGCACTGGATGGATTTCAGAGTGGTAGAGTGGACCGGGGGGGGGGGGGGGGGGGGGGGGGGGGGGGGTAGGTAGGGCAGTGCCCACAGTGGAGGCTGGATGTGGGGCTGTGGCAGATGAGGTAGTATGTGAGCAGGTGAGGCCGCCATTCGTGATACATGGAGAGCTGAATGACATGGGGGAGGCCATGGCCACCACGCTGTGGGAGGCACTCAAGGCACTGGTTCGGTGGGAGTTTATTTTGATTCTGTCGCATCGGGAGAAGGTGGAACGGGCAGAGATGGCAAGGCTGGTGGAAGAGATTTTAAAGGTGGACAAGAGGCACCCGGAGGCCCTGGAGGCAGGGTTCTTGAGGGAGAGGCAGATGCTCCAGATGGAGTTTGGATTGGCGTCCACGGGGAAGGCGGTAGGGCATTTGCGGAGCGCCAGGGGGGCAATGTGGGGGGGGGGGGGGGGGGGGGCAAATGCGAGTATGGGGGGAGGGGGGAGGCAGTAGGATGCTGGCCCACGAGTTTAGGAAACAGGAGTAGCAAGGGAGATTGATGTGAAGGACAGGACAGGACAGGAAGGGTGGTGCTGGACCCGGGGTAAATGGGGTGTTTGCGGAATTTTACAGGGTTATATCAGTCAGAGACCCCGGCCGGGGGGGGGGAGGGAATACGGCGGTTCCTGGATGGGTTGGAGTTTCCCAGTGTGGACGAGGAGTTGGTACAAGGTTTGGGGGCCCATATTGGGTTGAGGGAGGTGATGGAGAGTATGGGGGCGATACAGGCAGGGAAGGCCCTGGGTCCAGATGGGTTCCCGGTGGAGTTATATAAAAGGTTTGGGGGGGGACCTGGGGCCTTTGCTGGGGAGGGCATATAATGAGGCTAGGGAGAGGGGGGAATTCCCCTTGCACTATCGCAGGCATCCATCTCCCTGGTACTGAAAAAAATAAGGATCTGGAGCTGTGTGGATCGTACTGTCCGATATTGTTGCTGAATGTGGATGCTAAGTTGTTGGCAAAGTTGTTGGCTTTGCAAATTGAGGACTGTGTCCCGGGGTTGATCGGTGAGGGCCAAACGGAGTTTTGTGAAAGGAAGGCAGTTGTCAGCAAATCTGAGGAGGTTTCTTAACACGATTATGATGCTCTCAAAGCGGCAGGAAGTGGAAGTGGCAGTAGCGATGGACGTGGAGAAGGCTTTCGACTGGGTGGAATGGGAATATCTGTGGGAGGTGCTGAGCTGGTTTGGGTTTGGGCAGCTGTTTGTGGACTGGGTTTGGTTGTTGTACAAGGCACCGGTCGCAAGTGTGCAGACAAACCGGGTATGTTCAGGATATTTTGGGTTGCCCCATGGGACGAGGCAGGGTGCCCACTCTCCCCGTTGCTTTTTGCCTAGGCTACAGAGCCATTGGCTATGACGTCTAGAGCATCGAGAGTCTGTAAAGGGATTGTGCAGCGGGGGGGTTGGTGGTGCATAGGGTTTTGTTTTACGCGGACGACCTGCTGTTAAATATTACAGACCCATTGGGGGGCATTGGCAGCATTATGGGAATTTTGGAGGATTTTGGTCGGTTCTCTGGGTACAAGTTGAACATGGGAGATAGCAAAGTGTTTTCGATTGAGACCAGAGGCCAGGAGAGGGAGTTGGGGGAGCTGCCATTTAAGGTGGTGTGGACGAGCTTCAAATATTTGGGCATCCAGCTGACCTGGGTTGGGCGCAGTTACATGAGTTAAATTTGACTGGGTTGGTGGAGCAGATGAAGGAGGATTTTAAGAGGTGGCCCACTGTCATTGGTGGGACGAGTGCAGACAGTGAAGATGACAGTGCTAACAAGATTCCTGGTTATATTTCAGGACCTCTCGATTTTTGTCCTGAAATCCTTCTTTAACAAGGTTAATGTATTTATCTCCAGGTTTGCATGGGCGGTAGACCCCGCAGGTAAAAAGGTTTTGTTTGGTGCAAGGCATGGGGTGGGGGCAGGGTTGCCGTTGCCATATATAATGAATTCCTACTGGGCGGCTAATATCGCTATGGTCATGAAATGGGTAGTGGGGAGGGGTCGGTATGGGGGTGGATGGAGGTGGCTTGTAGGGGAACGAGCTTAGGGGCATTGTTGACAGGGCCTCAGCCATTCTTGTCGGCCAGGTACTCATTGAGCCCAGTGGTGGTGTTGGCCTTGAGGGTATTTTCATAGAATTTACAGTGCAGAAGGAGGCCATTCGGCCCATTGAGTCTGCACCAGCCCTTGGAAAGAGCACCCCACTTAAGCCGCACACTTCCACCCTATCCCCGGAACCCAGTAACCCCCACCTAACCTTTTTTTGTGGACGCTAAGGGCAATTTAACATGGCCAATCCTGCTAACCTGCACATCTTTGGATTATGGGAGGAAACCGGAGCACCCGGTGGAAACCCATACAGACACGGGGAGAACGTGGAGACTCCGCAGACCGTGACCCAAGTCAGGAATCGAATCGGGGACCATGGAGCTGTGAAGAAACGGTGCTAACCACTATGCTACCGTGCTGCCCCATGGGGGCAGTGGAGGCAGCATTTGAGACTGGAGGGTGCCTCAGTGTGAGCACCGATTTGTGATAATCATACGTTTGCACCAGTGGGGGGGGGGGGGGGGGGGGGGGGGGGGGCGTTGAATGCGAGGTTTGTGTAGTGGCAACGGGCACGGATTGAATGATTCGGGGACCTGTTCGTAGGGGGCAGCTTTACAAAATTAGAGATCCTGGAGGAGGAATATGAGTTGCGGGACCGATATGAAGGGGAATAGTTTTAGGTACTTAGGGGTCCAGGATTTCGCGAGGTGAGCGGTACCTTCCTTTCCCAGGGCTACAGGCTAAGGTGTTGTCAAAGGAGGGAGTAGGGGAGAGGAAGGTGTCCGAAGTTTACATGGAGCTGATGGACTGGGAGGGAGTCCTGAAGGGAGACATTAAACTGAAGAGGAATGGGGGAGTGAGATAGAGGCCAAGATGTGGGAGGAGGCCCTGCCGAGAGTGAATGCGTCCTCTTCATGTGCAAAGCTGTCTTATTCAGTTTAAGGTAGTCCACAGGGCACATATGATGGTGGCAAAGATGAGTAGATTCTTTGAGAGAGTAGAGGACAGGTACGGGTGGTGCACGGGGAGGTCCGCGAATCATGGCCACATGTTTTGGGCATGTCCTAAATTGAAGGAGTTCTGGCAGGGGTTTGCAATCGTAATGTCCGAGGTGTTGGGGGTGAAAGTGGCCCCGAGTCCAGAGGTAGCGATATTGCCGGTGTCGGAAGACCCAGGGATCCAGGAGGCGAGAGAGGACGAATTCTCGGCCTTTGCCTCCCTGATAGCCCAGAGATGGATTTTGCTTAGGTGGAGGGACCCGACGCTGCCGAAAGCGGGGGTTTGGCTGCGTGACCTGGCACTATTCCTGAGGTTGGAGGAAGTCAAGTTCACCTTGAGGGGTTGGTTGATGGTTTCGCTTGGAGGTGGAAGCCATTCAATGACTTCTTTAAGGAGGATTGAGGTGTCAGCAGAGGGGGAGTGGAGGTGGGAGGGGGTTAAAAGGGGGGAAAGCAGGATGGGAGTAGGGGGGGAAGGCAGGGGGAGAGTGGGTGTTGGTGTTATGTTGTATAATTTTACTTCTCTTATCTGTTATGTTTGTTGTTTGTTTATGCAAATGCCTGAATAAAATATTTTTTTTAAAGAGACAAAAATTGGGGAAATTGTCATCTTCACAACAAGACAATAAGCTACAATAATAATGGGTGCATTAGTCCTGGTTTTAGTTCTTTCAAAATCAAAATTCCCTGGATTCTAAAATAGACCCAGTAGATTGGGAGGCAGCAAATGTTCAAGAAAGGAGGGAATTACAAGCCTGTTAGCATGACATCAGTCATGAAGGAAATGCTGGAATCTATTATTGCGGAGGAATTAAGGAGGATAGCATGATTAGGCAAAATCAAAATGTTTTTATCAAAAGAAAATTGTATCTACCAAAGGTTTTTGGAGGATGTAACTAACAGGATAAATAAAGGAGAACCAGTGAAGGTAGTATATTTGGATTTCTAAAAGACATCCAACAAGATGCCACATGAAAGGTTATTGCAGGAGATTAAGGCTCGGTGGATGCTGAGAACTGAATTATTTACAATTTATATTAATGACCTATTTGAAAGTACCAAGATTAATGTATTCAAGTTCACTAAAGATACAAAACTAGGTGCAGATACTAAGTTGTAAGGATGATTGAAAGAGGCTGCGAAGGTATGTAAACAGATCAAATGAATAAGCAATAATGTGTCAAATGTGGGGAAATATGAAGTAATTCACTTTGGTAAGAAGAATAGAAAAACAGAAGTTTTTTAAATCACGAGAAACTTTTAAATTTTGGTATTCCGAGATTTGGTGTCCTCACACAAAAAGACAAACTAAAAATGTAAGTGCAGCAAACAGTGTGGAAGACAAATGGCATATTGTCCTTTGTTGCAAAGGGGTTGGAGAACAAGAATAAGGAAATCTTGCTACAATTTTACAGGGCCTTGGTGAGATCACATCTAGAGTACTGTACATAATTTTAAGTCGTCTTGCATTTGGAAAGACACATTGCCACTGGAAATTAAGTAGTGGAGATTCACTAGATTGATTCCTGGGATGACAGGATTGTTCTATGATGAGAGATTGAGTAGAATAGGCCATACTGTCTGGAGTTTCAGGGAATTAGGTGATCTCATTCTATCTTAGAAGATTCTGAGGGGCTTTGTCGGGGTAGATCCCGTGAGGTTGCTTTCTCCTGGCAGGAGAGCCTGGAACTAATGGTCATAATCTCAGATTAAGTGGTCCGTTTTTTAAAGACTAACGTGAGAGTGTTGTGAATCTTTGAAATTCCCAACCCTAGAGGGCTGTGCGTAAACTTCAACTCTACCTCTATCAGATTACATGTTGTTTTTTAACCTTGACACTAGTTCCCATCAAACAACACTTTTCATGCAAATACAGCTCTTGTTCTACTTACACATAAAAAGGCAACACTTGCATTAAGGAAGCAGTCTTTATTCTGTTAGGGACATTCGTTCGGAACCCTTTTCCAAAGCTTTCTCTTTGTGACTTTTTTATGGTCTCTTCGATGGCTGCTTACACCTCCTCGGGTCGCAGATTTCATCACCTGTCTCATTGCTGCTCACATCTTTCTCTGTTCCAGATTGATTCTCATCCTCTCTCTCAAGCTCAGACCAGCCCTTCAAAGGTCTTCCTCTGAAATGTCCAGACTGGAATTTATGAACTGTAATCGGGCTGCTTTGCCCACAAACGACACGAGAGCTATGCCATTTATATGCAACTACCTCTCATTGACAGACAAATGGTCATCAGATAATGGCTGGTTGTGCAGGAATGTCCCGAAAGACAATAAATCTTGGGCAAATTCCCTTATGCATTCCCTAATGGGTCAAGTCTGAATGGACCATTTGACTCTGCCAGGTGTGGGCATATCCCTTTGAGTCCGAATTCATTGTATTTTCCTTCGGTCTGTTTACCCTTAAACTGTCTGCTACACCTTGGACCCCCATTTCTAGACCCAAGTTCCTAATATCCCCTGCATCTTCTTTAAATTGTGTTGTGTCCAGTCCCATTTGACTACTATCACCATTTAAGGTGTGTGTGAGTTGTTGCTGAGACAGATAGCTACAGGACAGGCTTTTTCCGCCTCCAATAGTGTGTTCAACTTGGCCCTTCTCTCAGCCTACCTGCTGCTAAATTCCTCATTTATGCCTTCATTACCTCCACACTTGGCTAATCCAATGCACTTCTCCCTTGTTGTACCCTCCATAAGTTTGAAGCCATGCAAAACCCTTCTACTTATGTCTTATCTCAGAGGAAGTCCTGTTCCCTATCATCCCTGCGTTTGCTTACCCATATTGGCTCCCAGTCAAGCAACTAGACCAGGTGACCAATTTTTTTAGTCACGTGATCTAATATGTCCTTAGTGTCATAGTTTGATTTGTCCGTGTTTGTACGGGTCTCATCCGTACAACCCAAAGATGTGCAAAGTAGGTGGACTTGCCATGCTAAATAGCACCTTAATTGGAAGAAAAATTAATTAGGTACATTTTTAAAAAAAATTTAAAGTTTGATTATTCGATGTTCCCTTGAAGCACCTTAGGGCATTTCATTACAGGAAGGGTGCTATATCAATGTAAGTTGTTGAATGAGATTCCAACAATGCCGTACTTAACGTTTTATCTGACTAATAAGTTCCAAGGCAAGAGGAAAGATGTGAGAGTGAGGGTGCCTACTTTCCCAAAACATTTAAAACAATTCTGTAAATTAATGAAATACACCACCAAAACCTGGCAAAATACTGCAGATACTGGAAATCTGAAAGGACTGACAATACTCAACAAGTGTAGCAGCATTTATGGAGAGAAGAGAAACAGGATTGAGGTTTCAACTCGTGACCTTTCATCAAAGCAGGGAAAAGATAGCAATGCGATGAGTTTTGAGCAAGTGAATGGGGGAAGGATGAGAAAAAGAACAGCAGGGCATGTTTGAAAGGGTGGAAGGGCCTGATCGCATTAGCTCTGTTTCTCTCTTCCCCCGATGCTGCCAGGCTAACTGAGTGCTCCCAGCATTTTCTGGTTTTATTTTTAAACTTGGTTTGATGCCACATTGGAGACGTGCTGTATGCAATATAAAATCCAAGTTATACAAGATCCCTCCACTAGGTCTTTCACAAGGTTTCTATCCAGTCAGGTTGAGGTTTGCCTTTGGTGTTATTCGGTTTGTTTTACATTGTTAAACTGAAACTGCTTACCAAGATGCAAAAATATTCTTGTAACTGCACCATTAAAAGGTGGCTTAATTTTTTTTTTAAATCGTTTAAATTTGGCTTTTTAAAAAACATCATTTAACTTATGGCATTCTACATTTTGTAGGCCTCACCCATGACTTTAATTCTACTCTTATTACTCCAGTGATTGCACATGGCAGCCAAGTGAGAATCAGAAATTAATATCCGGTGAACCATTGGGAAATGTTTCCAGGCATCCAATTTTCAGACACTGTTTTTATTGTTTCCTCTGTAGTATTTAAATAAAGGTTGAGAGTTTCACAGTCATAACCAAGAAAAACATTGAAATCTGTCAAACTGTCAGAGAACTTTGGAATATAATCAATGGGAAAGTAATGATTGTCAAAAGTATGCCTTCACACAATGGGCCCATTCTAAGCAATCGTTTAAAGCATACACCTCAATATTAGATTCTTTGGCTGACACTCGAGTAGTGCATTCTGTACTTGTTAACTAAACTTTATTCACAATTAAAGACAAACGGCAGGCATCTCTCTTCACTTTCAGGCATAGCCGAATGTAACTCAATTAGAATGCTAACATAGCAGAGCTAAGCGTAAAAAAGTGATAATCAGAATGAATTATCTGGTTAAATGTAAAACCTAAAATGATTAATGGTCCAAGGAAGATGTTTCCAAGCAAATATAATATTTATTGATGCGTGCAACAATATAATTGCTGAAGTGGCAATTAATTTGATTAATTAATATTTCTTGTACAACAGGTGGTTTGTTCTAGATGCTGAAACAAAAGATCTAGTTTCAATACACACTGATGGAAACGAACAGCTGTCAGTGATGCGGTATTCTCCAGGTAATCAAATGTGTTTTATCTTTGTTCCAATCATTGTACTATAACAACATTTAAAACGCTATGTTGTAATCTTGAACAAAAGCAATAAGTGCACTTTGGTGATGAAAGGTTCCCAGATATTTTCCTGTTCTTTCGAGCCCTTACTGGTGATCAGGGTTGATTTGGATTGGCTAAGCTCAATTCTAAACAGATAGAACCAAATGTGCAAATCCTACTTTTAACTGATATTGACACTTGTCCTTCTCGGTTGAGCATTTGACCAGGTTTTGGCAGGTAGATAATTCCGTAACAAAGTATTGCTTCTCAAGGAGAAAGTAAAATCGACAGGATCAGCAGTATCAGTCTCACCTCCAATTATCAAAAAGTGTCTGTACTTGCAAAGGCGGCAGCATCACCAAACCAAATTATCTTGCACTCCCAAATTATGTGCCAACATGGAAATAAGCCAAGAGTGTAAATATAAACAAATGAAAAGGTAACCTATGGGTTTACTTTCACCCTTCCTCTCCCCACCACCACCACCACCACCACCTCTACCCCTCCTCCCCAATCCCCATAACCTCACCTCACCTGCACATCTTTGGACATTAAGGGGCAATTAAACATGCCCAATGCACGTAACCAGCACATCTTTGGACTGTGGAAAGAAACTGGAGCACCCGGAGGAAACCCACGCTGACACAGGAGAACTGTTTAGTAAATATTCCTTTATGTAACTGTGACCAATTTTCATGGCATATTTGCCTTTCTGACTGATTTTCCTTATACCCTGTTATAGATGTGCGCTCAGCATTAATACTAGAATGCCAGTGACATGAAGAATTTAATCCACATAATTTTTATTTCAAAAATAGCTCTTTAAATAGGCAGAGCAAAACCTGAGTTTACCTGATTTGATATTTTGGAACCAGGAGTGCTAGTGGATTATATTGCAGAATATTTAGAGTCATGGACTTCCAGCAAGTCAGCATGAGTGAACTGGCAACATCAGACTTCCTTTTCCAATGCAGTAAGTTCTCACTTTAACATAGGAAACCATGATAAAGCCAGAATTAGGTCCTTTGGATATTTCTTGCCTACAAAAACCAATGTACAATTGCAATTATGAACCATACATGTGTAGCATTGTGCATTCCGAGCTGGAGTAATTAGCAAAATAAATAAATCACTGAATATGACAAAAATACGATACAAATTCAAATTGGGAAACACTAAACCCAAGCAAGTCCTGAGTAGCACAACTTGTCTCATCCACACCACTCAACTTTTTGTTTGCTTCCCTTTCCTACTGTGCGTCTGTCTCTGTGTGTCTCTCTTTTCCCAGTTTGTCTGGCTCTCTCCTTTTCCACTGTGTCCCTCCCCCTTTTCCCACTCTGTCTCTCTATCTCTCTCCATACCCACTCTTTCTTACTCTCTCTTCAGTCTCACTCCCCATTCTCACCCTCTCTTCCTCTGTCCTTTTTAAATCTGCGTTTGTGTATCTTTCTCCCTCTCCCTCTCCCCACTCACTCTCTCTTTCCCTCCTTTATCACTCAGTCTCTCGCTCTCTCTCTTTCCTATCCCATTCTGTCTCACTCTCCTTTCCCATTGTTTCTCCCTTTTTCCACTCTTTTTCTTTCTCTCCTTTCCTCCTCTCTCTTTCTCTCTCTCTCTCTCTCTCTCTCTCTCTCTCTCTCTCTCTCTCTCCTCTCTCTCTCTCTTTCTCTCCCTCCCTCCCTCCCTCCTTTCCCACTCTGTTTAACTCCTTTCCCACTGTGTGTGTGTGTGTGTCTCCTTCCCCATTCTGTCCAACTCGCTCTCTCTCTCCTATCCCATTCTGTCTCTCTCTCCTTTCCCACTGTTTCTCCCTTTTTCCACTCTTTTTCTTTCTCTCCTTTCCTCCTCTCTCTCTCTCTCTCTCTCTCTCTCTCTCTCTCTCTCTCTCTCTCTCTCTCTCTCTCCCTCCCTCCTTTCCCACTCTGTTTAACTCCTTTCCCACTGTGTGTGTGTGTGTGTCTCCTTCCCCATTCTGTCCAGCTCGCTCTCTCTCTCTCTCTCTCTTTTCCCATTCTGTCTCTCTCCTTCCCCACTGTTTCCCTCTCTCCTTTCCTACTGTCGCTCTCTCTCCTTTCCCTCTGTCTCTCCTTTTGCTCTCTCTCTTCTTCCGCACTCTGTGTGTCTCTCTCTCTCTCCTTTCGTACTCTGTCTCTCTCTGCCTGTTTGTCTGTCTCTCTCGCTGTTCGTCCCCACTCTTCACATATTGAGGATAGTCGCCATCTTGTGTGGTACTACCACTCTAGGCTGGTCAACCATGAGACACTGCGGGCCATCAACAGAATTGTACTCCATCACAGTCTGTAATCTCATGCCAGGAGCAACACCAGGCATTCCTAAAAATGAGGTGACACCTTGGTGAAGCTACAACACAGGACTACTTGCATGCCAAACAGCATAAGCAGTAAGTAATAGACAGAGCTAAACAATTCCACAACTGATGGATCGGATTAACCTCTACAGTCCTGCCACATCTGG
Organism: Scyliorhinus canicula; assembly: GCF_902713615.1. Taxonomy (NCBI): domain Eukaryota; kingdom Metazoa; phylum Chordata; class Chondrichthyes; order Carcharhiniformes; family Scyliorhinidae; genus Scyliorhinus; species Scyliorhinus canicula. The sequence continues at coordinate 264,670,600 of NC_052146.1, forward strand.
CCGTGAACAACTCACTTAAAGCTCACTGGAGTTCAATCCAGGCAAATGCGAGGTGATGCATTTTGGAAGATCTAATTCAAGAGCAGACTATACGGTCAATGGAAGAGTCCTGGGGAAAATTGAATGTACAGAGAGATCTGGGATCTCTGGGAGGGCCGAAGGGCCTGTTCCTGTGCTGTAATTTTCTTTGTTCTAAAGAGGCGGCTCCACAAATATCCCCATTGTCTGTGATTGAGGAGCCCAGCATATCAGTGCAAAATACAAGGCTGGAGCATTCACAGCCATCTTCAGCCAGATGTTCCAAGTGGATGATCCATCGTAGCCTCCTCCGGAGGGCCCCAGCATCACAGATGCCAAACTTCAGCCAATTCGATTCACTGCATGGGATAGCAAGAAACATCTGAAGGCACTGGATACTGCAAAGGCTATGGACCCTCATAATATTCCGGCAGTTACTGCTGAGGACTTGTGCTCCAGAATGTGCCGCATCCCTATCCAAGCTGTTCCAGTACAGCTACAGCACTGGCATCGACATCGACCCGGTATTACAATCCCAGACTAGCTCACAGCAGTGGCTAGGATACTGGACCAAACCCCCAATATTTTAGTTTGTGCGGAAAGAATGATTCGCTTCAGAAGTGATTGCATGAAAAATAGGGCTTTGGTATCTCTAAAACAAAACTTTATTATGAATACAATATTGAACTTTTAATTTCACAACCGAAAAGAATATCTTACAATACCCCTTAATACAACTATATACTTTCCCATTAAACAACAAGCAAAGAAACATACAGTACTTAATCCATCTTAAAATTAGCAGGGCATTGTGTAATACTTGCTTTATAAAACAGATGTGGCTCTGGTTGGAGCCCCTTCAGACTCTGGCTGGATATCTTCAAATAGCTGCTTCAACTAGGTTGTTTCAGCCTCTTCCTTGTCTTCAGACAAGACTACTCATCTTTAAAAAGTCAGGGACTTTTACGTAGGGGACAGACTCACGACCTTGGGTGAACTGACGGAAAACCTGGAACTAACGACAGGACAGGAAGTAGGGCACCTTCGAATTAAACACTTTCCCTGAAAGGAAGCGACAAGGTACCCCAGGACCCCGAAAGACACAATACAGCAGGAACTAATAAACACGATAGTAAGGATTGGGGGGAAGCTGTGGGAACATCTATGGACAGATACTGGATAGGGCAAGAATACCACTAGATGGAGCCAGCCGAAAATGGGAGGACGAACTGGGGATGGAAGTGGATTGGGGAATCTGGAGCGAAGCCACAAAGATCCCAGATGTTTCAGTGTTGCTTTCTTCAAGGACAGCCATGAGCACTCTTGTTTAGCAGTTCAGGTTAACCTATGTCAGGCATTGTCAAAGTCGGGGGCGCGACCCGCGGGTGGGTCGTGGGCGGGTGTCGAGAGGATCACGGAGCCATCTGTCGCGGTACTCCCGATCGCGCAAATCTGTCCGCAGCAGCCGGCTTTTAACTATGCCAGCTGCAAGCGGCCTTCAAAATGGCCACGAACATATAAAAAAAAATTTGGCCGCACCGCGCATGCGTGCTCGATTATCGTGCATGCGCAAAACTACAGCCTTTTTTTCCAGAAGTTCGGGGGGGGGGGGGGGGGGGCAAGGGACCACTGGGGCCAAAGGGACCCAAAACCATTTCCTCCACTTTTGTCAGCAACAAACAAGGTAAGAGAAAATACTGGGCCGCGAAGGTCAGCCGGTGTGGGACGCGAAGGTCGTCCGACGTGGGCCGCGAAGGTCGGCCGGCGTGGGCCGCGAAGGTCGGCCGGCGTGGGCCGCAAAGGCCGGCCGGCGTGGGCCGCGAAGGCCGGCCGGCGTGGGCCGCGAAGGTCGGCCGGCGTGGGCCGCGAAGGTCGGCCGACGTGGGCCGCGAAGGTCGGCTGGGCTGGGTCCCGAAGTTTGGCCGGTTGGCAAAAATGGGTCCCCGGAAAAAAAGTTTGAAAAACACTGATCTGTGTTATCCACCTGAAATATTACCTTTGTTTCTCTCTCCACAGATGTTTCTTTACCTGCTGAGTGTTTCCAGTATTCTCTGCTTCTAATTCTTATGATTACACCAATACCAGTAATGATGGCTTGGTCATCCTCAGTTACATAGGGCAGACATGAATTTTGCTCTCAGCCAATTCATTTTGGCTTGAACCCAATTGGATCATTCGGATTTCAATTTTCTAAATGGGCAAATGCGGTTTAAATTGTAACTAATTCTGGCTGAGCTCAGAGTAACATTGATATCAATTATGACATAAGATAGATTGTATTATGGCATGCCACCCATAATAGATTGAAGCATGTGAATATATGGGGGGAAATTCCTTCAATAATTTTGGTCAGTTACTTAATATACTCTTCAAATAACTACTAACCAATTGTTCTAGAATATTCAGCAGCAACTCTTCTTACTTCGATATTCCCAGAGAGCTTGCTATGCTGAAAATACATGGTTATAATTTACTATTGTATGTTTAGTTGAATGCTTCTAATTTTATTTACAGATGGTAATTACTTGGCAGTGGGGTCCCATGACAATTTTATTTACATCTACACCGTAGCTGAAAATGGCAGAAAATACAGCAGACAAGGAAAATGCACTGTGAGTGAGTACTAAAAAATGTTTAATATGAAATGAAATGCATGAGAAATATGGACATTTATTGATTTCTCACAAAGCATGCTCTGTACATGCATAGAATTTCAGAAATGCCCTTTCAATTATTCTTTAACTTCCCCTATAAATGATGTCAGTAAGAAGTCTTACAACACCAGGTTAAAGTCCAACAGGTTTGTTTCAAACACGAGCTTTCGGAGCACGGCTCCTTCTTCAGGTGAATGGAAAGGCTTGTCAAGCCTTTCCATTCACCTGAAGAAGGAGCCGTGCTCCGAAAGCTCGTGTTTGAAACAAACCTGTTGGACTTTAACCTGGTGTTGTAAGACTTCTTACTGTGCTCACCCCAGTCCAACGCCGGCATCTCCACATTATAAATGATGTGCCCTCTGTCAACGTGTACAGCTTCTTCCTTTCTGCCCTGTCCAAACCCCTTATGAGTTTGAACACTTTAACTTTCCCTATAAATGATAACTATCATTCCAAAAAATCTGCACACATTTTTACCCAGATCACTCAGGAATGCAAATATGACTTTTAGATTAAAGCAAATGCAGCAAAATGTGTCTTCCTGTGCTGAACTTTTTTTACACCTTCAGATTATAAACCATTCATGTCCAAGTCTGTCTACTATTAATTTATTCTCTTCAGTCAATTGTCCATTTCTCTTTCGGAAACCACAGTTGAAGCTGCCTTCACACTTTCGGGTAGTTCATTCAATCCTAACTATTTGCTGCTTAAAAACGATTTTCCTCATTTTACTGTTGCTACTTTTGCCAATTACCTTAAATCTGTGCCCTCTGTCAACGTGAACAGCTTCTTCTATTCTGCTCTGTCCAAATCCCTTATGATTTTGAACACGTATCAAATATCCTCTTACTCCTCTCTTCCAAGGAGAACAGCCGCAGCTTCTCCATTCAATCCATGTGACTGAAGTTACTCATCCCTGGGTACTCTTGTGGATCCTTTTTTAAATTAATTTACGGAATGTATGTGTCGCTGTCTAAGCCAGCATTTATTGCCCATCCCTAGATGCCATTGAGACGGTGTTGGTGAGCCTGGACAATGTGGAATCTAAACGGGTGGAGCTGTGGAACATCAAAGGGCAATAAATGTTAGTGGGAGTTGTGTACAGACCACCAAACAGTAGTTGTGAGGTTGGGGATGGCATCAAACAGAACTTTAGAGATGCGTGCAGTAAGGGTACAACAGTTATTATGGGTGACTTCAATCTGGATATTTATTGGGCGAATCAAATTGGTAGCAATGCGATGGAGGAGGATTTCCTGGAATGGATATTGGGTGGTTTTCTCAACAAATACGTTGAGGAACGAACTAGAGAGCAGGCCATCCTAGGCTGGGTATTGTGGAATGAGAGAGGATTAAGTAGCAATGTTGTGATGCGACGTCCTTTGGGGAAGAGTGGCCATAATATGATAGAATTCTTCATTAAGTTGGAGAGTGACACAGTACGTCTTGAGGCTAGGGTCCTGAAAGGGAAAGGCTAGGGAAAAAAAGCTAACTTTGATGGTATGAGATGTGCATTGGCTAGGATAGGCTGGCAAAAGATATTTAAGGGTTGACAGTGGATAGGCAATGCCAGACATTTAAAGAACACACGGATTAACTTCAATAATTGTACATCCGTCTGGCGCAAGAGTAAAACTGGGAATGTGGCTCAACCATGGCTAACAAGGGAAATCAAGGATAGTGTTAAAGCCAAAGAGGTGGCATATAAATTGACCAGAAAATACAGCGAGCCTGAGAACTGGGAGAAATTTAAAGTTCAGCAGAGGAGGACAAAGGTTTTAATTCAGAAGGGGAAACTATAATACAAGAATAAGCTTGCAGAAAACATAAAAACTGACTGCAAAAGCATCTATTGATATGTGAAGAGAAAAAGACTGGTAAAGACAAATGTCTTTATAGGGTATTGTAGAATACCCTTATAGTTAGAATCAGGTGAATTTATAATGGACAACAAAGAGATGGCATACCAGTTGAACAAATACTTTGGATTTGGCTTCACTAAGGAGGACACAAATAACCTTACCTAAATAATAGGGAACAGAGGGTCTAGCATGAAAGAGGAACTGAAGGAAATCCTTATTAGTCAGAAAGTTGTATTGGTGAAATTGATGGGTTTAAAACCCGTTAAGTCCCCAGAGCCAGATGTTTTGCATCCCAGATTAGCCCTGGAAATAGTGAACGCATTGGTGATCATTTTCCAGCATTCTACAGACTCTGGAAGAGTTCCAGTGGATTGGAGGGTAGCTAATGTAACCCCACTTTTTAAAAAAAGTGAGAGAGAGAAAACAGGGAATTATAGACCAGTTAACCTGACGTCGGTGGTGGAGAAAATGCTGGAGTAAATTATTAAGGATGAAATAACTGAGTATTTGGAAAGAGGGGACAGGGTTGATCCAAGTCAGCATGGATTCACTGAAGGGAAATCATGCTTGATAAATCTTGTGGAATGCTTTGAGGATGTGACCAGTAGAGTGGACAAGGATGAATAACAATAATTATCTTTATTACTGTCACGAGTAGGCTTACAGTAACACTGCAAGGAAGTTGCTGTGAAAATCCCCGAGTCAGGTACACTGAGGGAGAATTCAGAATGTCCAATTCGCCTAACAACTAGGGACTTTTCACAGTAACGTCATTGCAGTGTTAATGTAAGCCTACTCGTGACAATAAAGATTATTATTTTTAAAATTTAAAAACCACGTCCTTTGTATTAACCAATGGATGTTGTGTATCTGGAATTTCAAAAGGCTTTTGACACGGTCCCACACAAGAGATTAGTGAGCAAAATTAAAGCTCATAGTATTGGGGGTAATATATTGACGTGGATAGAGAATTGGTTGGCAAACAGGAAGGAGTGGGAATAAAGTCCTTTTCAGAGTATCAGGCAGTGACTAGTGGGTTTACTGCAGGGTTCAGTGCTGGAACCCCAGCTGTTCACAATATACATTAATGATTTGGACGAAGGACTTGCATGCAATATCTCCAAATTTTCAGACGACACTAAGCTGGGTGGCAGTGTGTGCTGTGAGGAGGATGCAAAGAGGTTGCAGGGCGACTTGGAGAGGCTGGCTGAGTAGGCAAATGCAATATAATGTGGGTAAATGTGAGGTTATCCACTTTGGTGGCAAATAAAGGAAGGCATCTTATGATCTGAATGGTAGCAGTTTAAGAAAAGGGGAAGTGTAACGAGACCTGGGTGTCATAGTGGAACAGTCGCTGAAAATTGCCGTGCAGGTACAGCAGGCGGTGAGGAAAGCTAATGGTATGCTGGCCTTCATAGCGAGAGTATTTGAGTATAGGAGTAGGGATGTCTTGCTGCGGTTATACAGGGCCTTGGTGAGGCCCCACCTTGAGTATTGTGTGCAATTTTGGTCTCCTAGTTTGAAGAAGGACATCCTTGCTATTGAGGGTGTGCAGCAAAGGTTCACCAGACTAATTTGTGGGATGGCAGGACTGACATATGAAGAAATAGAAACAGATAAAATCCTGATGAGACCGAACAGGCTAGATGCGGGAAGAATGTTTCCGATACTGGGCATGTCCAGATCTAGGGGTCACAGCCTAAGAATAAGGGATAAGCCATTCAGGACTGAGATGAGGAAGAAGTTATTCTCTCAGAGAGTTGTGAACTTGTGGAATTCTCTACCACAGAAAGCTGTTGGGGTCAGTTTGTTTGAGATATTCAAGAGGGATAAAAGCAAATTGCTGCGGATGCTGGAATCTGAAACAAAAGAGAAAATGCTGGAACATCTCAGCAAGTCTGGCAGCATCTGTAGGGAGAGAAAAGAGCAAACGTTTAGAGTCCGATGACTCTTATTCAAGAGGGAGCTGGACGTGGCCCTAGCAGTTAAAGGGATCAAGGGGTATGGAGAGAAAGTCAGAGTGGGACACTGAATTTGCATGATCAGCCATGATCATATTGAATGGTGGTGCAGGCCCAAAGGGGCGAGTGGCCTACTCCTGCCATATATATGGAGCCTCCTCTTTAACTGAGTTGTTTAACTTTCCACCATCATTCATGCTGGATGTGGCAGAACTGTAGAACTTCGATCTGATCCTTTGGTTGTGGAATTGCTTACTTCTGTCTATTACTTGCTTATAATGCTGCTTGGCACCCAAGTGGCCCGGTGTGGTAGCCTCACTAGGTTGACATGGTGTTATTCCTGGCGTGCCCTCCAGCGTTCTTCATTGAACCAGGGTTGATCCCCTGGCTTGGTGGTACTGGTAGAGTGGGGGATATGTTGGGCCATGAGGTTACAGATTGTGGTTGAGTACAGTTCTGCTGCTGCTGATGTTCCATAGCGGCTCAAAGATCCCCAGTCAAGTTAAGACATTTATCCCACGGTGGTAGTGCCACACAACACACTGGAGGGCATCCCCAATGTGAAGATGAGACATTGTCTCCACAAGAACTGTGCAGTGCTCACTCCTACTGATATGGTAATGGACAGATGCATCTGTGGCAGGCAGTTTTGTGAAGATGAGGTGAAAAATGTTTTTTCTTGGTTCCCTCACCACCTGCCGCAGTCTCAATCTAACAGATATGTCCTGTGGTGGTACGACCGAGCCACTCTTTGTGACGAACATTGAAGGCCCCAACCTGAGTACATCCTGCCCCCTTGCCACCTTCAGTGGTGGATTTAAGGTAAGAAACTGAGTTTGGAGTAGCAATCTGACACTGATTGCTACTTCGAGGATGTTCAGGCCCGTAAACTCCATAGATGCTGTCTGACCTGACGAGCATTTTCAACATTTTTCTATTTACCATTGCTCTCTTTTCTGTCACTCAGCCAATTTTGTATCCATGCTGGGCTGTCCCTTTTGTTCCAAGGGCTCTAATTTTACCTACAAATCCATCATGTGGCACTTCATCAAATTTCATTTATATTTGTGGTTTTAATGTATTATGGTTGTAAAACTTTGCATGTATTTGAGCATTAATATGAATATGAAATTTGGCTTGTTTGTATAATAAAATAGTCTTTGATTTTCATGATTTTAATTTGGAATGGAGACATGCTGGCGACAGTATAATTAAATTACAGCCTACAGGGATGTCCTACTATACGAAGTGCTGTGCACACTCTCACACAAACTTGTTTTTTCTTTATTTGTTATGTGGAGTTTTTATCTTTTATCAGCCCTCATTCTACGTATAGTTCTTATAACCCACAAATTATGGGAACAAACTGATGACTCACTTAAATTGTTGCTATTCTTATTGTGGTTAGTTTATTTTCTTCACAGAATTACAGATTTAAAAGGGGCACAGATTTGAAACGCTTACAGGAAAATTAAAATGGTTATAAATAAAAGTTACAGATTTAATAAGTTGAGAAAAAAATAAAAGAACAGCAGCTGATTTATTTACTTCTAGCAAGTCAACACTTCACTGATATATGTTGCTCCACCAAGTAAACACTTTATTAGCATCAAGCTGAAATAGGTTATTAACTGCAATCATACAATCTCAAGAAGTAACTATCTTTTGCAGTTATAAATTCTTCTCCCGATCATCAGCCAGACTGTCTTTTTCTAACTCAGGATCTCCTTCCAACAATTAGTGGGATCTTCAACTGCAGTACAGATATCCAATGTGTTCAACTGTTTATGTCCTTTACTATATAGACAAGCCATACTGTCCCAGGAAATTTCTTCATGAACACAATGCCCAATTATGTTCTGTGGCCTTTGTTTAAATCATGATTTTCATCCTCGCAAGAAGTTGTCGAGCTTTCTGTTGGTTTTCTCCAATGATTTTTCATCCTGTTAAGCCAGGAAAAGATGATTTTGCTGGAACATTGCTTCACCTTATCTCGATCAAAGCCCTAGTCATCATTACTTAAATTTTAAAAAATAATAAATTTAGAGTACCCAATTCATTTTTTCCAATTAAGGGGCGATTTAGCATGGCCAAACCACCTAGCCTGCACATATTTTGGGTTATGGGGGCGAAACCCACGCAAACACGGGAGAATATAATCATAACTTAAATACTCGTGTCTCTGACTGGCCTGTTATAATCTATGCTGTTTCCCTTGACAGAATTTGTTTCAGAAAAACTGCAAAAGAGTTGTTTCTCAGGCCATGTCAATTCATTGCAAAGTGTGATAGGTAGCATTTTCAATCATTACCCTGCATTCCTTTTACTGGGTATTCTTTTATCTATAGTTAACATTCATTACAGCTGTTCAGATTTGTCATTAGTCGAAGCATAGATCTATAGAATGGCTGCAGCACAGCAGACGGCTTTTTAACCCCATCTTCAATCTGTGCCAGTTCCCTGGGAAAAAACGGTAGCCCTGCAATTTTATTTTCTTCAGGTATATATTCATTTTCCCTTTGAAAGTGAGCATTGAATCTGCCGCCTTCACCCTCTCATGCAGTGCATTTGAAATTGTAACCACTTGCTGCATAAAAAGTTCTTTCTCATGTCACCTATGGTTCTTTTGCCTGTCACTTTAAATTTGTGTCCTCTGCTTCTTAACCATCCTGCCAATGGGAACAGTTTCTCTTCATCTATCTTTCTAGCCACCTCATGATTTTGAACGCCTCTATCAAATCTCTTCTCAGCCTTTTACTAAGGACAACAACTTTAATTCCTCCAACATGAACGTAACTCCCTCGTCTCTGAAACCATTCTTATGAATCTTTTCTGCACTGTCCCTGAAGCCTTTGCATCCTTCCTAAAGTGTGGCACCAGGATTCAACACTACTCCAGTTGAGGTCAAAGCAGTGTTTTTTGCTTTTCTATGCTTTTATAAAGCCCAGGAATCCCGTATGCCATTTTAACCACCTTCCAAACACTGTACCTACTTTTGTGATTTGTGCACATAGACCCCCAGATCTGTTTCTTCCTATATCCCCTTTAGAACTTTATCCTTTATTATTTCTTTGCATTCTTCCTACTAAAATGTATCACTTCCTACTTCTCTGTTTTAATGTCAACAGCCATTGTCCACCCACCCCACCAGTCTGTCTGTCCTCGAGGTCTATCAGTATGCTCGGTTTCATGAATCACATTTGGCATGGAAGGAAGACATTCAGCTATCCAGTCCATGCTGGCTCTCAGTGGCGCAATCCAGTCAAGTCCAGTCCTTTTTTTCAATCCTTTAAAGAAGGAAATCTGCCATCCTTACCTGGTCTGGCCTAATGTCTCGCCAGACCCACAGCCATGTAGTTGACCCTTCAATCCGCTCTGAAATGGCCTGGAAAGCCACTCAGTTGTATTCAACCGTTACGAAAACACAACCAAGGCATGAAACCGGATGGACCTCCGGCATCGACTCCGGCACTGGAAATGACAACAGCAAACCCAGCCCTGTCGACCCTGAAAAGCTTTCCTTACTAACATCTGGGGGATTGTGCCAAAGTTGGGAGAACTGTCTCACACACTAGTCAAGTAATAGACTGAAATAGTTATACTCACAGAATCATACCTTTCAGACAATGTCCCAGCCACCACTGTCACCATTCCTGGGTACGTCCTGTCTCACCGGCAGGACAGACCCAGCAGAGGTGGCAGCATAGTGATATACAGGCGGGAGGGAGTTCCCCTGGGAGTCCTCATCATGGACTCTGGACACCATGAAGTCTCATGACTTCAGGTTAAACATGGGCAAGGAAACCTCCTGCTAATTACATAGCAACATAGGATTAGGAGCAGAAGTAGGCAATTGAGCCCCTCGAGATGCTCTGCCATTCAATCAAATTATGGCTTATCTCTTCCCGGTCTCAAATCCACCTGTCGCCCATATCCCTTTAACCTGTTTTTTTAATCAAAAACATATCTATCTCTTTCTTGAAAACATTTAATGACTCCGGGCACGATCTTCCAGCCACGCTGCGCTGGAAAAGCAGCTCTCCGCAGTGCAGCGTGGTCGGTGAAAGACGGGAGACCCCACTCCCGGGATCTGCCTGGCTCACAACACCTCGCAAGATCCAACGCAATCTCATGAGACGTTGCAAGTGGAATCCCGCCCACAATGGGCAGAATCAGTTTTTGGCAGATCTGCATATTAGAGCGAGGCAGTAAGCCTTACTCTAATGTGAAGATCCCCAAGGTTCCTAAGGGTTGGGAATTCAATCCCTTCACCTCGGATACCTGGGGCGAGCGCCATTTGGTGCTGGTCCCCACAAACGGGGAACAGATGGAACAGCACTTATGGTGGGGGTCTCCAAGGGGATCGGAGGCCCCCAGCTGCACACCCTTTGGGCAGGCTTCTGCCCTGGCACTGCTGGTTCCAGCCAGGCACTGCCAAGGTACCCAGATGGCTCCGTCAGCTGGCAGGGGCACTGCCAGGTTGGCGCTCCCAAGATGCCACGCTGGTATTTTTTGCACGTGCACAATCAGGCCGGGGTTGCCCGGTGTTGGTGCTTGGGGAGCAAGGGGGGACAGGGGACCCTCACATATTACGTTTGGGCTGGGGGGAGGTCGGGCATTTTTTTGTGGAGATCGGGATGCCATTTGAAAATGGTGTTATCATTACATTAACTTTATCAATCCCATTTAGTATTGTATACACCTTGATCAGATCTCATCTCATCCTTCTAAACTCCAGTGAGTATAAGCTCAAACTGTTTAATCTCTCGTTTCATCAACCCTTGCATCCACGGAATCAATCTGGTGAACTTCCTCTGAACGTCTCCAATGCCACTACATCCTTCCTCAAATAAGGAGACCAAAACTGGATACACTACTCCAGATGTGGCCTCACCAACACCCTGTACAAGTACTACCATGTACTGGCCAGCTTCAACTGATGAATGAGCACTCCTCCCTGTTGAACGCCAGTTGGAGGAAGCAGAGGATGGCAAGGTTGCACAATTTGCTCTGTCCATCACCAAGAATGGCTCGGTTGTACCACCACAGACCGAGCGGCCGAGTCCTGAAGGACATAGCAGCTGGACTGAGACTGCAGCAGGTGGTGAGGAAATCAAGATGAGGGAAAAACATAATTGACCTCTACCTCACCAACCTGCCTGCTGCAGGTGCATCTGTTCATGACAGTATCGGTAGAAGTGGACTTCCGGTTGCGGCTATGCGGAGCTAAGCCGCACGTTCGGCAGCTCCCGCCAGGAACGGACTTTTGGGCTCTTTTAAGGTCCCCCAGCTTGTTCGACAATTCCCGACGTGGGAAGGTGTCAGCAGCAGATCCCCAGTGTTCTATGGTCTGGACCAGGAGTGGGGCCAGCAAAATAGCGGTGGCAGCGCCTACAAAAAAGCGGGGGAAGAAAAACAAGATGGCGGCCAGCGGAGGCCTCGAGGAATGGAGGCAGTGGGCGCAGGAGCAGCAGGAGACTCTCCAGCGCTGTTTCCGGGAGCTAAAAGTGGAGCTGCTAGACTCGCTGAAGGCTAATACGGACAAGCTGCTGGCGACGCAGACAGCCCAGGGGATGGAGATCCGGGAGCTCCGATAACAAGCCTCCGAAAGAGAGGATGAGGCCGCGGCCCTCGCGGGTAAAGGTGGAGATGCATGAGGCGCTCCATAAGAAGTGGCAGGATGCGGTTCAAGGAGATGGAGAACCGGTCGAGGCGGAGGAAACATTTGCGGATCCTGGGCCTCACGGAGGGGCTGAAGGGGTCAGACCTGGGGGCCTATGTGGTCGTCTTGCTGAACTCGCTGATGGGAGCTGGGTCCTTCCAGTGGCCCCTGGAGCTGGAGGGGGCCCACAGAATACTGGCCAGGAGGCCAAGCCGAATGAGCCGCCACAGGCGGTGCTGGTGCGGTTCCACTGGTTCGTTGACTGAGAGTGCGTGCTTAGGTGGGCCAAGAAGGAGCGGAAGTAGCAAGTGGGAGAACATGGTAGTGCGGATCTACCAGGGCTGGAGTGCGGAGGTGGCTAAGCGGAGGCCGGGTACAACCGGACGAAGGCGGTGTTCCACAGAAAGAGTGTGAAGTTTGGCATGTTACAGCCGGCGCGTCTGTGGGTCACCTACAAGACCGACACTTTTATTTTGAGTCCCCGGAGAAGGCGTGGGCCTTTGTGCAGGCGAGAATTTGGACTCTAACTGAGGGTCGGGGTTTGTAATAACTGTGTTAACTTTTGGTGGGGTTCTCTGTTTCATGATGTTTTATGCTGGTTGTGTCTTGTTTCTAGGGGGGGTGGGGCGCTGTCTTTTCGCGTGGGTTTGGTGGATGGGCTCGGGTTGGGGGGGTAGACTTTGGAGTGTGGGGAGCTGGTGGTGGGGGCCGACAAGGGGAGCTACCCTAGAGGAGGCGGGGTCAGGCAGGGGGAAAGCGCAGGGTTTTCTTTTGTTTCCCGCGCTGAGGGTGGATGGGGGCGGGGTTGGAGCTGAGTAGCGCGGGCTTTTTCCCCCCCGCGCGAGAGCGGGAGGGGGAAGAGGAGAGTCTGCTGACGGGTATGGGGGAGGAGAAGTAGCCCCACGTTGGGAGGGGTCGAAGGTGTGGCGGGAGCCGCCGGGGTCAGCAGAAGTTAGCTGGCTCACGGGAGTGCTATGGAGGGAGTAACGCAGCTGGGAGGGGTCCTAGCCTGGGGAGGGGGGTTACCGGGTTGCTGCTGAAACGGCCAGGAAGGAGCTGCAGGGGGGGGCTGGGGTGGGGGTTTGCCGCCGTGGGGGGGCAGGGGGATGGGTCATGGCTAGTCGACTGGGGTGGGGGGCAGGGAGCCCCTCTGATCCGGCTGATAACTTGGAATGTGAGGGGCTGAATGGGCCGGTCAAACGGGCCGGGTGTTACGCACCTGAAGGGGCTGAAGGCGGACGTGGCTGTTGCTCCAGGAGACGCACCTGAAGGTGGCGGACCAGGTTAGACTGAGGAAGGGATGGGTAGGCCAAGTGTTTCATTCGGGGCTGGATGCAAACAATCGGGGAGGTGGCAATCCTGGTGGGAAAAAGGGTGTCGTTCGAGGCGTCCAAGGTGGTGGCTGACAGTGGCGGGAGGTATATGATGGTGAGCGGCAAGTTGCAAGGGGAGCGGGTGGTGCTGGTGAATGTCTATGCCCCAAACTGGGACAATGCGGGTTTCATGCGGCGCATGTTGGGCCGCCTTCCAGATCTGGAGACGGGGGGCCTGATATTGGGGGGGGGGACTTTAATACAGTGCTTGATCGCCCATTAGATCGATCCATGTCCAGGACAGGCAGGAGGCCCGCGGCGGCTAAGGTGTTGAGGGGTTTATGGACCAGATGGGAGGGGTGGATCCTTGGAGGTTCGCGAGGCTGAGGGCCAGGGAGTATTCATTTTTCTCCCACGTGCATAAAGCCTATTCCCGGATCGATTTTTTTTTTGTTCTGGGCAGGGGATGCTGATTTCGAGGGTGGAGGATGGCGGAGTATTCGGCCATAGTCATTTAGGATCATGCCCCGCACTGGGTGGACCTTGAGTTGGGGGAGGAGAGGACCAGCGCCCGCTCTGCCGCCTGGAGGTTGGGGCTGCTGGCGGCATGAGGAGGTGGGCGGACGGGTTCGGGGGTGTATCAAGAGGTACTTTAGAGGCCAATGATAATGGGAGGTCCGAGTGGGACAGTCTGGGAGGCATTGAAGGCGGTGATTAGAGGGGAGTTGATTTCCATCTAAGCCCATAGGGAGAGGGGAGAGCAAAGGGAGAGGTTGGTGGGGGAGATGGTGAGGGTGGGACAGGAGATAGCGGAGGCTCCGGAGGATGGATTGCTGAGGGAGCGGTGTAATCATCAGGCCAAGTTCGACTTACTGACCACCAGAAAGGCGGAAGCTCAGTGGAGGAAGGCACAGGGAGCGGTGTACGGATATGGAGAGAAGGCGAGTAGGATGTTGGCGCATCAGCTCCGTAAGCAGGATGCGGCCAGGGAGATTGGTGCAGTGAAGGATAGGGGAGGAAATGTGGTGCGAAGGGGGGTGGACATTAATGGAGTCTTCAGGGACTTTTATGGGGAATTGTACCGGTCCGAACCTCCGGTGGAGGGAGGCGAATGGGCCGCTTTTTGGACAGGCTGAGATTTCCGAAGGTGGAGGAGGGGCAGGTGGAGGGGCTGGGGGCGCTGATTGAGCTGGAGGAGTGGTTACTGGGATAGGCAGCATGCAGTCGGGGAAGGCGCGGGGCTGGATGGGTTCCCAGTCGAATTTTATAAAATGTACGCAGACCTGCTGGGCCCCCTGTGGTTAGGACCTTTAACGAGGCAAGGGAGGGGGGAGCTTTGCCCCCGACTATGTCACGGGCGCTGATTTCCTTGATCCTTTAAACGGTGACAAGGACCCCCTGCAGTGTGGATCATATAGGCCGATCTCGCTGTTAAATGTGGCTGCCAAGCTGTTGGCTAACATCTTGGCCACAAGGATAGAGGACTGTGTGCCGGGGGTCATTCATGAGGGTTTGTGAAGGGAAGGCAGCTGAACACCAATATACGTAGGCTTCTGAATGTTATAATGATGCCGACGGTTGCAGGGGAGCGGCGAGTAGTGGTAGCATTAGACGCGGAGAAGGCCTTTGATAGGGTTGAGTGGGTGTACCAGTGGGAGGGTGTGGAACGGTTTGGGTTCGGGGAGGGGTTTGTCAGTTGGGGTGAGGCTGTTATATGAGGCACCGATGGCGAGAGTAGCCACGAATAGGAGGAGTCGGAGAGTACTTTCGGTTGTACCGGGGGACAAGACAGGGGTGTCCCCTGTCCCCCTTGCCCTTTGCGTTGGCAATTGAGCCCTGGCCATGGCGTTGAGGGAGTCGAGGAAGTGGAGGGGTCTGGTGCGGGGCGTGGGGAGGAGCACAGAGGAGCGCAGAAGACTTGTTGCTATATGTGGCGGACCCAGTGGGGGGAATGCGGAGGGTGATGAAGATCTTAGGGAATTTGGGGGCTTTCAGGGTACAAGCTTAACCTGGGGTAAAGAGTGAGTTGTCCGTAGTGCACCCGGGAGATCAGGAGGAGGGGATTGGTAGGCTCCCACTGAAAGGGCAGGAGGAGCTTTAGGTACCTGGGAGAGTCAGGTGGCTAGCGAGCTGGGGGGGCCCTACACAAACTTAACCTCACTAGGCTGGTGGAGCAAATGGAGGAGGAGTTTAAAAGATGGGACATGTTGCCGCTGTCGCTGGCGGGCAGGGTGCAGTCAGTCAAGATGACGGTGTTCCCGAGGTTTTTGTTCCTGTTCCAGTGCCTCCCCATCCTTATCCCGAAGGCCTTTTTTAGGGGGGTCAACAGGAGTATTTGTATGGGCGCATGGGACTCCGAGGGTGAGAAGGGTATTTTTGGAGCGGGGCAGGGATATGGGGGGGGGGGGGGGGGGGGGCTGCACTGGCCCAACCTATGTGGGTACTATTGGGCTGCCAACGCAGCGATGGTGCGGAAGTGGGTAATGGACGGGAAGGGGAAAGCATGGAAGAGGATGGAGATGGCGTCCTGCAGGAGGACGAGAGCCTGGAGGCGCTGGTAACGGCGCCGTTGCCGCTCCCTCCAACGAGGTATACCACGAGCCCGGTAGTGGCGGGCTACCCTCAAAATCTGGGGGCAATCGGAGACGGCATATGGGAGAGGTGGGGGGCTTGCTGGAGTCCCCGATGCGGGGGAACCACTAGTTTGTTCCAGGGAGCATCGATGGCGGGTTTCTTGGCTGGCACAGGGTAGGTATTAGGAGGTTGAGGGACCTGTTTGTGGCTGGGAGGTTTGCGAGCCTGGGTGAGTTAGAGGGGAAGTTGGGCTCCCCCGGGGAACATGTTTAGGTACGTGCAGGTTTAGGCATTTGCCAGGCGGCAGGTGGAGGGGTTCCCTCTTTTCCCCCCACGAGGGGTACGGGACAGGGTTCTCTCGGAGGTGTGGGTTGGAGGAGTGAGGATTTCGGACGTGTACCACGTAATGCAGGAGGTAGATGAGGCCTCGGTGGAGGAGCTGAAGGGTAAATGGGAAGAGGAGCTGGGTGAGGAGATTGAGGAGGGGATGTGGGCGGATGCCCTGGAAAGAGTGAATTCCTCCTATTCTTGTGCGAGGCTTACCCTCATACAGTTCAAGGTGCTACATAGGGCTCACATGACCGGGACGAAGATGAGTAGGTTTTTCGGGGGTGAAGACAGGTGTGCTAGGTGCTCGGGGAGCCCAGCGAACCATGCACATATGTTTTGGACGTGCCCAATGCTGGGGGAGTTTTGGAAGGGGGTAGCTAGGACGGTGTCGAGGGTGGTAGGATCCAGATTCAAGCCAGGTTGGGGAACTCGCAATATTTGGGGTTGCAGTGGAGCCGGGAGTGCAGGAGGCGAAGAGGCCGGTGTTCTGGCCTTTGCGTCCTAGTAGCCCGGCAGAGGATTCTTCTTCAGTGGAAGGATGCGAGGCCACAAGCGTGGAGGCCTGGATCAACGATATGGCGGGGTTCATCAAATTGGAGAGGGTGAGATTTGCCATGAGGGGATCAGTACAGGGGTTCTTTAGGCGGCAGCCTTCCTTGACTTCCTGGCAGAACGGTAGGAAAATAGGCGGCAGCAGCAGCAACCCGGGGAGAGGGGGGGGGGGGGGGGGGGGGGGGGAGAGGGAGGGGGGAGGGGTGGAGAGAGAGAGAGGGGGGGGAGAGAGAGAGAGAGAGGGGGGGAGAGAGAGATGGGGGGGAGAGAGAGGGGGGGGGAGAGGAGAGAGAGGGGGGAGAGAGAGAGGAGGGGGAGAGGAGGAGGGGAGGGGGAGGGGGGAGAGGAGGGGGGGAGGGGGGGGAGGGGGGGTGTTTGTTCGGGGTGGGGCGAAATGTGTACATGTGTTATTGAATATGCCGGGGTTATCTATTTCTTCGTTTGTAGTTACTTTGGGGGGGGGGGGGTTGGTTTTGGGGGTTATGTGTTTTTCTTTCTTTCTTTTTGTTAATACTGTTTTCTTGTTGATATTTTCTGTTTTGATATTTTGTGAAAATCTCAATAAAAATTATTTTTTTAAAAAAGTATCGGTTAGAAGTGACCACCGAGACAAAGTCCCGTTTCACATGATGATGCCCTCCAATGGTGTTGTGTGGCACTATTACCATGCTAAATGGGAAGACTTTGAACAGATCTAGCCAGCGGCTCAAGACTGGGCAACAATTAGGTGCTTTGGGCCATCAGCAGCAGAATTGTATTCAACCAACATCTGCAACCTCAGTCCAACATATCCCCCACTCTGCCATTATCACCAAGCATGTGATCAAACTGGTTCAATGAAGACTTTAGGTGAGCATGCCAGGAGCAACACCAGGCATATAAAAACTGAGGTCAGACTGGTGAAGCTACAACACAGGACTAATGTGAGCCAACAGCATAAGCAGGCAAGTATGGAAAGAGCAAAGCGATTCCACAACAAACACATCAGATCTAAGCTCTGCAGTCTGCCACACCCAGCCTTGAATGGTAGTGAACAATTAAAGAACTGCCTGGAGGAGGAGGCCTCCACAAAAATCCATCCTCAATGATGGAGGAGCCCAGCACATTGTTACAAAAGACGAGGTCGAGGCATTCACGTAATCTTCAGTCAGAAGTGCCGATTGGAAGATCCATTTTGGTCTCCTCCGGAGGTCCCCACATCACAAATGTCAGTCTTCAGCCAATTCGATTCACTCCACATGATATCAAAAAATGGCTAAAGGCACTGGACACTGCAAAGGCTAAGCACCCTGACAGTATTCTGGTAATAGTACTGAAGACTTATGAACACAAGAAACAGGACGAATGCAACCCAGCCATATTACTGCCCTATCGGTCTACACTCCATCAGCAAAGTGATGGAAGGAGTCATCAACAGTGATATCGATCGGTACGTATTCAGCAATAACCTGCTCACTGGCGCTCAGTTTGGGTTCTGCCAGGGTCACTCAGATCCTGACCTCATTGCAGCCTTGGTTCAAACATGGACAAAAGAGCTGAAATCCAGAGGTGAGGTGAGGCCCGACTGCCTTTGACATCAAGGCAGCATTTGACCCGATCTATGGCATCAAGGGACCCTCGCTAAATGGAGTCAATGGGAATCCGGGAAAAACGCTCTGCTGGTTGGAGTCATACCTGGCACAAAGATGGTTGTGGTGGTTGGAGGTCAATCATCTCAGCTCCAGGTCATCACTGCAGAGTTCCTCAGGGTAATGTCCCATGCCAGCTGCTTTATCAATGACCTCCCTGCCGTCATAATGTAAGAAGTGGGGATGTTCGCAGAAGAAAAATGAATGAAATGAAAATCGCTTATTGTCACCCAAGTAGGCTCAATGACGTTACTGTGAAAAGCCCCTATTCGCCACATCTCGGCGCCTGTTCGGGGAGGCTGGAACGGGAATTGAACCGTGCTGCTGGCCTGCCTTGGTCATGCTTTAAAAGCCAGTGATTTAGCGCCGTGTGCTAACCAGCCCCTTGCTAAACCAGCCCCTGGCTGCACACTGTTACGCATTCATTCCTCAGATAGATGAAACATTGCCATGTCCAAATGCAGCAAGATCTGGACAATATCCAGCCTCTGACCTGACGGTTGCAACTTGCATTCGTGCCACACAAGTGCCAGCCAATGAGATCATCCCCTACACAAGAGGATTTAACCATTGTCCATTGACATTCAATGGTATTGCCATCACTGAATCCCCCACAATCAACATCCTGGAGGGTTACCATTGATCAGAAACTGAACTGGACTATCCATAATAATCCCGTGGCCACCAGGGCAGGTCAGAGTCTAGGAATCCTAAGGTGAGTAACTCACCTCCTGACACCCCCCCCCCCCCCCCCCCCCCCCCCCCCCCCCCCCCCCCCCCCCCCCCCCCCCCCCCCCCCCCCCCCCCCCCCCCCCCCCCCGCCCCTCCCAAATCCAGTCCATACAGAGCACAAGTCAGGAGTGTAATGGAATACTCTCCACTTGTCTGGATGAGTTCAGCTCCAGCAACAAGAAACTAAACACCATGCAGGACAAAGCAGCCCGCTTGATTGCTCCCCCTTCCACAAATATTCAAACCCTCCACCACTGACTAACTGTACCATCTACAAGATACACTGCAGTAACTTGCCACGGTGCCTTAACACCTTCCAAACCCACGATCACTATCATCTAGAAGGACAAGAGCAGCAGACACCAGGGAACACCATCACCTGGAGGCTCCTCTCCAAGTCACTCACCACTCTGACTTGGAAATGTATCGCTGTTCCTTCACTGTCACTGGGTAAAATCCTGGACCTCACTCCCTTACAGCACTGTCGGTGCACCTACACCTCAGGGACTGGAGCAGTTCAAGAAGGCAACTCACCACCTTCTGAAGGGCAACTAGGGATGGGCAATAAATGGTGGCCTAACCAGTGACGCCCACATCCCATAAATCACTTTTTTTTTTAAATCACCATGGGCGGGATTATCCGATCCCGCGCTGGGTCGGAGAATCGACGCCGGGGGGGGGGGGAATCCCGTCACGCCGTTCCGATGCCGGGCCACCGATTCTCCGGCGACCGGAGAATCCACGGCATTTGCACCGCCGCAGTCGCTGTGGCGCCAGTCTAGGTCCGTTGAAAGTGACCCCAGCGGCGATCCTCCATGCTCAACGGGCGGACTGCCCGCCAAGTCCCGCCGGCGTCATTCGCATATGGTCCTACCCAGCGGGACCTCGCCGTTCTGACTGCGGGGGCCACCCTGGTGTGCCGGGGGGAGCTGACTCCGGGGGGGGCCTCCACAGTGGCCAGGCTGCAATCGGGGGCAACCAATCGGCGGGCTTGCTTATTCCGGGGGGGGCCTATGTTCCTCCGTGCCGGACCCCTGTAGGGCTCCGTCATGTTGCCCGGAAGCCGACGCGGAGAAGGCCGTGGCGCGCATGCGCGGACCCGCGCCGGCCGTGTAGGGCCAGCTTTTGGCTCTGGAGCAGCGCACAGCACTCCATCGCAGTGCTTGCCCCCAAGGAAGAGGAGAATGACTCAGCCTGGAGGTCCGTTGATGTCGGCTTCTCTCACGCCGGTTTTGACGCCGATGCCAACACTTGGCCGGGATTTTGGAGAATCCCGGCCCATGTGTCTGCAGATTTACTTTTTCCAAGTGCCCACCAAATTTCCTTTTGAAATCATTGATGGTTTCCACATCGACCATCCTTGTGGGCAGCAGGTTCTTGCTACATAAAAAAGCTATTCCTCTCGTTCCCCCTGCACCTCTTGTCCAAAACCTTAAATCTGTTTTCTCTCATCCTTATACCACTAGCTAATGGGAACTGCTTTTCGTCAAACGTGCCATAATATTGTACACTTCTATCAAATATCTACTCAGTCTTTTTTGCTCCTAGGAGATGAGCCCAGCAGGTAAATCTCTTCACTTTCTCAAGTGTGGTGACCAGAATTGGATGTAGTACTGTAGTTGGGCCCTAACCAGAGCTTTCAAAGGTTTAGCATAACTTTTCTCCATTTGGACTCAAATGTCTCTATTTATGAAGCCCAGGATCCCATATGCTTTGCTAACCACTCTCTGAATATACCCTACCACTTTCAAAGATCGATGCTCATGCATCCCCAGGTCCCTCATTTCCTGCACATTCTTTAGAACTGTGCCAGATTCACATTTCCAAACTATTGGTATAATATCTATCTCACTTCAAGCCTGTTCAGTATTCCCACATAACACAATCCGCAAGCATTATAAATCAGTCATCTAACTTAAATTTTCTCTTTCTCTGTTATCAGAACTCATCATTCAAGGTGTGCCCTGACGAGAGGACTGTACAATTTAAGCATGACTTCTCCAAATTTGTCCTCGACTAGTTTGTTCAGTGTTGTATTTATTTTGTTGATTGCTGCTGTACAGTGATTGCGCTGTGTCATTGTAGTGTTTCAAATTCTTGGACAGCACTGCAGCCTCACAGCGCCTAGGTACCAGGTTTGATCCCAGCTCTGGGTCACTGTCCGTGTGGAGTTTTCACATTCTCCCCGTGTTTGCGTGGGTTTCGCCCCCCACAACCCAAAGATGTTCAGGGTAGGTGGATTGGCCACGCTAAATTGCCCCCTTAATTGGAAAAAATGAATCGGGTACTCTAAATTTAAAAAAATAATAAAGTGTTTGAAACTCTTCAATTCCTTTTTAGGAATATCTGATTTTTACGTTTGTACATGTAATACAGAAATCTGGATTTCTCATCAGTAAAGCCCAATAAATCGGTGATTTGCTTTCTTTTCAGTAAGAATAATTAGTAAAGCTCTGGCTTTCTTAAACTAGAATCCAGCCTGCTCTCAAAGCTCAAATTTCAGCCAGAGGAATTTTCATGCAGCTGCCAAATTTTTTGCAGAATGGCAATAAGCTGCTCATGATGGTATAAAAACATTTAACTTTGGAATTCAGCTTCTGGATTGCAGGGAAATTGAACAAATGTAAGATGAACTATGAAGTCTTATTAACTGAAGAATTTTGGCATAATTCCTATTAACAGTTCATCAGTTGAGCTATTGGAATATCAATGAGATAAAGGGCATTTTTGTCATAGCATACAGATATTGCATGTTTTACGGATGTCAAATAATCAGTTAACTTCTGCAATTAAGGTATCTATTTTTGCCGATTACTTTTTCACTGTTACAGTCACAGACGTTACCACACAAAGTCTGTGATTAGCATGAGAATCCACAGCAAGGGAAACATGAGGCAGAGAGGTGCAGTTGTGTCATGCGTGCTTTAATTAGCAATTGGTAATGTGTCAAGCAGAGAAAGGACTTGTTGACCCATGCACTGAGTGCCTTTGGCATCACTGGGGGACCTCGGGCTTAGTGTCTGTGTCACCAAAGTTATCATCTGCAAAGTGGCCTGGGGTTTCACTCACTGATGAATCTGGGTGTTTTAAACAACAATTTCAATTGTGCATACATCTGATTCTCATGGAGCAATAGTTAGCAAATCTGTGGATATTAAGGTAGGGAGGAGCTGCCAGAGCTGGGTAGATGCCTGGAATATCTTGTGTCAAAGAAATGGTTGTTTCAAGTCCTTGGTTTCCTTATTCTGCTTCTGATCTTGTCTAACAACCTCGTAGCTTGCACTTTGAGATTGCAAGTTTAGGCTTGCATCGGAACCTCCTTGGTTACAACTATTTCTGCTGTGCTAGTGATTCTCAAACTTTTCTGCTTGAAGGATCCCTCGGATTAATGATCACGGATTCCACCTCTCCCCTGTCCTGGCTATATCTAAATTACAATATTATATCAATGAAAATATTTGATATAGAGTGACTGGTGAATTTAATAACACACACGAAACACACTGGCAATTCAAATCAGTTCAAATCCTGTTCCAGTGATCGACACAAAATCAGGAAAAATAAACATACCACCAGATGGATCCATCAACGAACTGCCAAACTCCACTCATACCTCACGCCAAGCTCCTCTCCGGCCATTACTCATTCACGTATTCTGGACTGTTTCCTGTGGTCATTGTTTACCGGCCTATAGGCAAATGTAGTAAGCTGAGATCCTTGCTGCACCCCAGTTATTTTAAAAAGCCCTCTTCTCTTAAAATCTCCGAATATTATTCTTAAGATTATGTCATGGGCCTGCTGGAAAGTATCTACATATCCACGTCTGAGAAACACTGCACAGTGCCAGGTGTAATATTTAGTTTTTTGCTATGATAGGGCAATTAATATGCCCAGAAGTATCTTTAGTCTGTTCCATGGTTGAAAATATTTTTTCTCCTGATTCATCAAGTTCCTGGACTATCTCTTTTAATAGAAATTGTCATACATATGAGATTTGGGGTGCAATCGACTGGCTGGGTCACGCTGGAATGGGAGCGCGATGCGGCCAATAGCTGTCAGGAGAAGCCTCGGCAGGCTTCCCAGTAGTCAGTACGCCTCGTGAGATCAGAATCCCGCCCACAATGGGCGTGACCAAGCCACGCTCGCTTAAGTAGGTTTTAAATCACTACGGCCTACTCACCCAGTATCTACCAGCGTCCCGGCAGCTACCAGCCTCCCATGGAGGCCCCAGCCGGGTGCCGTTCAGTACTGGTCCACACAAACGTGGACCAGGCGAAACGGCACCTGAGGAGGGGGAGGGGGTCACCCAGGCCATCAAATGCCCCTGGGAGGTAGTCAGGGATAGGGTGGACCCCTAGCCCCCTCCCTGGAACATGTCCACATTGGCGCTACCTCCTTGGCACTGCGTGACATTGCCAAGCTGGAAGAAGCACTGCCAGGGTGCCACAGTGGCAGTGCAAGGGTGTCCAGGTGCCACTGACAACGGTCAGGGCCTGAGTGGGCCCCTGCTTATGGATGGGTGAAAGGGATGGTATGAAGGGTGGGGAGGGGTGTAGGACAGGTAAGAAGCAGCATCTGGGCAAGGGAAAGAATGGGGGGGCCTTGGTGCCTTGATTTTGCTTTTTAGGCTAATCTTATTGCCCCACAAATATAACAGATGACATTTAACATTAACATTTAACATTAATAGCTTATTCCTTTACTATCGAGTGTAGGTTGTACTTTGCTAAAACTATTGTTTGGAAAATTTGATGTGATTTAGTCGTCTTGTGTGATAAATTATGCTACGGCATGTGGCAGATTTTCTGAAATGAATAGTTACCATTTCATAGCAGTCTGTAAAAAGAACAAAGCTAGACTATAAACATTCCTTTATAACTGAAGCCTGATTTCCCCGGAAAAGCTTATTTTGTGGAGAGAAACCACTGCAAATACTAATTGTCTGCCAAAACCAAGTCTGATGAGCAGGCACGAACATTTCTTTTACAGCCTAATCTGACATCTCTCAATTAGAACCTCCTAGCACAGTGGTTAGCACTGTCGCTTCACAGCTCCAGGGTCCCAGGCTCAATTACCGGCTTGGGTCACTGTCTGTGCGGAGTCTGCACATTGTCCCCGTGTCTGCGTGGGTTTCCTCCGGGTACTCCGGTTTCCTCCCAAGTCCCAAAAGATGTGCTGTCAGGTGAATTGGACATTCTGAATTCTTCCTTTGTGTACCCGAACAGGTGCCGGAATGTGGCGACTAGGGGCTTTTCACAGGAACTTCATTGCAGTGTTAATGTAACCTACTTGTCACAATAAAGATTATTATTATTCCAAGCATCACAGATATGTGAAACTTATTGACACCAGAAATAGTGCTAGGAGTAAAAGAAAACTTGAACAATATACACAAAACTTCATGCGAATCCAAGTGCCTGCAGAAGAACACAGGAAAATAATTAAAATAGAATGTGACTAATTGTTGCAGATTTAATGTACTTACCTGTGCCCTTTAAATCAGGTACAACTGACTTTCTAGCAACCCAGACTTTCTATTTTGCATGGGCATCTTTGAGAAATATGATCTTGCATCCCCCAAGTATCAGAAATTTAGAGTGAACAAAGAAATGTCCAGCACAGGGACAGGCCCTTTGGTCCTCAAGCCTGTGCCGATCATGATGCCCTTACTAAAAAAAATCCTTCTGCCCTTACTCGGTCCATATCCCTCTATTTCCTCCCTATTCATATCCATTCATAGAACCATAGAACAGTACAGCACAGAACAGGCCCTTCGGCCCTCGATGTTGTGCCAAGCAATGATCACCCTACTTAAACCCACGTAACCCGTATACCCGTAACCCAACAAATCCCCCCATTAACCTTACACTACGGGCAATGTAGCATGGCCAATCCACCTAACCCGCACATCTTTGGACTGTGGGAGGAAACCGGAGCACCCGGAGGAAACCCACGCACACACGGGGAGGACGTGCAGACTCCACACAGACAGTGACCCAGCCGGGAATTGAACCTGGGACCCTGGAGCTGTGAAGCATTGATGCTAACCACCATGCTACCGTGAGGCCAGATGCCTCTTAAATGTTGCTAATGTGGCTGCTTCCACCACATCCTCTGGCAGCGCATTCAAGGTACCCACCACTCTCTGCATGAAAAACTTACCCCGCACATCTCCCTTAAACTTTCCCCCTCTCACCTTGAATCTGTGCCCCTTATAATTGACACTTCCACCCTTGGTAAAAGCCTCTGACTGTCCACCCTGTCTAAGTGTCTCATAATTTTTTAGACCTCTCTCAGGTCTCCCCTCGGCCTCCGTCCTTCCAGTGAAAACAATCCTAGTTTATTCAGCCTCGCCTCATAGCCAACACCCTTGAGACCCGACAACATCCTAGTCAACCTTCTTTGCACTCTCTCCAAAACTTCTATGTCCTTCTGATAAAGTGGTGACTACAATTGCCTGCAATACTCCAAATGCAGCCTAACCAAGGTTGTATATAGCTGATACATAATTTCCCAACTCTTGTAATCAGTGCCCCGGCAGATGAATTCAAGCATGCCATGCGCCTTCTTAATCACCTTGGCCACCTGTATTGCCACTTTTAGGGAGCTGTGGACCTGCACGCCCAGATCTCTCTGTATGTTGATGTTCCTAATGCCAATTACAGTACAATTCATACCTAGATTTGATCCTCCAAAATGCATCGCCTCCCATTTGTCCGGATTAAACACCATCTGCCATTTCTGTGCCCAAGTCTCCAATCTATCTATATCCTGTTGTATCCTCTGACAATCCTCGCCACACTCCGCCAATCTTTGTGTCATCTGCAAACGTACTAATCAGACCACCCACATTTTGCTCCAGATCATTTATATATACTACAAACAACAGAGGTCCCAGCACTGAACCCTGCGGAAAATACTAGCTACAGATCTCCATTCAGAAAAGCACCCTCCCTACTCTGGCTTCTATAACCAAGCTAGTTCTGTATCCATCTAGCTAGCCCACCCCCAAATCCCATGTGATTTTAGTTTTTGTACCAGTCAGCCATATGGGACTTGTCAAACGCCTTACTAAAGTCCATATAAACCGCATTCACAGCCCTATCATCAATTCTCTTTGTCACCTCTTCAAAAAACTCAAATCAAGGTGGTAAGACATAACCTTTCCCATACAAAACCATGCCCCTTGTCACTAACTAGTCCATTTTCCTCCAAGTGTGCATGCATTCTGTCCCTCAGTATCTTTTTCAAAAGCATCCCCACCACTGATGCCAGATTCACAGGCCTATTATTTGCTGGATTGTCCCTGCTTCCTTTCTTAAGCAAGTCCAGTCCTCTCGAACCTAGCCTGTGGTCAAAGAGGATGTGAAGATATCTGTTAAGGCCCCAGCTATTTATCCCCTTGCCTCCCGCAGTAATCTGGGATAAATCCCATCTGTCCCCAGGGACCTGTCTACCTGAATGCAATTTAGGATACTCAACCTTTCCTCCTTTGATAAATTGTCATTCTCAAGAGAGTTCACATACCTATACCTGACCTCAACATCCGTCACTTCCTTCTCCCTGGTGAGTACCGATACAAAGTACTCATTATGGATTTCACCGATTCCCTGTGGTTCCACGCATAATTTCCCTCCATTGTCCTTAAGTGGGCCTACTATTTCTCTTGCTACCCTCTTGCTCCTAATATATGCATAAAAGTCTTTGGATTTTCTTTGACGATGTTTGCTAAAGACATTTCATGGCCCCTTTTAGCCCTCCTAATTCCATGTTTAAGTTCCTTCCTACTTTCACTGTATTCCTCAAGGGCTTTGTCAGTTTTTAGATGCCTAGACATATTGTATGCTTCCTTTTTCCTTTTGACTCAGCTTACAATTGCTCTTTTCATCCATGGTTCCTAAATCCTGCCATTTCTATCCTTCATTTTTGCGGGAACATGCCTGTCCTGCACTTCAATCAACTGGCTTTTAAAAGCATCCCACATGTCAGATGTGGATTTACTCTCAAATAGCCACTCCATTTCACATTCCCCAGTTCCTGTCTAATTTAGATGTAAGTGGCCAAATTAAGCATCCTCACCCGCGGGCCACTCTTGTCCTTATCCATGACTACTCAAAATCTTATGGAATTATGGTCACTAAGCCCAAAATGCTCCCCCACTGAAACATCAATCACCTGGCTTGGCTCATTCCCCAATACCAAGTCTAGTGTGGCCCCCTCCCTAGCTGGATTGTCAACAGACTGTATCAAAAAGCCTTCCTGGACACATCTAACAAATTGCTTTCCGTCCAAGCCCCTCGCTGTAAGGGATTCCCAGTCAATATGGGGGAAGTCAAAATCGCCCATCACAACTACCCTGCTTTTTTCACACCTTCAGTATCTGACTACACAGCTGCTCCTCTGTCTCCTGCGGGCTGTTGGGGGGTCTGTAGTACACTCCCAACATTGTGATTTTGAAGGGTGTCATGAAATGCATGCCTGCTTAGGATGGGTGCCTCCTATACTGCTGGAACCTTCTCAAAAAAGTACTCCACCATGCAAAGTGGGCAGAGTTCTGTCAAGACTCGCAAACATTTTCGACAGCCAGATGTCCAGTTACAGTAATGCAAAGGGTATTTTGCAGTGGAAAATTGAGGCTCAGCTGTCTTATCTGGTCAACATTTTGAAACTTGATTTGATGGCTGTTGTATCTCTACTATTTTTTTCCAATTTTAAAGACGTGTCGTTGGCTTATAATCTATGAATTGATTTTATGATTCTTCCCTCTCTTTAGGGACATTCCAGTTATATTACACACCTTGACTGGTCACCAGATACAAATTTCATAATGTCTAACTCAGGAGACTACGAAATCCTATATTGTAAGTATTCTGATATTTCCACCCAAAAGTGAAAACAAATATTTTTAAGGTAACTTATGGTGCTCATATTTGTTGATTTATTTTATTGTTTTGAATAATATATTTTCTCTCAGTCCGTTATCAAACTAAACTGAAAATTTAGGGCGCGATCAAACAGCCGCGCTAAGGCGCCTCATGCGATTTGTGACGCGCTGAATGCCTCAAGATCTAACGACAATCAGGCTCACCTTAAATATGTCGGCTCCCAGGAGGCAGCACGGTGGCGCAGTGGTTAGCATTGCTGCCTACGGAGCTGAGGACCCGGGTTTGAATCCCGGCTCTGGGTCACTGTCCGTGAGGAGTTTGCACATTCTCCCCGTGTCTGCGTGGGTTTCACCCCCACAACCCAAAGATGTGCAGGATAGGTGGATTGGCCATTCTAAATTGCCCCTTAATTGGAAAAAAATAATTGGGTACTCTAAATTTTTTTTAAAAATATGTCGGCTCCCAAAGCCCGAGAACTAATGCCCATGCGTGGGAGACCTCGCATTGGTGCCATTTAGCAGTGGTCCACACAAAGGTGTGCGGGGGTGTCTCCCAAGCCATCTGAGGCCCCTGGGTTGGTACCGCCGCATGCCCCTGTGGCTCTGGCAGGGACATTGCCAGGCTGGCCAGGTGCCAGCTTGTTGGTGCCAGGGATCAGTCTCGGGGTGCTTTGCCCTTATGAGGTGGGGGGGGGGGGGTGCTCAAGGACCCCTTAACAAATAAGATGGGGGGATCCAGAGGCCGTATTGGGGGGGTTGAGAGATTGGGGCAGCATTTAAAAATGGGAAATTAGCTAAATGTGGTCTAGATGGGGTGGTTTGGTAACAGCATCCCATTTGATAGCGGGGCCGTTCACGGCGCTGCAGACTCCAAGAAACACCTCGCTATGCATGCCCAAAGCGAGACTCTGTATTTACACCTCCGAATTTATAAATCAATGCTAGTGCACTCTACATTATTTAGTCACCTAGGCTCAAAACCAATTCATTGTAAGTTATCATTGAGTTAGCACCACATTGCAGGAAGGCTGCTGCAACTCATTCTGTGGGGAATGCTAAATTTCACAGGCAGCGTTTGTATGGTCAATACTAAATTCTGATAACATAGTGGCAGCTAACATGTTTAAGTGGCATAGGTTTATTTTCCTTTCCCACTCTCCATATGGTCACAAATACACCAAATAAATTTGAACGCATTTCTAATGTTTCACAAATGTTTTTGTAGACAGTACAGATATTTTAAATG
The DNA here is from genome assembly GCF_902713615.1 of Scyliorhinus canicula. Lineage (NCBI taxonomy): Eukaryota > Metazoa > Chordata > Chondrichthyes > Carcharhiniformes > Scyliorhinidae > Scyliorhinus > Scyliorhinus canicula. The sequence goes on from NC_052146.1 coordinate 264,700,016, forward strand.
TAAGCAGACCAGAGTATTGTAGTAACATGTCCATCTATTGAAAATTAATCTAAATAATGTGTAGCAACAGATCGCAATTCCCCAATTTTGCCAATGATCTCTGCTTACTCTTAACTACTGTGATTCCTTTAATGTAGCTAAAGCATCTCGAGGTGTAATATAAAACAGTGATAAACGTCAATGGAAGTAAAGTTAAGGGGATTGCTTTAAATGTTTTAAACCTGGAACTCACTGCTAATTAGGGTGATAGAAACAGAGAAGGTGAATGATATCAAAAGGAAATAGATGGGCATTTGAGAAAAATCCACTACGGGAATAGAGTGGGGGAATGGAACTGATTGAATTGTTCTACAGAGAGCCGGCATGAATTAATGGGCTGAAAGGCCTCTACCTATATCGTGAAGACTATGACTCTAAAGCCTCAATATTCTCCCTCCAGTGTAAAAATCAGTGCTGAACAGTACTCTAAGGTTTCATATTGACCTGTAGGCTCTTGATAAACCCTAGTGTTTTGCTTTAAGCTGAAGCTACTTTACTGTCCTGTTACATTACACCTTCAAATCACTCCTTTTCTATACCACCAATCCTACTTCCATTGAGACTCCAAGTAAGCTTGAAAATTTCACCTTAAGGTGACAACGGATGAGTTGGATAGAGTTTTAGTAATAGTGAGAGTAAAGGTAGAATGTGATCACATATTGATGCAGGTAATCACTCCGAAACCAGTTAAACTCTACTACTTAGCCAAGAATTTATACTTATCCATTCCACCTATGCGATTTTCAGTCATGTTTTAGATTTATTCTGCGAGGAACTACCCTGCTCTATCCCTGTCGAGCAGCACAATGATTTCCCTCAAATGCCCATCTAATATCCTTTCGAAATCATTAATTGTCTCTGCTTCTAACACCCTCATACACAGCAAATGCCAGGTCATTACCACTTGCTGCATTAAAAAAAGACATTTCAAACTTACTAAATGTAATGCCCAGGCACTTGGAAGCTGATCTAAATTTTAATCCTATTCTTTATTGCCATTCATGCCATACGGTCCCTTCAGACGAAAGTTGGCCAGCATTAGTTTAGCCATCAAGGGAAAAAATGGAAATGAAAATTTGAATGTTGCAATTCAGGTAATTTTGGGAGCACATTCCAATGGAGTCACTGATGAAGTAAAATAGATGCAACAACGTTTTTTTTTAATGAGAATAGCACAATACAAAAATTCTCACTTTATATTGATGAATATTTCAACTGTTCTCATCCAGAGTTTTAGTGAGAGTGTTCCAAAATGGCAGCAGAGGAATTCACGTTTTCTGCCTTCTCTTGAAAATGACTGCTGGAGGTGGAAGTGATTGTTTGTTTGATTGATTGATTGATTTATTGTCACATGTACCGAAGTTCAGTGAAACCGATTTTTCTGTGACCAAGGGAACATACACAGTACGTACGTAGTAGACAAAAATAATAATCGACAGAGTACATTGACAAATGGTACATCGACAAATAGTGATTGGTTACAGTGCGGAACAAGGAACCAAACAAAACAAATTTAAAATAAAATTGCAATATCTGAAAGTTTAATAACTGGAAAACCTGGTGTTTTGGCTAATCTAAAGGTGTTGTGTTTTTAGGGGATATTCAGAATGGCTGCAAGCTGATCAGAAATCGCTCAGAATGCAGAGATATGGAATGGTATACATATACGTGTGTTCTGGGCTTTCATGTTTTTGGTACGTAGTTGCATTATTATATACTATTCGATTTCTCTTCACTTTGATTCTCTCGTGTGTCTAGAGATGCATAAGGCAGACAAACAACCTGCTTAGATCTATTCCCATAGCTTGTTCTTCTGGTCGCCAGAGTCTATAGTTTGAGGATCACCACTCCATAATCAAGCATGGCTGACCAGGAGAATCTTGCTCTTTCTACCTGCCATAGGCATAATGGAAGGATTTACAGATTGACAACCAATCTGTCTGAACCTTCTGTGGCCATCAAGTCCTGAAGTGGGGCTCAAGCCTACAGACTTTTGTTCAGAAACAGTGATGTTACCCACAAGATCTCCTATTTGGTATACCACTGCATCAATATTTATATTTTTTATTAATGTATCGTCATACAGATTATAATGTAAAATGTTGAAATAGGTGGTGTGGTAGTTTACCTCTAATAATAATCTTTATTATTATACAAAAAGGATTCCCCACAGCAAGATTTTCATTTCAAAAGTATTATTGTGGAAAAGCAGTGGAAGAGGTCTCTGAATCATGGTTAATGTATAATTCTGAGTCATTTGAGGAGGGAAAACAGTATCGCACTGAAAAATACAGAAAATATGTTATAAAAATAATTAATGAAGTGTAAAGGTCTAAATAATTCAGTACAAAATTGTTTTTAATTTATTAATGTTGAAAAGTTAAATTGCCACTTTTATTTCACTTTAAGTCTTACTTATGAGCATTACGGTATGACTTATTTTAACTAGCCGATTAATAAGTCAAATTTCAGTTGTGTAGCTTCTCGCAAAATGCTTACTACTAATAAAAAAGATGCTCAAATATTGCCATCTCCTGGGCTCATAATAACATTACTACTTTTTGGAATTGGTAAATGTTAATCCAAGTGTATTGATATATTATTCTCATTTCAAAGATAAGAATTATTATTTGATGTTCAAAGAGATTTTATCCACTACGAAAAACCATTGTTATTTTGAGGAGAGATAAAAATCAGAAAATGTGCAATATACAACTTATGAAATAAATATATAACAGTTATGATTAGCGACCTCTGGTTTGATTGTTCTCAACTACAATGTTCTTATTTTGAGTAAATGGCCTTGGTATCCAAGGCTATGTTACACTTGCGAATAAATTATTTCCTCAAATAATTTATTTTCTTTAAGAAATTGCATTATGAAATGTTTGAGAACAGGGAAATTGATAAATTTCAATATAAACCAAAATCCTATACATAGGCAAGTGCAATTTTCTGAATTATTATAATTTGGAACGGTTTATATTTAAATATTATGGGTCTGAAATGACATATTGATTAACATGTTTAAATTTAGCAGAACATTAAGACTTTTTCAACTACTGTATGAAAAGGTGATTTACCATTTTTACAAATGTTCCTGAGGCATCACTTGCATACCTTACACAAGTGGCCTACTCAAGTCAACTTTCAGTTTACGCTTGAATCATGAAACTGCTGCAGCCCTTTGGTTTTCCATGTTCAAAGATGTGTTAGGATCAATGTTTTCTCAATTGCTTAGAATGAAATCAGTTTATGGTGTCAGTGGTTAGCACTGTTGCCTCACAGCGCCGAGGACCCGCGTTCCATCCCGGCCCTGGGTCACTGTCCGTGTGGAGTTTGCAAGTCTCCACAGGCGCGATTCTGCGCGCCCCACGCCGGGTGGGAGAATAGCGGGAGGGCCTCCCGACATTTTTCACGCCCTCCCGCTATTCTCCCCCACGCCACGAATCGCCACTCGCCGTAAAAAACCGAGGCCGAGCGGCCGGCCCTTCACGCCCGTTTCACCACGGCAGCAAACACACCAGCTCGCTGCCGTCGTGAAACGGGCGCCAGATGCCCGTTTGGGGCATCTAGAAGCCCGATTGGCACGGGAGCACCACGACTGTGCTCGGGAGGGGACAGGCCGCGATCGGTGCCCACTGATCGTCGGGCCAGCGTCCAAAACAGACGCACTCTTTCCCCTCCGCCGCCCGGCAAGATCAAGCTGCCATGTCTTGCCGGGCGGCTGAGGAGAAAGACGCCAACTGCGCATGCGCGGGTTGGCGTTGTCCAACCTGCACATGCACGGCTGACATCATCGGCCGCTGTGACGCACGGGGCCGCGCTCCTAGCCCCGCCCGGGGGGGGAGAATCGGCCCCGGAAGTGGCCGTGAAGGCTGCCGTGGGTCACGGCCTGTCCCACGGCAGCCTTTACGGCAGCATTTGCGGAGAATCGCGCCCCCCCATGTCTGCATGGGTCTTGCCCCCACAACCCAAAGATGTGCAGGGTAGGTGGATTGGCCACACTAAATTGCCCCTTAATTGGGAAAAAAATAATTGCTTACTGTAAATTAAAAAAAATTGAATCTGTTTGATACATCTCCTTTGTAATTTAAAATTAGCATTTTTCAGTTTTACTGAATCAAATAAATGTATTGTCTTTTAATCCTGAAAGTTTTTCTGATATTCTCCCTATTAACTTCCATTTTTCATTTTGTAATAAGTGACTTGCTAGTTATTGAAATGCAGTCACATAAAATAAAAGTTTCTTAATCAGTAATGTGTGATGTTCCCAACAGGAAAAAATATAACTCTATATTTTTGCAGTCACTTCACAAGAAAATACCGCTGAAAACATCTGGTCAAATATTCAGCAAGGGCTGAATATCTACTGAATGCAAATTCTAAATTTGGAACAAGCTTTACTGTTACCTCTTTGACTTAAACCAATTCTACAAATTATTGACCTTTAGTTATGGCTTTCATTTTAAATTCTTAATATTTTCATGTAGATACTAAGACTGGCAGTGAAGCGATTGCAAACATCAATGAACATTATTTTGGTATTTGTGAAGATTTGCTGAAAATTTTATATCCACATGGATGTGGAATCACACAAGACATGAGAATGTAAGAAACAGGAGCAGCAGTAGCCCATATGCATGCTCTGCCATGCAATATAATCACGGCTGAATTGCTACATCAAACCACTTTCCCACCTGCTCCACAGATTCCTTGATTCCACAAGGGACCTGCTGATCTCAGTCTTGAATAACGCAATAACGGAACATCCACAACACTTTAGATAGAGAGTCGGCGGCACTGTAGCACAATGGTTAGCACTGTTGCTTCACAGCGCCAGGTCCTGGGTTCGATTCCCGCTTGGGTCTCTGTCTGTGCGGTGTCTGCGCGTTCTCCCCGTGCCTGCGTGGGTTTTCTCCGGGTGAGATAGAGATAGAGAAATACAGCACAGAACAGGCCCTTCGGCCCACGATGTTGCGCCGAACTTTTGTCCTAGGTTAATCATAGAATTTTGGACAATTTGTCATGGCCAATCCACCCAACCTGCACATCTTTGGACTGTGGGAGGAAACCGGAGTACCCGGAGGAAACCCACGCAGTCACGGGGAGGATGTGCAGACTCCACACAGACAGTGACCCAAGTCGAAATCGAACTTGGGACCCTGGAGCTGTGAAGCAATTGTGCTATCCACAATGCTACCGTGCTGCCCTTAAGAAGTTAACCTACACTCCCTTATTCTACCCTAATCCAAGTACCTATCCAATAGCCGCTTGAAGGTCTATAAATTTTCCGACTCAACTACTACCACAGGCAGTGCATTCCATGCCCCCACTACTCTCTGGGTAAAGAACCTACCTCTGACATCCCCTCTATATCTTCCACCATTTATCTTAAATTTATGTCCCCTTGTAATGGTGTGTTCCACCCGGGGAAAAAGTCTCTGACTGTCTACTCTATCTATTCCCCTGATCATCTTATAAACCTCTATCAAGTCGCCCCTCATCCTTCTCCGTTCTAATGAGAAAAGGCCTAACACCCTCAATCTTTCCTCGTATGACCTACTCTCCATTCCAGGCAACATCCTGGTAAATCTCCTTTGCACCTTTTCCAAAGCTTCCACATCCTTCCTAAAATGAGGTGACCAGAACTGCACACAGTACTCCAAATGTGGCCTGACCAAGGTTTTGTACAGCTGCATCATCACCTCACGGCTCTTAAATTCAATCCCTCTGCTAATGAACGCTAGCACACCATAGGCCTTCTTCACAGCTCTATCCACTTGAGTGGCAACTTTCAAAGAACAATGAACATAGACCCCAAGATCTCTCTGCTCCTCCACATTGCCAAGAACCCTACCATTAACCCTGTATTCCGCATTCAGATTTGTCCTTCCAAAATGGACAACCTCACACTTGTCAGGGTTAAACTCCATCTGCCACTTCTCAGCCCAGCTCTGCATTCTATCTATGTCTCTTTGAAGCCGACAACAGCCCTCCTCACTATCCACAACTCCACCAATCTTCGTATCATCTGCAAATTTACTGACCCACCCTTCAACTCCCTCATCCAAGTCGTTAATGAAAATCACAAACAGCAGAGGACCCAGAACTGATCCCTGCGGTACGCCACTGATAACTGGGCTCCAGGCTGAATATTTGCCATCCACCACAACTCTCTGTCTTCTATCGGTTAGCCAGTTTGTTATCCAACTGCCAAATTTCCCACTATCCCATGCCTCCTTACTTTCTGCATAAGCCTACCATGGGGAACCTTATCAAATGCCTTACTAAAATCCATGTACACTACATCCACTGCTTTACCTTCATCCACATGCTTGGTCACCTCCTCAAAGAATTCAATAAGACTTGTAAGGCAAGACCTACCCCTCACAAATCCGTGCTGACTATCCCTAATCAAGCAATGCCTTTCCAGATGCTCAGAAATCCTATCCCTCAGTACCCTTTCCATTACTTTGCCTACCACCGAAGTAAGACTAACTGGCCTGTAATTCCCAGGGTTATCCCTATTCCCTTTTTTGAACAGGGGCACGACATTCGCCACTCTCCAATCCTCTGGTACCACCCCTGTTGACAGCGAGGACGAAAAGATCATTGCCAACGGCTCTGCAATTTCATTTCTTGCTTCCCAGAGAATCCTTGGATATATCCCGTCAGGCCCGGGGGACTTGTCTATCCTCAAGTTTTTCAAAACGCGCAACACATCTTCCTTCCTGACAAGTATCTCCTCAAGCTTATCAGTCTGCTTCACGCTGTCCTCTCCAACAATATGGCCCCTCTCATTTGTAAATACTGAAGAAAAATACTTGTTCAAGACCTCTCCTATCTCTTCAGACTCAATACACAATCTCCCGCTACTGTCCTTAATCGGACCTACTCTCACTCTAGTCATTCTCATATTTCTCACGTATGTGTAAAAGGCCTTGGGGTTTTCCTTGATCCTACCCGCCAAAGATTTTTCATGCCCTCTCTTAGCTCTCCTAATCCCTTTCTTCAGTTCCCTCCTGGCTATCTTGTATCCCTCCAGCGCACTGTCTGAACCTTGTTTCTTCAGCCTTACATAAGTCACCTTCTTCCTCTTAACAAGACATTCAACCTCTCTTGTCAACCATGGTTCCCTCACTCGACCATCTCTTCCCTGCCTGACAGGGACATACATATCAAAGACACGCAGTACCTGATCCTTGAACAAGTTCCACATTTCACTTGTGTCCTTCCCTGACAGCCTATGTTCCCAACTTCTGCACTTCAATTCTTGTCTGACAGCATTGTATTTACCCTTCCCCCAATTATAAACCTTGCCCTGTTGCTCGCACCTATCCCTCTCCATTACTAAAGTGAAAGTCAGAGAATTGTGGTCACTACCTCCAAAATGCTCCCCCACTAACAAATCTATCACCTGCCCTGGTTCATTACCAAGTACTAAATCCAATATGGCCTCCCCTCTGGTCGGACAATCTACATACTGTGTTAGAAAAGCTTCCTGGACACACTGCACAAACACTACCCCATCCAAACTATTTGATCTAAAGAGTTTCCACTCAATGTTTGGGAAGTTGAAGTCGCCCATGACTACTACCCTGTGACTTCTGCACCTTTCCAGAATCTGTTTCCCAATCTGTTCCTCCACATCTCTGCTGCTATTGGGGGGCCTATAGAACACTCCCAACAAGGTGACTGCTCCTTTCCTATTTCTAACTTCAACCCATATTACCTCAGTAGGCAGATCCCCCTCGAACTGCCTTTCTGCAGCTGTTATACTATCTCTAATTAACAATGCCACCCCCCCACCTCTTTTACCATCCTCCCTAATCTTGTTGAAACATCTATAACCAGGGACCTCCAACAACCATTTCTGCCCCTCTTCTATCCAAGTTTCCGTGATGGCCACCACATCGTAGTCCCAAGTACCGATCCATGCATTAAGTTCACCCACCTTATTCCTGATGCTTCTTGCATTAAAGTATACACACTTCAACCCATCTCCTTGCCTGCAAGTACTCTCCTTTGTCATTGTTACCTTCCCCACTGCATCACTACGTGCTTTGGCGTCCTGACTATCGTCTACCTTAGTTGCTGGACTACAGATCCGGTTCCCATTCCCCTGCCAAATTAGTTTAAACCCTCCCGAAGAGTACTAGAAAACCTCCCCCCCAGGATATTGGTGCCCCTCTGGTTCAGATGCAACCCGTCCTGCTTGTACAGGTCCCACCTTCCCCAGAATGCGCTCCAATTATCCAAATACCTGAAGCCCTCCCTCCTACACCATTCCTGCAGCCACGTGTTCAACTGCACTCTCTCCCTATTCCTAGCCTCGCTATCACGTGGCACCGGCAACAAACCAGAGATGACAACTCTGTCTGTCCTGGCCCTTAACTTCCAGCCTAACTCCCTAAACTTGTTTATTACCTCCACACCCTTTTTCCTACCTACATCGTTGGTACCAATGTGCACCACGACTTCTGGCTGCTCACCCTCCCCCTTCAGGATCCTGAAGACACGATCAGAGACATCCCTGGCCCTGGCACCCGGGAGGCAACATACCTTTCGGGAGTCTCGCTCGCGACCACAGAATCTCCTATCTATTCCCCTAACCATTGAATCTCCTATTACTATTGCTTTTCTATGCTCCCCCCTTCCCTTCTGAGCCCCAGAGCCAGACTCAGTGCCAGAGACCTGGCCGCTGGGGCCTTCCCCCGGTAGGTCATCCCCCCCAACAGCATCCAAAACGGTATACTTGTTTTGAAGGGGAATGGCCACGAGGGATCCCTGCACTGTCTGCCTGTTAGTTTTCTTTCCCCTGACTGTAACCCAGCTACTCTTGTCCAGTACCTTTGGTGTGGCTACCTCCCTGTAACTCTTCTCTATGACCCCCTCTGCCTCCCGGATGATCCGAAGTTCATCCAGCTCCAGCACCAGTACCTTAACACGGTCTCTGAGGAGCTGGAGTTGGGTGCACTTCCCGCAGGTATAGTCAGCGGGGACACCAGTGGTATCCCTCACCACCCACATCCTACAGGAGGAGCATGCAACTGCCCTAGCCTCCATCCCCTCTTACTTTACAGAATTAGCTGCCCTGTGGACCAACTGGACCTCCGCCCTCCGGCTCTGCTCCCAGTCAGCTGTACTCTAAACTCCTGGTTCCCTTCACGCTCTTTGATAAATATAGGAAATTAAATGAAAGGAGTACCTTACTCCCTCCTCACCTAACTCCCTCAGTCACCAAACTCTCACTGTAGCACTCAAATGCCACAAGCTCAGCACTCCCTCAGTCACCAAACTCTCACTGTAGCACTCAAATGCCACAAGCTCAGCACTCCCTCAGTCACCAAACTCTCACTGTAGCACTCAAATGCCACAAGCTCAGCACTCAGTGCAAACAAAGTCTGCACTGTATCTAGCCCCTATTTATACTGTGACTCTAGCTTCTAAAAACTGGCCTAATGCAATTAACTAATTAACAAGCTCCAGCTGCAAGTAAGTCCAAGTAGAACCTTGTTTAAAGCTGATTCAAAATTCACCTTCTTATAGACCAAACAGCAACTTTTAAGTTAATTAACTAAATAAAAGAAATACTAGACTTTAAATAACCCTTTTACTCCCTCAGTCACCAAACTCTCACTGTAGCACTCAAATGCCACAAGCTCAGCACTCAGTGTGACCAAACCAGGGTGCTCTGGTTTCCTCCCAGATGTGCCAAAAGATGTGCTGTTAGGTGAATTGGACATTCTGAATTCTCCTTCAGTGTACCCAAACAGGTGCCGGAATGTGGCGACTAGGGGCTTTTCACAGTAACTTAATTGCAGTGTTAATGTTAGTCTACTTGTGACAATAAAGATTATTAATATTATTCCAAAGATTTACAGCCCTCCAAGGTAAAGAAATGTCTCCTCATCTCGGCCCGAAGTGAACAACTCCTTGTCCTGTGACTGTGTCCCCATAGTCCAGATTTCCCAGCCAAGGGAAACGACCTCTGTGTCTCCAACCCCCTTCAGAATTTTGTATGTTTCAATGAGATTGCCTCTCATTCTTCTAAACTCAAAAGCGTATATCAATGTACTCAACTTCTCATCATAGGACAACCCTCTCATTCCCAGGGACCAAACTAGTGAACCTTCACTGTGCCATCTCTCAGGGCAAGTACATCTGTCCTTGAATGAGTAGACGCAAACTGCATTCAGTATTCTAGGTGTGAACAGTGGCAATCGTGTGTACCATCTGCAAGATGCACTGGGGTAATTTGACAGGTTCTTTAGGCAGCATCTTCTAAACCCACAACCACTACCATCTGAAAGGACAGAAGCAGCTGATACCTGGGAACCCCACCACTGGGAGGTTCCCCTCCAAGTCCCTCACCATCCTGACTTTGAAATATATCACAGCTCCTTCACTGTCGTTGGGTCAAAATCCTGGAACTCCCTGCCTAACAGCACTGTAGGTATACCTACACCTCGGAAGGAAATTTGGTGGGCACTTGAAAGAAATAAATCTGCATTCATATGGTGATTTAAAAAAAACATTTATGGGAGGTAGGTGTCACTGGCTAGGCCAGCATTTATTGCTCACCCCCAGTCCCCTTCAGAAGGTGGTGGTGGCGAGCGGCCGCCTTGACTGCTGCAGTACCTGAAGTTCAGGTACATCCACAGTGCTGTTACCAAGGGAGTTCCAGGATTTTGACCTAGAGACAGTGAAGGAACGGCATCCACAACTTGTAAATGATTTATTTTCAATCCTTTAGCTTCTTTACTGGTTACAGCCTCAAAAAACTCTAATAAATTTGTCAAACAAAATTTCCCTTTCCTAACACTATGATGATTCTGTCTTGATTTTACTATGATTTTATAAGTGCACCGTTAAGTCTCCCTTAATAGGTTCCAGCATGTTGCCAATGACCGGTTAACTCACCACTATTACTATGTCTTCTGTTCTGTCAGGGTCAGTGAATTGACATGATTTTTAAAGGCCCCTAATTGGTTCGGAGGCAGGGTTGCCGCTCAAGAAGAGCTGCCAGGAGCAATTCAGAGATGGCACCTCGTGCTGGAGCTCAATCAGCTCCAGGGGATTTGTCAAATTTTAAACCCTTATAAACCTCTCTCTTACCCTTTCTTGCTGATATTTGTCTTGCGTTCCACACTCTTCGTAACACCTTGGTTACCCTCTATTTCTGCTACGTAATTTGTGTTTTCATCTGTGAAGAGAAACACACGAGATTTGTTCAACAACTTAGCCATTTCCTCATTCTATTTCTACAGAGCAGAAGGAGGCCATTCGGCCCATCGAGTTTGCACCAACTCTCAGAAAGGGCACTCTACCTAGGCCCACTCTCTGCCCTATCCCCATAACTCCATGCATTGATCATGGGGCAGAAGTCCCACTCTCCGCTTTTTAAAGCCACCCGCAGTGTGATATCAAGTTTAAAGTTGATCAGTTTGTGACTGACTTTTCTGCCAGGGGGTTGAGCAATCCATTTAATTCACCCCAATATGGAATTCAATTGCATTATGATCACTTTTTCCCAGTTAATCTGTTACTATGTGATTGCTAAATATCCCAGCCTCATTGCACAATGCTAGTTTTAAAATAACTTAGTTGGTTCAACAACATATATTGTTCAAGGAAACTATTGCAAAATAATTCCACAAACCAATTTTCCAGATTACATTTGCCAGTTTGTTTTGTCCAGTCTGTATGAAGATTAAAGTCTTCCTTGATTATTACATTGCTTTTGGTGTAAGCTCCAATTATTTCTTGCTGAATGTTCTTGCCCCACCAATGTTTTCTAACGTTTATTATTCCTAATCTTCACCTATATTGATTTTCCGCGCTGATCTTGTGATTCAAGATCCATTCTTACTACTGCCCTTTTTCATCCTTTTAACACAACTATTACTTACTGCCCCTCTTTTATTCTGCCTGATCTTTGAAAACTTTATATTACCGGAAATATTTATTTCTCAGCCTTGAAGTCATATCTCTGTGTTGGTGATTAATTCTGAAATTTCTTATTCTGAAATGTTTGGTGCATTCAAAGAAAGAGCCTTTTATTTTAACCACTATTCTTTGCATGAACCTTATTTGCTGACGCACCAATACTGTTAAACTCTGTCTCATTCTAGTTGACGTTACACAAATTGCTCCACTACATTGTTCCCCGATTTCTAAATTTTCCTAGATACCAACCACCTTCAAAGCGATGTTTGAACCCGCAATTAAGATTTATCGAACTGTAATCACTCACTTTTATTTATCATATTCTAATTATCTCATTAAAAATAGCAAAGGAAATTGGGTTTAGACCAGTCATTCCTCACTTATCCGTAAAGGAAGTAGTTAGCAGTATCTATTGATTTATTTAAGCAGTACTGCATATGTTTGAACTAAACTATTTCACATCACATTGGAAAAAATAAAGGCTTGGCTATTATCTACAACCATCATAATTGTAAACAGTATTTAGCACTGCTTATAAAAATGAATTGGCAAAATCGATCCAGTTAATTTTTTTCAAACGTTTTGACTTTATTTCAAGAAACTCAACTTTAAAAGAAAGACTTGTAATACAGTTGGTATTATATAACCAATGTGTGTTGGAAAGTTCTAAAGTGCCAATTTCTTTTGGCAAATTCAGAAAATACCCATGTGTTTTTTTTTTAAGATTGAAAATGTTACACTTAAAATACATTGGTGGGAGCAGCAATACAATATACAGTCGTAAGTCCCCAACATTCCCCGATTTCTCCCACCCCCGACCCTCCAATACGTCTATAAGGTTAAATACTTCAATTTCCTTAGTGCTATACATGGCAAGGTACATTATTATTTAGCGTAGAATTCTTTGCTTGTCCAGCTTGGAATACTTTTGTCAATATAGAAGTTGATCATTTCTGCAAGACATCCTTTGGAAAACGAATCCTTCTTTGTGACTCAGGATTCTTTAATAAAAAGGTTACTTACCATCAGAACGTTCTTCTGTTACATGGAAACTGAAGAAGTATGCATGATGCATATTTTTCATTCTTTACAGGAGTATGGCCCGAAGGCTCGGATGGAACAGATATTAATGCGCTTTGCAGATCACACAGCAAAAAAGTGGTGGCTGTTGCTGACGATTTCTGCAAAGTCCACATCTTTCAGTACCCCATTTCTAAGCCTAAGGTGAATAATAACGTATTTACTATGTATTCTTAAGCTAAAGGTTACAGTTCCATAGTCAAATCAGATCTTAAATCCAGTGACCAAATTTAGATCAGTACACTACTGAACACCACTATATACCAGTAAGATTTTTAAGTACATAATTTTGTTTACATGTAAAACTTATTGTGATCTGTTTCCTTACTGCAGATTGTACTATGGTACAATTCCCAAGGTCTTTGGAGGCCGGGAATACTGAAGTATGCCATTTCAAAGCTCCCGTTTCCCTGACCCAATGTTCAACTTGAAAAACACATTTTGGGAATTGGGGTCATTGCAGAGACTACCTTGTTCACAATCCAAGTTAACACAGTTTCGGCTTTGCAACATAAAACACAGCCTTGACATTTACTGATGATGCCAAATTGGGAGATTTATTTAACCCAGAGGAGGATTGCAACAAGTTACAACAAATTGGTAAACTTGCTGAAGGGGCAAATAATTGGGAAATGGATTTCAACATAGATAATTATCAGATGTTACATTTGATGAGAAAAATAAGGAAGTCAGGCATTGCTTGGAAAATAAGAAGATAAATGGGGTAGATGAGCAAAGGGATCGTGAGAAGAAATACACAAATCACTAAAGGTTGCAGTGATTCCTGGGCGAGGGTAAACATCTTCTCAGCTTCTACTCTGTCAAGCCCCGTTGCAGTGATTCCTGGGCGAGGGTAAACATCTTCTCAGCTTCTACTTTGTCAAGCCCCGTCACATTGATCTATGTTTCAATAATAACACCCTTCATTATTGCCAAAACAAAAGCAAACCAAGCACTGGGGTTCATTTCTGAAGGGATAGTTTTAAAAAGCCAAGAGGGTATGCTATTGAATCTTTGTTAAATCCCAGTTGGAGTACTTGATACCATTCTGGGTGTAATACGATAACTTGGATATGGAGGCACTGGCGAGGATAAGAATATAAGAATTAGGAGGAATAAGCCATTTGGAACCTGCGCTGCCATTCAGTAATGATGTGGAGATGCCGGCGTTGGACTGGGGTGAGCACAGTAAGAAGTCTTACAACACCAAGTTAAAGTCCAACATGTTTGTTTCAAACACTAGCTTTCGGAGCACTGCTCCTTCCTCAGGTGTCCTCAGGTGAGGAAGGAGCAGTGCTCCGAAAGCTAGTGTTTGAAACAAATATGTTGGACTTTAACCTGGTGTTGTAAGACTTCTTACTGTGCCATTCAGTAAGATCATGGCTGATCTGATTGTGGCCTTGACTCACTATCCTGCCTGTCCCCATAATCCTTTATTCCTTGGAGATCAAACATCTAGCTCATCCTTGAATATATGCAATGACCTAGCCTCCCCTGCTCTCTGTGGTAGAGAATTCCAAAGATTGACAACCTTCTAAGAGAAGACATTTCTCCTTCTCTCCATCTTAAATAGGAGACTTCTCGTCTTTAAACTGTGTCCCCGGTTTTAGGTTCCTGAGCTAGGGGAAACACCCTCTCAGCTTCTACTTGTCAAGCCCCCCTCAAATGATATGTTTCAATAAGGTCACCTCTCATTCTTCAAACCTCAATGAGTACAAGCCCAACTTGCCCTCAGAAGACATAATCCCTTCATCCCAGGAAGGAACACAGTAAGCAGTCTTACAACACCAAGTTTAAGTCCAACAGATTTGTTTGGAATCACCAGCTTTCGGAGTGCGGCTCCTTCATCAGGTCTGCACTCCGAAAGCTAGTGATTCCAAACAAACCTGTTGGACTTTAACTTGGTGTTGTAAGACTTCTTACTGTGCCCACCCGAGTACAGCGCTGACATCTCCACATCATGGCTAGCCAGGAATGAACGTTGTGAACTTTCTCTGAACTGCCTCCAATGCAAATATATCCCCCCCTTAAGAAAACTGTACACAGTATGCAATATGTTAGTGCATGCTAATGTGATTTATATACAAGGACACCCAAATCCCTCAATACCACAGCATTTCTCCATTTAAATAATCTACTTTTTTATTCTCCCTACCAAAGTGGACAATCTCACATTTCGCACATTATTTTTGCTCATTCACATGACTTATTGCAGACTCTGCCCTTGTCACAACTCAGTTTCCTACTCACCTCTGTATGTCTGAAAATCTGGCCACAGGACATCTAGTCTCCTGCTCGTTGCCCATATTTCTTGATTCACTGAGTCTAAACAGTTATCCATATCAGCCTTGAATATATTCGACAATTGAGCAATTTTGGTTGAGTAAACTTGCAGGCAAGAGCAAAACTAGAGTCCATCAATATAAGATAGTCACAAAGGAATCAAAGAGGGAATTCAGAATAAATAAGGAAATTGAAATAATGCAGATTGGAAAAAAAAAACCTGCCTGTTGACAGATAAAAAATGGCAGACCAAGGCTCTAAATTTAATCTGAGAAAGCTGTAAACGTTTATAGATTGAACACCACCAAAATTAGCCATATTGTATCATTAAACAGCATTGAACCACAAGGGCTCAACATTTCAGTGTAATCTTTTCCACATCTTTGCTTAAAAACTTTTTAATGTCTGAAATTAGCCAAAAGATATGGGGAAAATGGGATTGTGACTGTGGAACTGGTTTTATTCAAAATGCCATCTTTGATGTCCATTTAGAGAGTGAGCACACAAAAATGAAAAGGATTTCTTTAAACCCAGTTTGACAGTTTTTCCATTGTATTAATCCCAGAGAAAAATAAATTTACAATGAAATGAAAAATTCAAACTACCTCAATGACACCAAATTGTGGTTCTTCCTCCATATTAATTCCTTGTCCACTGAATACTGGCAGGCTAATGTTATGCTATGTACTTCTAATAAAACGTTACTGGTACATTTACCTCAAAATATATAAAAATGCAATGAAGCAGTTCATGTACGCTAGAGTATGGTAACATCTATCTTCATTTAGATTTTCAAAGAACAATCTCCAAACAGCTGAGGCAAAATGGGAGTGTTGACATCGTATTGTCACATGGCAGCATTGCCACCTCTAAACTATTCCTGGGGATTGTCTGATTATTCGGTTATCTCTGTACCTGAAACAACCCATGTTCTGGACACCACATTGGTTGCTTTTTTGCATTGGAATCCCACATTCAACATTTCCCTTGCATTTGTAATAAATCTTTATTATTATGAATAAATCTTTATTATTATAAGGGCTAATATACATTGCTACATTGGTTTCTTAAGCCACTGTGCCAGTTATGGTTAGCACTGCTGTGTCATTGCACCGGAGACCCAGGTTCAATTTCAGTCTTGGGTGACTGTGTGGAGTTTGTACTTTCTCCTTGTGTCTGGGTGGGTTTCCTCCAGGTTCTCCGATTTCCTCCCACAGTCCACAGAAATGCAGGTTTGGTGGATTGGCCATGCTAAATTTTCCCTTCGTGTCCAACGGTTAGGTGGGGGGTTACGAGGATAGCACGGCGGAGCAGGCCTAGGTAGGGTGCTCTTTCAGAGGCTCAGTGCAGACTCGATGGGCCAAATGGCCTCCTCCTGCACTGTAGGAATTCTATGGTTCATGATAGCAGATAAATAATAGGGTATAAATTAATTTCCCATTATTTATTGTATAATCCTTAGGTTACAATATTCATGTAACTGTAAATCCAGGACTAGACCTTCCATTGACCTAACTATTCCCTTGTGATGTGTTTCCAGGCTCCGAGTCATGTTTACAGTGCTCACAGTAGTCATGTGACCAATGTCAGCTTTACCTACAGTGATGGTCACTTGATTTCGACAGGAGGAAAAGACACCAGCATCATACAGTGGAGAGTGACAGAGAAAAATCCTCTTCCATCAAATGGAAGCAACCTCGAGCAGAATGCTCCATCTTCTCCAGCTGACGGTCCAACCGAAAATGCGCCGGTGTCTTAAAATTTCAAACTAAATTAGGAGATTCTTGGCTTATATAATGAGGAATAGTGGCTGGGTATAGTGAATAGGGCTGCTGGATTTGTTTAATTCTGGTCTAATCTTCCATTCCAAGGATGGAAAGGTTCCCAAGGGCATCACTTGGAAGTGTCAAGTGACTTTAATGACTGGCCAAAGTTCTTCTTGGGAAGAAATTGCAACAGTTAAAGTAGGTTTTAGTAAAGCGATTAATTAAATAAAGTCAGAAGTTACAGACTGTAAATACTGGAAAAAAAACACTTCTGTGGTTGGGATATGCTGAAATGAGTCTGCTTTGTATTATAAAGCATTTTTTCAAGTTGAACTTAAATGATTGCATAACAAACAACGTTAACTGTTAACTTCAGTCAAAATTAACTGTCATTTTAGCAGGCCCGTTTGTGGCCAAGAATTGTGAATGAAATTGACTCAGAGTCTTCTGGTAACCAACGACTGCCATGAGCATGGCACTGCCTTCTTGAATACTAAATATGCAATGTCTTCATATCACCAGTGTCTGGTGATCAAGTAGACATTTTTGTGATCTCTTATTTGAAGTAGGCTTGCTTACTTTTGTTTGTCAGATGAATTAAAACTATACCTCGTAAAGTGATCTCAAGTCTACACACATCTTCTGATTGTATTTTTTTTAATTTAAAGGTTAATTTCAGTAATGGACATGTATTAGGAGCAGTTCATCATCTTAAAAGAAAATCAACCATTTGAAATAACGCTAGGATTTGGTCAAATGCAAATTGCCTGGTTGGTTGTTCTTTCCTTGTCTGGTGAAGTTCGACAAGTTGATACCATATTTATATTTTATGCTGTATCATCATGGACTACAAATCTTAACAGTTGCTATGTGTTAAATTTGGTCGTGGTCAGCCATGGAATAACGTGCTACACAAAGTACACTATCAGGATATTAAAGTATAGATTTGTGTTTTCATGGGGTTTTTTCCTATTTTTTTTAAACCTGGGAAATTGTTTAAAATTTAAATTCACTTTGTACTTGCTATACAAGAGGGGGGGAACACTCACTGACAATATGCAAGGGGAAGTGTCCAAATGAACTTATTTATACTTTGATTTGCATGGAATAAACTGCATCTTTATTTGATATGTTGATCCAATGCTTTTGGTTTAATGAGAATTTATGGTTAGTAATTCTAGATGTTGTTAAGTGTGCTTAAGTCTTAAGTGTGAAATCAAGTGTTTACCAGATCGTGCCATTCCAAAGTGGATCAGAACTGTCATTCCCTTTGAATCTGTACTCAGGATTAACTCATTACCAAGCATCCAGCAATCTAGAGGAAGTGCCTAGATGGGTTCTAAAACATGTAGAGCTCCTTTAGTGTATATTAGGTGCTATCTGGGGATGCTATTAACATACAAGAGCCTTACAGCTACCAACTAACAGTATAACAACCATTGAATTGATGCATCGGTCTGCAATAACTTATGGAATTTAAGGTGGGAAATATGTTGCTGTATTAAAAACACACTCAATGATTGTAAGGGAAATATGATTGACCAAGGGTTTTTCCAATGTCTTGATGTTAGAACTATGTGTTTTCATGCATTCCTGACAAATGCCATAAAAATTGATGGGGAAAAAAAAAATAAAAGTGATCAGAGTGAAAATTGAACTGTTGGTGACTTTTCAATGTTCTACAATTTAATCTTGTTCAATTTTAAAATTGGTTCTTAGAATAAGACAACATTGTTCAGGCCGTATTTGTTGTCCTAATAAGGTAGTAATCGGTCTTCCCTTTATCCACTGCAGCACATGTAATTAAGGTAGGGAATTCCAAAATTTGTGTCAACAATAAAGAAGTAATGATGGTATATGTCCAAGCCAGGATGAGTAAGATTTGGGGGTGAACTTGGAGGCAGAGGCACTCCCGTGGAATTGCTGCTGTAGCAGTGGTCAAAGAGAAGGAAGGTGTTATTGTTACGGTCCCAGCTGATAATACTGGACAAGTCAGATCCCAGAGTGAAACCTGGCTTGATAAATCCTAACTTTATTTTTTTTAAGAAATCATGGAGGTAAGTTACTGAACAAAGTCAAGAATTTGCTGATGAGCTTTTAATGCAAATAATAAAACATTTATGAAACATGAAAAATAAACTACATTGCACCAGACAAAAAGGTTGGAAAGATCTCAATACCAATACCAGAAAATGGTTCAAATCATAGTATTCCTTTACATCAGCAATATCTTTGCAGACACGGACAAATTCAGACAGCTAAACAATTTGCAATAATTATCTTACACTCTAACATTCAGCGTAAGTATGAGGTACACTTGAATTAACAGGTGGATGGTGGTCAGACACCCCACGCACCAAAATAAATGACAGATGTGGACAAAGGAGATTCTGTAGATTTTTCAATAGCCCATCCAGATGTTTGTCACATTGTGAGTCAACCAGTCTCATGGAAATATTGTCTTTCTAACTAGGGTTTCCTATCTCTGCATTTGAAGATCTCATCTTTGAATTTTCTCCAAACGTTATTCTCGGACAACTGCAACGATGGTCTACCTTGCAGGGTTTCAGTCTTGCCTTCAGAGATTCCTTTCCTCCGATTTTTCAAGTACAATCAAACTTCACCTTCATAGCATAATTTGAGATCCTCCGCTATGCCAAGCGGAACACCGCTAATCCAAAACGTCCATAGGAAGGAGTCATGACGTTTGATTGCCCTCTGATCTTCTGGGCTTCACCCAAGCCCACTTAGCTTCAAGTTTGCTCTTTCACTTTAGCTCTGAGCCTATAATTCTGCTTTCTTTCAACTTGATTTCTGGGACCTCTTTCTGATCACTGTCATTGGTGATGAAGGAGGTCAATTTTTAGACCAATAACAATCACCTGAACATTGTGGAGCATGTTGAGTACTTTTTGTGACTACACCCACCTAATTAATTGACTGTTTTCTCACAACTCTGAATTGGTGGCAACTCTGGTGGCAACAGCAGATCAGAAGTGGACTCATTACAGAGTGCCAGCATTTTACTTCCTATTGTAGCCATTGTGTTGATATAGGTGGTGTAGCTAGGAATTAGCTGGATATATATTGGGAGCCTCTGGAGGAGGTATAGTATAATCATCCATGTCATTGTTTTGACTGAAGATATTTGTACTCTCTTGTATCTTGACTTGTCCTGGACTTCACCTTGGCTAAAGAGGATAGTGTTCATTGATTCTCCATTTATTGTTCTAGGTTTCCACCACCATTCCTACTTTGTTGTGGTTAAGCTACGGAACTTTTCTCTGAACTATTGGTTGACGATGTTGTCCTGTCTATAACCTTTTGGTGCTCCACTTTATCCTTGTGTTTGAGATCCATTAAGTACCTCATTCTAAAGCATGTCTACTGCTGCATCTAGCATGCCATTCTATATTGCCCATCAAATCAAGAGTTGTTCCAACATTGATGACTATCAAGAAGTAAGGGGTATGCTGCACCACAAGAATTCAATGGGGGCAAGGGTCAAATGTGGGAAGATGTGGTATATCAAGCAGTAGAGACAAGATAAGACGGAAGGTATTAATATGCGAAATGATAAACAATCTGTGATATGGAGGGATGATGAGTACAAATCTAAGAGTATATTAACAGATAAGGCTAGAGGTTACAAAAATAATAAAAGGACAAAATTTAAGGCTGTTCATCTGAATGCATGTAGCATTTGAATCAAATGAACAAAAGCAAACAAATAAATAAATATGATGTGACAGCTATTACATAGACATGGATGCAAGATGTCTGAATATTAAGGGTATGTGACTTTTAAGAAGGACAGGAAGTTAGGAAAAGGTGGAGGGGTGGTTCTGTTAATTAGAAACAATATTAGCCCAATAGACCTAAGTTATGAAATCAGGATATAGAAGTGGTTTGGGTAGAGATGATAAATGAAATATTTTGTGGGAATGGTATACAGGCCTTCTAACAGTAATCACATGGTAGAACAAGGTATCAAAGAGCATGGTAGCACAAGTGGATAGCACTGTGGCTTTGCAGCGCCAGGGTCACATGTTTGATTTCCCCGCTGGGTCACTGTGTGGAGTCTGTACGTTCTCCCTGTATCTGCAGGGTTTGCTCCGGTTTCCTCCCACAGTCCAAAGACGTGCAGGTTAGGTGGATTGGCCATGATGAATTGCCCTTAGTGACCAAAAAGGTTAGGAGGGGTTATTGGGTTACGGGGACAGGGTAGAAGTGAGGGCTTAAGTGGGTCAGTGCAGACTCGATGGGTCGATTGGCCTCCTTCTGCACTATGTTCTATGTCTATGTTAAAGAAATAATGGGAGCTTGTCAGAAACGTACGGTGATTATCAGGTGGATTTTAATCTACATATGGACTTGAAAAATGGGCGGCGGTAGCGTAGATGAAGAATTCATAGATTGTTTTCAGGATAATTTCTTAGATCACTGCATTCTGGAGCTAACCAGCTGGCAGACTATACCAGACCTTGTACTGTACAATGTGATGGGATTAATTGCTGACCTCATAGTGAAGGCCTAGTCCCTAGGTAGCAGTGATGATGATATATTTGAATTTTATATTCTGTTTGAGGGAGAGAAGCGTGGGTCTAAAACTAGTATTTTAAACTTAAATAAAGGCAAATAACGCAGAACTAGCGAAAATTCAAATGGATGTCATCCTAGGATCTTAAAAAGAAGTCACTGGAAGTAGTTCAGTCCAAAACATTGTATGGTTTCAAGAAGCAGTTAGATATAGCACCTCGAGGCAGCACGGTGGTACTGCAGCCTCACGGCGCCGAGGTCCCAGGTTCGATCCCGGCTCTGGGTCACTGTGTGGAGTTTGCACATTCACCCCGTGTTTGCGTGGGTTTCAGCCTACAACCCAAAAAATGTCAGGGTAGGTGGATTGGCCATGCTAAATTGCCCCTTAATTGGAAAATTAGGTTAAATTGAATTAGGTACTCCAAATTTATCAAAAAAAAGATATAGCACTTCAGGCGAAGGGGAGCAAAGAATATGGGAGAAAGCAGGATTAGGCTATCGAGATGGATGATCAGCTATTATCATAATGAATGGCGGAGCAGGCTTGAAGGGCCAAATGGCCGCCTCCTATTTTCTATGTTTTGTAGTTTCTAAGTTGATGTGTTGGTTTGAAATTTTCCAAAATTAACTATATTTAAGGAAAGTTCCATTAGATTGGGAAATAGCTAATGTAACTTTATTTATTAGTGATTTGTTTGTAATATGAATTGCACTTTGACTAAATTTATCAAATGTTTAATGTTTCTTGTAACTCACATTATTCCCAATGACAAAGAGCAAGCAGAAAGGGATGTGCTCAATGCATCTTTGCAAGCTCTTTTCCTTGTCAAACGAGATAACAGCAGCTGCCTAAAAACATGCACCAATGATGTTTCTGTCCGTGTGGGATGAACCTAGCTGCCACTTGGCTTTTATCATAATAGCATAATTGAGATAGTTGCCATTGAGAGAATTTAGAGAAGTGTAAAGTAAATTTCTACTTTCATTTGTACATCCTAATGTTTTGGCTCTGCAGTGGGTGCTGAAGCCAACTGCTTTTTTGTGTATGTTTTGCAACATGTAATTGATATGCAAAAGTTAAATGTCTGAAACATAGTTTACAGAAAATATCTTCAGATTTCCTTTTTAAACCCTGTAAATCTGCACAGACAGGAATGCATGAAAGTTCATGTTGCAACAGATATGCTGTACTGATTTTGAATTAATAATTGTAGCCATCTAAAATGGATACCAGTATACAAAATGGAGAACTGCAAAGACTGCAGGGAAAAATGGACATAGCCCAGGAAAAACAGCTTGCAGAAGCTTTCAACAGTGAGACACTCGTAAAAACCGGTTTCCCCACAGCTGCAGAGTCCAGGCAGCGATGTTAATGGGAAAACGATCTGCATACTAATGAGGTGATACCGGGACAGTCCCAGATACAATAGATACACTTAAGTATCGATTGATACTTTTCTATGGCGAAGCAGACATGATGGCGCCAACGAAACCAGGACAATAAGCCCTAAGAACCACCCCAGCCATCAAGGAACGACCCTAGGATAGGGGGGTTCGAATCATATCGATTGGGAAAGACCCAATCGATCCCCAGCAGGTGAGAGAGCCCGCCCCAAGGGGCACGGACCTCTGGGGACCTATAAAAAGAAGGTCCCGCACATGGTTCGGTCTGTTTTGTCTCCGGCCTCCGACTCCAGCCTCCAGATCCTGTCTTTTACACCAGCCGTTGAGCAGCAGCCATCTATAAGTAAGTGCCAAAACGACGATCGCTACGTGACCCAGACATTGCTTGTACTCTTGCCGACTATTAGCGAACAGAAGTTGCAGACCAGAAAGGAACAAAGGCCTTGTTCCCTGACCTTGCTTGTTCCTACTTAGATAAGTATTAGTCATTTAATAGTAGAAGTAAGTTAGTCTCTTAGCGTGTACATGAGTATTTATTATAATTGTTATAATAAACTCTAACTGTTTTGGACTTACTAATCGGTGTATGACTTTATTGACTTGAACTTGACCTTTGCACTTGTGACGGTGTCTCTTACGGCACCTGGCGACTCCAGAGAATAGAAATAAGAAACAGAGCCAAATGAGTGTTAAGCACACTGCCTCTATTGGAGGAGTGTTAAACACACTAACTCAGAACGACCAACATTTAGTGGCAGACTCTGCCGGGACTCGATTAGAAGTGGCACCCCCACTCCGAGAGAACCCAGAAATTTGAATTGGAAATCTAATTGGAAAACAAAAAGGAAATATCACAAGTGTTCAAGGAGTTCAAATCAATAACGATAATTCGGAAGTGTGTTTTGTGCATGCGTAACTAACAGGGTTGTAAGGTTAACCTGAGAGATTTTTGTTGCGACAAACTGTCCGGAGTTTTTAAGCGGAACATAGCGAAAGCCTTACCCGTCTTTTAAAACATTACCTGAACATCCCCTGTTCCAAATTAAGACAGAAGGAGGAAATGGCCATGCAGGCAATGGAACGCCTCAGGAACCCAGAGCAGTTCTTGGTCGCAGCGACCAGCAGTAGCAGAGTAGGTCAGTGTCCCGTGTGGGAGCTGGAACTCCGCAAGTATCTAAAATGGAAAGGATGGCCCCTTTGGAATGAGTTTAGTATGAATGAGGAGACAGGTCCCGGGAGTATAGGACATACTTGGTGGGAAAACCTCTCTCAAATTCATAAGAAGAATCTTAGTAAATCACGCAAGCCGATGGCAATCGTGTCCTGTTTGGCACAGTTGCGAGGCACTGAGGAGGTCGTCGGACGCTCCGAGCAGAGTTAGAGGAACGAAACAGAATGAGTAAAGTGGATGTCAGGGACATCGAAAAGGAAAACCTCGAGTTGAGAGGGAAGCTGGCAGAGAAGGGTAGAGAGGTAGATGATGCCAAGAGGGCACATCAGTCGTGTCTAGCCCATCTGAGCAGTTCCCAGACCCAATATGAAAAAGCCTATCGGGATGTGCAACGTGCAGTCCTTATATGAGATGAATCAGAAAAGCAGGTAGAGGCATTGCAGATCTAAAGGCAGCTTTAATAGCACTCCACGCTGCCACCACTGAGCAAAGACAGAGCACAGTGGACCACGCAAAATGCAGGAAGCAGATTGCGGAGCTGCAATCGCTGCTTTCAGTGCAGAATGGGTTCCAAAGCACCTTTGGAACACAGTTAGAGATAGAGATAGAGAAATACAGCACAGAACAGGCCCTTCGGCCCACGATGTTGCGCCGAACTTTTGTCCTATGTTAATCATAGAATTTTGGACAATTTTTCATGGCCAATCCACCCAACCTGCACATCTTTGGACAGTGGGAGGAAACCGGAGTACCCGGAGGAAACCCACGCAGTCACGGGGAGGATGTGCAGACTCCACACAGACAGTGACCCAAGTCTAAATCGAACTTGGGACCCTGGAGCTGTGAAGCAATTGTGCTATCCACAATGCTACCGTGCTGCCCTTAAGAAGTTAACCTACACTCCATTATTCTACCCTAATCCAAGTACCTATCCAATAGCCGCTTGAAGGTCCCTAACTTTTCCGACTCAACTACTACCACAGGCAGTGCATTCCATGCCCCCACTACTCTCTGGGTAAAGAACCTACCTCTGACATCCCCTCTATATCTTCCACCATTTATCTTAAATTTATGTCCCCTTGTAATGGCGTGTTCCACCCGGGGAAAAAGTCTCTGACTGTCTACTCTATCTATTCCCCGATCATCTTATAAACCTCTATCAAGTCGCCCCTCATCCTTCTCCGTTCTAATGAGAAAAGGCCTAGCACCCTCAACCTTTCCTCGTATGACCTACTCTCCATTCCAGGCAACATCCTGGTAAATCTCCTTTGCACCTTTTCCAAAGCTTCCACATCCTTCCTAAAATGAGGTGACCAGAACTGCACACAGTACTCCAAATGTGGCCTGACCAAGGTTTTGTACAGCTGCATCATCACCTCACGGCTCTTAAATTCAATCCCTCTGCTAATGAACGCTAGCACACCATAGGCCTTCTTCACAGCTCTATCCACTTGAGTGGCAACTTTCAAAGAACTATGAACATAGACCCCAAGATCTCTCTGCTCCTCCACATTGCCAAGAACCCTACCATTAACCCTGTATTCCGCATTCAGATTTGTCCTTCCAAAATGGACAACCTCACACTTGTCAGGGTTAAACTCCATCTGCCACTTCCCAGCCCAGCTCTGCATTCTATCTATGTCTCTTTGAAGCCGACAACAGTTAGATGAGGAGAATGCCCCAGATTGGCAGGTATTAAGCGAGACAGCGCAGCGCTATGTTCAGGGAACATGTGCGCCAGCAGCGCACCAGAAAAGGAAAGCACCCCAACCCCCCACAGATCAGATAGCACCCGCACTTATGAACCCAGTCACCACCCAAAGAAAGGCAACCACAGATGGCGCACCCAACATCACCTACACCACCCCCTGAACTATAACGCAACTCAGGAACGCGTGTGAGAAAATCACTCCGTTTCTCCACACCTCAGACCCCCACCAATTTTTCGCGAAAGTGAAACAGCAGGCTACCATGTACGGCCTGGACGAAAGAGAGCAGGTTAAGCTCACTGTTTTGAGCTTAGACCCATCGGTAGTTGCAGCCCTCCCCGACCCACAGAACGTTGGAGGAGGCACCCTCGAAGAGATGCATACATCCATTTTAGATGCGATAGGGTATAACAGAGGAGACCCAGTCGAAGGCCTAAATAAGTGTAGGCAGAAAAGGACAGAGCATCCCACAACATTCGCAGGAAGGCTGTGGATTCATTTCACTGCCGTTTTTGGTGATTTAGACCGAGCGCATTTAACCCGCGATAATATGGTTAAATGGACCCGCACCATAATCTCCCACGCCACAGATGCAGGACAGAATGTCTGCAATAATTATGACCCCTCAGAAGAGGCCCATAATGAAAAATGGGTCTTGAAAAGATTGTCCCGCGTTTGGCAGCAATCCGTCCACAATAAAACAGCATTTATAAATCCCAAAGAGCAGGCAGATGCAGACATGCATCCAGTTAAAACACATCAGAACCCCGCATGTGTAAATGAGGGAAGGAACAGCCCACAGCAGACCAAGTCACAGGAATTTTTAAACTGTGGACAGTTAGGACATTACGCTCGAGAATGTCAAGCCCCCCCCGAAACAGCAACAGAATCAGCCCACCAATGCCCCCCGAAGCAGCAATGAAACCAACAGCCCAGACCCCCCCTCTCAGGGAACAGTACACAAGGGAACAATGCACCAGAGTGCCTGCTCCGCCTTATGTGCCTCAGGGGTCATGTTACAACTGTAGGCAGCCAGGACACTTCACCCGAGATTGCAGGAGACCCCCAGCACCAGCTAGACCCGCCCCCAGATATGAAAGAGAACACCACCCACAGCAGCTACAAGGTCCCAGCTGCCCCATGCAAACTATGAGCGCTTACCCACCACTTCTCATGGCAGGGATACCTCAGCAATGCCAGTTCATTTTTGTTTCTCTCCTTCCCCTCTTCTTCGGTCACACTGCACTGACTCCATATGCTAGTTATACCCCAAGCCAATTGTAATTTACGGTGTCCTTTGTTCTGATGGAACCTGTACGATATTCATTACAAGTTTGTTAAATATTCAGTGTTTAAATTTAAACAGCTTTTCACAGCTCCACGTCACCACTGATGGAACCTGCACGTTTGTTTTTTTTTATATGTTAAGGGTTTGATTGGAGATCAGATCACTGTCTTTTCAGCTGAAAAGCTTGTGACCGCCTCACATACACGTTATTTTGTCTGCAGAAACCTCTGAGAACTTCTGTTAGATATCCTCTGGTGAACCGACAAAGTTCACGACTTGTAATCTGTTTTCAGATGTTGGAGCATCTTGGCTCCTCCCTTGTTTTTTCAGGTGCCCCTCTTCTGGGAATAGAGGCTGCAATCCCACGACGAATACATTCATGCCCGTTCATTTCAGGTTGCTCAGGCAGTGGAGAAACGGCATTGAGGACCCGCCCTGTCTGAGAACCCCCTTTGGTCAGCCAAGCTCGGGTACGGCACAGCACGCCTTACCCGGGGATCCCATACAAATCTTACCCGTAGCGGCCCATACGCAACACATTCGACCTTTTCGTTCAAAATTTGGTTTCATTTTTCTTTAGGTAGCCCTTCGGCAGCCATACCACATGCTATTTACATCCAGGAACATTCGGATGGTAAATCGCAAAGCCTGCGAGACGGCTCGCAGTGGAAAAGTTGTTAGGTGTATGTCTGGTCCTAAATTCGCATTTGAAAAAAAAAAAATGAGGGGAGTCACAGGGTGTGACTTGGCCATTCATTTAAGGGACAATTGGAATGAGAGGACAGATACACTAGCAGTACAGATATTAAACTGTGTATTGACAGATACTGTGCTTGATCCCATAGCTTTCGAACAGTCGAAGGAGGGTTTACGGCAAGATCAGCCAACAAAAGGAAGAGAAGGAAGAGAAGAAAGAAGACCACGATAGAAGCCTACCTATTGCTATTAAATGTTGTTGTATTTTTGCATGTAGACGCAAACCATGTTTCCCCCATGACCCCCGCCGTTAATGTTTCCCACACACCGACTTCTCCATGCTCAGCGAGGTTCAGACCTGGTGCACCAAATTCATGACCTGGTACTCGATGTCATACATAATTGAGCACAGTAAGAAGTCTTACAACACCAGGTTAAAGTCCAACAGGTTTGTTTCAAACACGAGCTTTCGGAGCACGGCTCCTTCTTCACCTGAAGAAGGAGCCGTGCTCCGAAAGCTCGTGTTTGAAACAAACCTGTTGGACTTTAACCTGGTGTTGTAAGACTTCTTACTGTGCTCACCCCAGTCCAACGCCGGCATCTCCACATCATGGATACATAATTGAATCACTGTTAGTGATTGCAATTCTCTGCATCATAGTGCAGACCCTCAGGTTGAGAAAATGGAAAAGGAGAGCCTCCCGCTCCTGCCCCTCAACCATTTACGGAGTTCAATCCCCTATTTTCGGTTTTCACCAATCCCCCCAACCCCTTGATGCATGAGAAATTTATTTATAAACGATCTGTAAATAAAAATGGAACGGATGTATTATATGGTTCTGAACTCGACTGCCGAGTCAGAAAGCGAGATGTACGGTGGTATGAATGTTTAAGGCTTTAGACTGTGATGTAATGTTTAAAGTAAGACGAGAGTAGTAATTATGATAGGTAGAGGTTCCCGATTATTGGTAATGCATGTCCCCTTTGACATAGCGCCAAGTAGAAAATGTGAGCTAAATATTTTTGGCCATAGCTAAGGACAGAGTAGACGCCCAGGAACTTGCTAAGGTCAGGGAACCCAAAAAGAAACTCAAAGGAACATAGAGGAACCGTGCATAGGTGATCCTTCACAATTTCTCGTGAGGATCACAAGGAGGGAGTGTAGCCATCTAAAATGGACACCAGTATACAAAATGGAGAACTGCAAAGACTGCAGGGAAAAATGGACATAGTCCAGGACAAACAGCTTGCAGAAGCTTTCAACAGTGAGACACTCGTAAAAACCGGTTTCCCCACAGCTGCAGAGTCCAGGCAGCGATGTTAATGGGAAAACGATCTGCATACTAATGAGGTGATACCGGGACAGTCCCAGATACAATAGATACACTTTGTATCGATTGATACTTTTCTATAGCGAAGCATAGAACAGCACAGAACAGGCCCTTCGGCCCTCGATGTTGTGCCGAGCCATGATCACCCTACTCAAACCCACGTATCCACCCTATACCCGTAACCCAACAACCCCCCCCAACCTTACTTTTTTAGGACACTACGGGCAATTTAGCATAGCCAATCCACCTAACCCGCACATCTTTGGACTGTGGGAGGAAACCGGAGCACCCGGAGGAAACCCACGCACACACGGGGAGGACGTGCAGACTCCGCACAGACCGTGTCCCAGCTGGGAATCGAACCTGGGACCCTGGAGCTGTGAAGCATTTATGCTAACCACCATGCTACCGTGCTGCCCAACATGAAGCAGACATGATGGCGCCAACGAAACCAGGACAATAAGCCCTAAGAACCGCCCCAGCCATCAAGGAACAACCTTAGGATAGGGGGGTTCGAATCATATCGATTGGGAAAGACCCAATCGATCCCCAGCAGGTGAGAGAGCTGGGGACCTATAAAAAGAAGGTCCCATACATGGTTCGGTCTGTTTTGTCTCCGGCCTCCGACTCCAGCCTCCAGATCCTGTCTTTTACACCAGCCGTTGAGCAGCAGCCATCTATAAGTAAGTGCCAAAACGACGATCGCTACGTGACCCAGGCATTGCTTGTACTCTTGCCGACTATTAGCGAACAGAAGTTGCAGACCAGAAAGGAACAAAGGCCTTGTTCCCTGACCTTGCTTGTTCCTACTTAGATAAGTATTAGTCATTTAATAGTAGAAGTAAGTTAGTCTCTTAGCGGGTGCATGAGTATTTATTATAATTGTTATAATAAACTCTAACTGTTTTGGACTTACTAATCGGTGTATGACTTTATTGACTTGAACTTGACCTTAGCACTTGTGACGGTGTCTCTTACGGCACCTAGCGACTCCAGAGCATAGAAATAAGAAACGGAGCCAAACGAGTGTTAAGCACACTGCCTCTATTGGAGGAGTGTTAAACACACTAACTCAGAACGACCAACATAATTACAAATCCAAATATTCTCAATGCACTTTTCTAAATTTAAATCATTCCATAAATAGTTAATATATCTGTTTTACATGTTTATTTGTCTTTGAAATAACAATTCCTAATTTTCACCATTGTTAAACTATCTTGGAGTCATCTCATCACCATTTTGTTCACACTGAAAATTGAGGTCACATAATTTTATTTTGTTTCCTAGATCCGTTCAACTCTATTTTCAGGCAGGTATCAAAATAGGGAGCTATCAGTCCTGTCTAAATCAGGCTAGTAAGAAGTCTTGCAACACTAGGTTAAAATCCCAAGGCTTTTTACACATACATGAAAAGCAAGCGGGTAGCCAGGGAAAGGGTTGGCCCACTGAAGGACAAGGGAGGGAATCTATGGGTGGAGCCAGAAGAAATGAGTGAGGTACTAAATGAATACTTTGTATCGGTATTCACCAAAAAGAAGGAATTGGTGGATATTGAGTCTGAAGAAGGGTGTGTAGATAGTCTGGGTCATATTGAGATCCAAAAAGACGAGGTGTTGGGCGTCTTGAAAAATATTACGGTGGATATGTCCCCAGGGCCTGATGGAATCTACCCCAGAATACTGAAGGAGGCAAGAGAGGAAATTGCTGAGGCCTTGACAGAAATCTTTGGATCCTCACTGTCTTCAGGTGTTGTCCCGGAGGACTGGAGAATAGCCAATGTTGTTCCTTTGTTTAAGAAGGGTAGCAAGGCTAATCCAGGGAACTACAGGCCGGTGAGCCTTGCATCAGTGGCAGGGAAATTACTGGAGAGAATTCTTCGAGACAGGATCTACTCCCATTTGGAAGCAAGTGGTCGTATTAGCTAGAGGCAGCACGGTTTTGTGAATGGGAGGTCGTGTTTCACTAACTTGATGAGTTTTTCGAGGAGGTTACAAAGATGATTGATGCAGGTAGGGCAGTGTATGTTGTCTATATGGACTTTAGTAAGGCCTTTGACAAGGTCCCTCATGGCAGACTGGTGCAAAAGGTGAATTTGCACAGGATCAGAGGTGAGCTGGCAAGGTGAATACAGAACTGGCTAGGTCATAGAAGGCACAGAGTAGTAATGAAAGGGTGCTTTTCTGATTAGAGGGCTGCGACTAGTGGTGTTCCACTGGGATCAGTGCTGGGACCTTTGCTGTTCATAGCATATATAAATTATTTGGAGGAAAATGTAACTGGTCTGATTAGTAAGATTGCGGATGACACAAAGGTTGGTGGAATTGCAGATAGT
This sequence comes from Scyliorhinus canicula, assembly GCF_902713615.1. Classification (NCBI taxonomy): domain Eukaryota; kingdom Metazoa; phylum Chordata; class Chondrichthyes; order Carcharhiniformes; family Scyliorhinidae; genus Scyliorhinus; species Scyliorhinus canicula. The sequence goes on from NC_052146.1 coordinate 264,731,609, forward strand.
GCTGAGGACTGTCAGAGGATACAGCAGGATTTGGATCGTATGGAGACTTGGGCAGAGAGATGGCAGATGGAGTTTAATCCAGACAAATGTGAGGTAATGCATTTTGGAAGGTCTAATACAGGTAGGGAATATACAGTGAATGGTAGAACCGTCAGAAGTATTGACAGTCAGAGAGATCTTGGTGTACAGGTCCACAGATCACTGGAAGGGGCAACACGGGTGGAGAAGGTAGTCAAGAAGGCATACGGCATGCTTGCCTTCTTTGGCTGGGGAATTGAGTATAAAAATTGGCAAGTCATGTTGCAGCTGTATAGAATCTTAGTTAGATCACACTTGGAGTATAGTGTTCAAGTCTGTTCGCCTCACTACCAGAAGGATGTGGAGGCTTTAGAGAGGGTGCAGAAGAGATTTACCAGGATGGTATGGAGGGCACTAGCTATGAGGAGCGGTTGAATAAACTCGGTTTGTTCTCACTGGAACGATGGAGGTTGAGGGGCGACCTGATGGAGGTCTACAAAATCATGAGGGGCATAGACAGAGTGGATAGTCCGAGACTTTTTCCCAGGGTAGAGGGGTCAATTATTAGGGGGCATAGGTTTAAGGTGCGAGGGGCAAGGTTTAGAGGAGATATACGAGATAAGTTTTTTTTTACACAGGGTAGTGGGTGCCTGGAACTCTCTGCCGGAGGAGGTGGTGGAATCAGGGACGATAGTGACGTTTAAGGGACATCTTTACAAATACATGAATAGGTTTGGAATAGAGTGATAAGGACCCATGAAGTGTAGAAGATTTTAGTTTAGACGGGCAGCATGGTCAGCGCAGTCTTTGAGCGCCGAAGGGCCTGTTCCTGTGCTGTACTTTTCTTTGTTGCAACAGGTTTATTTGAAATCACAAGCTTTCGGACCGCTGCTCCTTCATCAGGTGAGGTGGAGGCAGGTTCACAATCACAGCATGTAAAGGAGAGACATAGGTCTCCCCTCAACCTCCATCTTTCCAATGAAAATAATCTGAGTTTATTCAGCCTCTCCTCATGGCGAACACCCTCCAGACCAGGCAACATCCTGGTAAACCTTCTTCGCACCCTCTCCAAAGCCCCTGACTTTGTTAGCATGGGGAGGAACTACTAAAAAGAGGATCTCAAGGAAAGATGCAGTAGGTCAGTAGTAAGGAATGGCAGGAAAATGAGTATCAATTCATTTACTTAACATGCAGCCACTATATAACTAGAAAAGAGTTTAATAATCATACCAGATCAATCAAGGTAAGGCGAGCCAGTAACATCTTTCAAAAGTGTACTGCATTCAGCATGTCTTCAACAGCTTCGCTCCTCACACCACATTAAAAGTGCTTCAATTACTTATTACTGCCCATAAACTAGTGTGCTTTTTACATTCCAGTCTTCACCAGAAAGTGTTCCTGAGTTCACTCACTCCACAAAGGTCAACATAAAATTACTTATTGCATGCACCTGGGTTCCGCTATACGTGATAGAAAACCCTTTATCCCTTTTCAAATAAAAGATGGCCCTTAATAGACAAAATTCACAAAAAGTAGCAGCTCAAAATATTTGAAAATTCTTACCCGTTAATGGAGAAGTATGAGACTAAATACTAACTCACGTTCCTGATTGATAAGAATAAACTTTATTAGTGTCACAAGTAGGCTTACATTAACACTGCAATGAAGTTACTGTGAAAAGCCCCCAGTCGCCACACTCTGACGCCTATCCGGCTACACTGAGGAAGAATTCAGAATGTCCGATTCACCTAACAAGTGCAACTTTCAGGACTTGTAAGAGGAAACCCACGCAGACGCAGGGAGAACGTACAACCTCCGCAGAGACGAGCCAGGTCCCTGGTGCAGCGAAGCAACAATGCTAACCACTATGCTACCTTTTATCAGCATATACCATCCCCTCGTTATTTCCCAAGCTGGAGCTCAGACATGGGGGAATTAGAGGGTGAGGTAGAGAGAAATGCACTGAATGACACATTAGTGGTGGTCTAACTAACATGAAGAAGACTTTTAAAAATATATTTTTATTTTCCTTTTTCATATTTTCTGCTAAATTTACACCCACCAACAATAAACAATCAGTAACGAATGCAATGTCAATCCCCATATCAATAACAACAATCCTATCCCCACCAAACCCCCAAACATTAGCCAGCATGTTAACATAAACAAATAACAAAAAGGAATCGGGAATCACCCAGAGTCACCATTAATGTCGACAGTCCCCATCCCCCCAACTCTCCCAACCCCTCCCCCCTAATGCTCGATGTAATCCAATTCTCGAAAGTGCATAAAAGAAGACATTGATGACTGAAAGGTCAGGATACATTGCCTCAGTTAAACATTGCGATCTGCTGCTCCTAGCTGTTGTGTACAAGCAAAAATTATGTGACTGAAACATTTAAGCACTTTGGTAGGCAATGGGAATATATTGGACAATATGCTATATGATGGAGAGGGTGAAATGGTAGAAAAAGAATACGCACAGTTTTGTTCCTGAACAGTCGGGAGGAGCAGTAATCCACTTAATTTCCCCAACACCAATTGAGGGTTGCCAATATATGGTCAACTCAAGATGGTGTGTGATCTGAAGAGAAACTTGGAAATAATGGTGTTCCCACAGCATTGCTGACCTAGTCTTACATTGTGATAGAGGTCACAGCTTGGGGAGGGAATTCCGCAAAAGGCCTCTTTTTAAAATTAAAATCTTTGAAGCTAGCAGTAAAAGGTGGTAAAAGCATGTTAAACATATAGGATGCTTGGCTTTATAAATGGAGGCATGGAGTACGAAAAACTGGAGGCTATGCTAAGCATTAAAGTTTTTTTAGAAAATATTTTATTGATAACCCAGATATTGCCATTTCCGGACTCTGAGTCACCCTCCCTCCCTGACATGACGTCCGCAAATCATCCCCTCAACTTTGGACACACCCAGAACGTAGGTACATGATTCGCAGCATCTGCACCTATCCTCCACTTCCTCAAAAAATCTACTCATCCGGGCCACAGTCATATGAGCCCTGTGGCACCTTGAACTGGATCAGGCTAAGCCTGGCACACGACAAGGATAAATTGACTCTCCTTAAGCCTTTTCCCATATTCTGACTTCCAGCTCCCCTCCCAACTCTTTCATCTACGTCCTCTTCACCTCCGCTATTGGGCTCCTTTCCACTCCACCAATTCCTTGTATATCTCCGAGACCCTCCCCTCCCCAACCCCCTTTTTTGACATCACCTTATCCTGTAGTCCCCTTAGGGAGAGGCAAAGAAAGTTTGGAACCTGCCTCCAGACAAAGTCCCGTAACTGCAGGTTCCGAAATCCGTTCCCACCCGGCAACTCGAACTCCTCCTCCAATGCTTCCAGGCTCGGGAAACCCTCCACAATGAAGAGATCCCCAAATCTCTCAGTCCCTGCCCACTGCCACCTCCTAAAGCCCTCCCGGAACAAACCGGTAATTATCACAGATCGGTGACCACACTGAAGCCCCCTCCAATCCTATGTGCTGTCTCCATTGTCCCTACACTCTCAGGGATGCAACTAGCAGTGGGCTTGTGGAGTACTGAGCCAGCGAGAAAGGCAGGGGCGCCTTTAGTAAATCCTCCAAGCTCATGACTTACAAGATGCCGCCTCTACTCACTCCCAAACCAAACCCTCCCCCACTACCCACTTCCTGACCATCGGTCTGTTGGCCACCCAGTAATAGTCAATAAAACTCAGGAGGGCCAATCCCCCCTGTCCGCGACCCCGTTCCAGGAGTGCCTTCTTCACTCTCGGGGGTTTAACCACCCCACACAAAACCCAAGATCACCGCATTCATTTTCCTAAAAAAGGCCTTTGGGACAAAAAGCGGGACACATTGAAAAAGAACAACAGCCTCAGGAGAACTGTCATCTTCACCGTCTGCACCGTCCCCGCCAGTGACAACGGGAGCATGTCCCACCTGTGGAAATCCCTTTTCATCTGATCGACCACTCTACCAAATTTAACTTGTGAAGCTGCCCCCAATCCTTAGCCACCTGAATTCCCAATGCCCAAATTCCAAAAAACAAAATTTGGGCAGCACTTTAGCATAGTGGTTAGCACAGTTGCGTCACAGCCCCAGGGTCCCAAGTTTGATTCCGGCTTGGGTCACTGTCTGTGCGGAGTCTGCACGTTCTCCCCGTGTCTCCGTGGGTTTCCTCCGGGTGCTCCGATTCCTCTCACAGTCCAAAGATGTGCAGGTTAGGTGGATTGACCATGATAAATTACCCTTAGTGTCCAAAAAGGTTATGTGGGGGTTACGGGGATAGGGTAGAGACATGGGCTTGAGTAGGGTGCTCTTTGTAAGGGCCGGTGCAGACTCGATGGGCCGAATGGCCTCCTTCTGCACTGTAAATTCTATGGTATTCTATGATAATACCTGAAACTCCTCCCCACCACTTTATAAGGTAACTCCCTCAATCTCCTTTCCTGCCCCCGTGCCTGAATCACAAACACCTCGCTCTTTCCCTTATTTAGCTTGTAGCCTGAAAACCATCCAAATTCTTCCAGTGCCTCAATATTTCCAGCCATCCCCTACAACGGGTCTGTGATATAAAGGAGTATAGCGAGACCCTATGCCCCACCCCCCCTCTCACTATCCCCCGCCAGACGTTCGATGACCTAAGGGCCATTGCCAAGGGCTCTATGGCCAGGGCAAACAGCAGTGGGGAAAGCGGACATCCTTATCTTGTTCCCCTACAAAAACTAAAATATTTTGACTGGACCCGATTGGTTCTTGCATTCGCCACTGGAACCTGGTATAGCAACCGGACCCAATCCACAAAGCCCTGCCCAAATCCAAACCTGCCTAGAATATCCCATAGGTACTTCCACTCCACCCGGTCAAAGGCCTTTTCTGCATCCATAGCTACTACCACCTCAACCTTGCGCCCCTCCGGTGGCATCATTATAACATTCAGGAGCCGTCTAATGTTGGATGTCAGGTGCCTACCCTTCACAAATCCCGTCTGATCCTCCCCGATTACCTCTGGGACAGTCCTCTATACATGTGGCCAAGATCTTTGCCAGCAATTTAGTGTCTATGTTCAAAAGGGAGATCGGCCTGTATGATCCACAGCTCTCTGGGTCCTTCTCCCGCTTCAAAATGACTGTTATAATATTGCAGGGGGAGCGCACTCCCAACTCCTTTGAATCATTAAAAGCCTTAACCAGGAGCGGGCCCAGTAAGCTAGAAAACTTTTTTAGAACTCCACCGGGTAACCATCAGGTCCCAGGGCCTTACCTGATTGCATCGCCCCCAATCTGTCTATCACCTCCCGAGCCCAATTGCCCCCCAGGCCTTCCACCAGCTCTTCATCTACCTTCGGGAACTCTAGCCCACCAAAAATCACTTCATACCCTCCTCCCCAGCTGGGGGTTCTGATTTATAAAGTCGACTATAGAATTCACAAAACACATCATTTATCCTCCCCTCATATCCTTTACCTTCCCAATTGCCCTCGCCGTCTCCTGTTTCCTCAGCTGATGTGCTAACATCCTGCCAGCTTTCTCCCCGTATTCGTACACCGCCCCTTTTACCCTCCTCAGCTGCCCCTCTGCCTTACCTGTGGACCGGAGCCCAAATTCCATTTGAAGTCTCTGACGCTCCTTCAGGAGCTCCTCATCCGGAGACATCGCATATCTCTTGTCCACCTGTAAAATTTCCCCTACCAGCCTGTCCAACTCCGCCCATTCAGTCTTCTCCCTATGGGCCCGAATTGAGATGAATTCCCCTCTGATAACCGCCTTCAGTGCTTCCCAAATCACCCCTGCCGCAGTCTCTTTTTTTCATAAATAACTTTTAATGAAATTTTTACAAACCCCTGCCGCAGTCTCACCCGTGTCGTTGCTCTTTATGTACCCTCGAATGGCTTCCCTCACCCGCTCACAGATCTCACCCTCCGCTAACAGTCCTACATCTAACCTCCACTGTGGATGCTGGGTCTTTCCTGTGCTTACCAGTAGGTCAATCCAGTGTGGGGTGTGATCCGACACCACGATTGCTGAATGTTCAGTGCCCTCCATCCACGCTAACAGCATTTTGTCAAGTACAAAAAAGTCTATCCTGGAATGCACCTCGTGCACATGGGAGTAAAATGAATACTGCTTGCTCCTTGTCCTCCCGAATCTCCACAGGTACATCCCACCCATGCGCTCCATGAAGCCCCACCAGCTCTTTCGCCTTTGCTGACATCTTTCCCGACCTGGAACTCGACCGGTCTAGTCTCGGATCTAGAACCGTGTTAAAATCTCCCCCCATAACCAGCCAGTGCGAGTCCAGGTCCGGAATCTCCCCAGCATTCCCCTGATAAATGTGACATAATCCCAGTTTGGAGTGTATATATTCACCAACACCACAGCCATTCTCTCCACATTCCCGCTAATCATAATGAATGTACCCCCCCACCCACCCCCCCCCCCCCCCCCCCCCCCGGCTCTGCCACTATGTTTCCCACCTCGAATGCCACCTTTTTGTTAACCAGAATTACCACCCCTCCTTGTTTTAAAGTTCTATCCCAAATGAAACACCTGCCGACCCACCCCTTCTTCAATCTAACTTGGTCTCCCAGCTTCAAATGCGTCTCTTGCAACATGGCCACATTGCCTTCAGCTGCCTCAGGTGTGCGAATACACGGGCCCTTTTGACCGGGCCATTCAGCCCATGTACGTTCCACGTGACCAACCTGGTCAGGGGGCACTCTACCCCCCTCCCCTGTCGATCAGCCATGACCCTTCCTAGGCCGGCTCATGCCATGCACCTCACCTGGCCTGCCCCCCAGCAGCTATCGTTGTCCACTCTCCCCCTCCAACACCTTGAAAGTCCCCTCCTCGTCAGCAGTCTACCCCCCCCCCACCCCCCGCCACAGTGATCTTCAGCTCACCCCCCACTTTGCTTCCATGGACTAGCACTCCCAGCTAGCCAGGCAGCTCCCGCCCCTGGAACCTAGCATCCTACCACCTGCTGGTTCCCCCCCCCCCCCCCCCCCCCCACTCTTAGTATAAGTTCCAAGAACAATGGCAAAGAGCAAAAAAAACAGACAAACAATCTACCCCAAGGTCCGAGCACAAAGGCCCACCCCTCCTCCCTTAACAAAATCTTATCTAGTCAAGCACCTTCAAACAGAACCAAATGAAAAAGACTGGAAAAAAGAAAAAGAATTATACATGCCAAATCTCAAACATCTTTTTGAACATCGCAAATTAAATTAAAAGTTACAAGTCTAAGGTTTTTAGAAAGCAAAACATATCACTCCTAGCTCAGTTCTCCACATTCAAGGTTCAAGGTCCTTATTTTCCCAATAAATTATTGTCCTTCATGAAGTCCACCACGTCCTCCGGCGAGCCAAAGTAAAGTAGACTGGCCGGGTAAAGCAGTCTAAGGGCCGCCTTGACTTTATTAAAACTCGCCCTCCTCTTTGCCAGTTCTGTTCCCAAGTCCTGATGCACCCGGATCTCAGCATCTTCCCACATGCACCGTTTTGTTTGCCTGACCCACCTCATGATGCGTTCCTGGTCGAACACAGATGCAGTTGTACCACCATCGCCCTTGGGGGCTCATGCCCTGGGGCTTACACAGGGCATAAGCGCCCTGTGGGCCCAGTCGACCACAAACGGCGTGGGGAGCGAACTTTTCCCCCATCAGCTTCTCCAACATCTTCCCCACATAGGCACCAGCATCCGCTCCTTCGCCTCTGGCAGATCAATGATCCGGATATTCTGCCTCCGAGAACGGTTCTCCAGGTTCTCCACTTTCTCTAGCAGTCGTTTTTGTTGGTCCTGTAACATCCCGGTCTCCGCTGCCATTGCGGTGGACTGCTCCTCTCATTCTGCCGCCAGCTTCTCCAGCTTCTGGATCACCTGTCCCTGGGTCGCCAATCTCTCCTCCACACGGTCGACCACAGCCCTGATCGTCCCCACCGCCCGGGCCAGCTCCTCCGCACACTCCCTGCGATGTTTTTAAAAAAAATTTAGATTACCCAATTATTTTTTCCAATTAAGGGGCAATTTACCGTGGCCAATCCACCTACTCTGTTGCATTTTTGGGTTGTGGGGGCGAAACCCACGCAGACACGGTAGAATGTGCAAACACCACACGGACAGTGACCCAGAGCCGGGATCGAACCTGGGACCTCAGCGTCGTGAGGCGGCTGTGCTAACCACTAGGCCACCGTGCTGCCCTCTCCCTGCGATGTTGAGTGAACTTCTTGGTCAAGAAGCTGGTCCGTCGACCACTGAGCTGGCGAGATCAGACCCTGCATCCCTGACATTGCCTCTTTCGAACTCTGGGGCTGGATTCTCCCCTACCCGGTGTGACAGAGGGTCCCGGCGTAGGGGACTGGCGCCAACCACTCAGGGGTTGGGCCTCCCCAAAGGTGGGGAATTCGCCCCACCTTTGGGGGCCAGCCCCGCGCCGGAGCGGTTGGCACCAGAAGACTGGCGCAAAAAACCGGCGACCCCGGCAGCGGGGCTGGCCGAAAGGTTTTCGCCGGTCGGCGCATGCGCCGGCAGTGACGTCACCACCGGCGCATGCGCGATGTGGGTTTCTCTTCCGCTTCCGCCATGGCGGAGGCCGTGGCGGCTGCGGAAGGAGAAAGAGTGCACCCAGGGCACTGGCCCGGAGTCTGAGCGGGGGGGCCCCGATCGTGGGCCAGGCCACCGTGGGGGCACTCCCCGGGGTTCGATCGCCCCCCGCCCCCCCCCAGGACCCCGGGGCCCGCTCGCGCCGCTGATCCCGCCGTTGCAGAGGTGGTTCAAACCTCGACGGCGGGAGAGGACTCCCAGCGGCGGGACTTCGGCCCATATGGGCCGGAGAATCACCGCAGGGGCCTCTCCGATCGGAGTGGCGAGATTCCCGCCACCGCCACTTCCCGGGTGGCGGAGAATCTTTGCCACGGCGGGGGCGGGATTTTCGGCGGCCCCAGGCGATTCTCCGACCCTGCTGGGGGTCGGAGAATTTCGCTCCTGGTCCTCGCTTCCAACCAACTTTTGGTTCCTCCTTTTACGAGTTTTCCCTGGGTGTATCTCCATAAACTTGGAGTCACGTCCTTCTGTTCTCGCTTTTAAACATTTATTTTGAAAAATTCCTGTAGGAATCCAGCTTAAAAGCCACAGAAAGACCACCAAGAGCGGGAGCTGACAAATATGCGACTTTTCACTCCATTGTCGCCGCCATAAGTCCTATGCTAAACATTCATAAATCATTAGTACTGTGGCCTTTCATTTATGAAGGTGTCAAAGCCTTTGAGAAGATATAGAGGAAATTTACCTGAACAAAACCAGGGACTTTGGACTTCAGTAATGTTGAATGACTAACATCACTAGCATTATTCTCCTTTGTTAGGCCATTTTGTTTCCGGTGGCGGCGGCAGTGATGGTGGTGGTTGAGTGAATTGGCACATTGGCACAAAAACAATCAGAGGGGAGATGGGAATTTTTTTTAAATTTCGAGTGCCCAATTCATTTTTCCCAATTAAGGGGCAATTTAGCATAGCTAATCCACCTACCCTGCACATCTTTGGGATATGGGGGCAAAACTCACAAACACGGTATGGGCAGCACTGTGATTAGCACTGTTGCTTCACAGCGCCAGGGCCCTATGTTCGATTCCCGGCTTGGGTCACTGTGTGTGCAGAGTCTACACGCTCTGCGTGGGTTTCCTCCAGGTGCTCCAGTTTCCTCCCACAAGTCCTGAAAGACGTGCTGTTAGGTAATTTGGACATTCGGAATTCTCCCTCTGTGTACCCGAACAGGCGCGAAATGTGGTGACCCGGGACTTTTCACAGTAACTTCATTGCCGTGTTAATGTAAAGATTATTATTAATATCAACACAGGGAGAATGTGCAAACTCCTCACAGACAGTGACCCAGAGCTGGGATCGAACCTGGGACTTCGGTGCCCTGAGGCAGCAGTGCGAACCACTGCACCACCGTGCTGCCCCGGAGATGGGAATATTTTTTACACATTGAATTGTGCAAACATGAAATGCACTGAATCAGGTGTGTGGAAGCAGATTCAATTTGAAAAAGGAAGAAATCGTGTGCTTTAAAATGAGCCATTTGCAGGACTCTGGCAAAAAGGCAGGAGACTGAGATTAATTGAATAGCTCATTCAAGAAGCTGTTGCAAGCGTGAAGGGCAAATGCTTCCTTTTGTGCTATAAGGTTCTATGAAAACCCTTTGCTCCCCCATTGTTAAATAGTAGTAAGTGTTGGGACAGAATAATGCAGCTGTCAATTCAAAGTCTTGCTAAGATCAACACTTCCATGTTAATTAGATACTATAGAAAAAGCTTTGGGCTTATTGCCCAGATACATAAGAGTCTTCCAGTTGACAGGCGCCCATTCAAAAGTAATTTTAAAAATATTTGGACTTGGAGCCGAATGCATAATGCCCCCACTGTCCTGCTTCAGCTTTCTTCATAAAGCCAAATTTGTTCTAATGATTGACTCATTGCATTTTGGATGCCATCCAATATTGTCTTAAATAACTGATACCCATGCTGGGAAATTCACCAAATCTGATGACAATGAATTCTATGGAATAATCCAAATACTTAATTGGAGATGACATGTGATGCCATTTCCGACTGCTGTTGATAATCTGCACAGCTCTATGACAGCTGGCACTTGTCATTCATAAATTCATTTATGCTGCAGTTCTCTCCACCTTCTCCTCCACCTAACTTCTTCTATTTCTAACCGTCAATATAAATAAAATTTCATGGAAAAACCAGATAGAAATGCACGAATTAGTAGCTCAGTTCAAACTTGTTTGATTTCTCAATTTTGTGACTGATAGTTAGAACAAAGTGATGTTCAATTAAACTGGCAGGGGGACGAATTCAGTTCCCTGCTTTTATTGTATGAGACAGCTGTTGCAAGACAACGCCTATGTTATTGAGTTGAATATTGTTTTGCACTGAATGGCTTTGGGTTATCTGTGAAATGCTTTGGGCGATAAATGTTATTTACACACCTGGGAAACAAGAAGCAATAGGTTCAAGTTCTACAATTCTGGGTGTGTTATATATTCACAAATATTACTCATCTTCATAATGATTATGCAGAACAAGGGAGAGACATGTTGACTCTCATCTGAAGTCAAAAGGCAACCGCCCAACGTCTTGCAGAAAATGTCAGTCTCAAAACCATTGGTTTTAAATGGGGGCGGTCATAAAAACATTAATCAGCCTGAAGAATGGCAGGGCATGTGGACTAACACTGATCCCAAAACATAGAATCCCTACAGTGCAGAAGGAGGCTATTCAGCCGCTTAGGTCTGCATCAATCCTCCAAAAGAGCACCCTACCTAGGTCCACTCCCCCTCTCTATCCCGAAACCCCATGTAACACACCTCTTTGGACACTAAGGGGCAATTTAGCATGGCCAATCCACATAATCTGCACATTTTTGGGCTGTGGGAAGAAACTGGAGCATGCGGAGGAAACCCATGCAGATATGGGGAGAACGTGCAGGCTCCGCATGGTCACCCCATGTCGGAACTGAGCCCAGGTCCCTGGTACTGAGGCAGCAATGCTGACCGCTGTGCCACCGTGTCAACCAAAAACCAGCATAAGGTTTCCTGTTGGGTCTCTGTCCCACTGACAGTTGGATATAGCCAGTTGGAAATCACATTATTGCAATCTTTTTATAATATTACAATGAAACTCCTATAATAACATACTTTAGTGGCCAACTGGAAATGCCAGCGAAGTATATTATGGCAGAGAGCTAATCTATGCAATCACCACTTGCGACTCGTTACACTCTGAGGTTAATCAACAGGAAATGTATATTACAATGGTTTCACACTGGTTAGCACTGTTGCTTCACAGCACCAGGGTCCCTGGTTCGATTCCCGCCTTGGGTCACTGTGCGGAGTCTGCACATCCTCCCCGTGTCTGTGGGGGTTTCCTCTGGGTGCTCCGGTTTCCTCCTCCCAAGTTCCCATAGGCATGCTGTGAGGTGATTTGGACATTCTGAATTCTCCCTCAGTGTACCCGAACAGGTGCCGGAATGCGGCGTCTAGGGGATTTTTACAGTAACTTCATTGCAGTGTTATTGTAAGCATTCTTGTGACAATAATAACGATTATTATTATTATTATTATTAACGCCCTCTGTGACCCTTGGGCTCCCTGCATTATTCCTGTCCAAGATTTTTATATTTACACTGGAAAACACAAAGGTCCCATGATCACTATTGCCTTGATGGAGAGCTTGAGAGAAAAGTAGAGGCGAGAGAACACTGCACAGAAGTAAAAGCAAATTCCATGGAACAGAGTCCAATAAAACCTATGTTGGAGTAAAGGTAACATTCTTATATATTTGCAGCCAGGAGGGGGTACCTGCAAGTTAACTGAGCACAAGCTTGTTGTGATCGATTTTTGTAAATTGAAATGCTTATCTAAATATTGTTCCAATATTCTGTTAGCATTGATCATGTCGCTGCAACAAGCATCTTACACACAGCACATGCATGGATAAGATTGAAGTCCTTCGAATCAGGACCGTGGGCAAAATTCTCCCAACGGGAGACAAAGTGCCGACGCCGGAGTGAAAACCAGAGTGTTTCACTCCAGCGTCGGAGGCCGCTCCTTGCCCCCTATTCTCCCACCCCCAGGGGGCGAGGAGCGGCGCCGCGTCAATTTTGCGCACAGGGCCTTGGCGCTGCGTCAAAGCGGTGCCACGTAAATGACGCGGCCGGTGGCGCTTAAATGACGTCACCCTCGCATGCGCAGGTTGGCCGGCGCTAACCTGCGCATGCACGGTTGCCATCCTCCCCACGGGCGCCCCGAAAGACATGGAGGATTGATCTTGCGGGGCGGTGGAGGGAAAAGAGTGCGTCCTTTAGAGACGCCAGCCCGCCGATCGGTGGGCACCAATCGTGGGCCAGACCCCTACTGAGCACCCCCCTGGTGCTCGAACCCCCCCCCCCAAAGGCCGCATACACAGCGTTCGCGCGCTGTTCACGCCGGCAGCGACCAGGTGTGGTTGGCAGCGGCATGAACCGGTCGTTTTGGGCAGGCCGCTTGGCCCATCCGGGCTGGAGAATCGCTGCTCGCCTGTTAGAAATGGCGAGCGGCGATTCTCCAAGCGGCCTGTCGTGAAACGCAGCATGCCGTTTTGGGGGGGGGGTGGGAGAATCGCGTGCGGGTGCCAGGGCGGCATGGCGGGAATCGGCCGGCACTCCCGCAGTTCTCCCACCCGGCGTGGGGGTCAGAGAATCGCGCCCCATGTTTTGACTGCTTCAATCTATATGAGAAAGAAATTCATTGAGAATATTAAATAGAAATGCATAAAATGTACAGAATAGATGCAGATCATTTGGCCCAACAGGTCCATGCTGATATTAATATTCTGCACGAGACCTTTCTCACCACATTTCAAACAACCCCATCAACATATCCTTCTCTTCCTTTCTCCTACCCTGAACCCAGCGTTAATATTCTAACCACTATTAAATTCCTTATTGCATTTGCAATAACTATTTTTTATGTCCCCTAATTTTGCACTCTTTCACAAATGGAAACACCAAATAATGTTGGTTCTATCAAACCCTTTCATAATACTGCAGGCCCTCGAGCAAAAAGGCCCCAGCATGTCCAGTCTGTCTATAATCCCTGAGTTCTTCTCTCATTCTTTGTTCATCTATTTTTTTTTGCACTTTTTTCCATGTCTCTTTTTGTAATATGGAGACCCGAACTGTTTAAGTGTGTAATTAAGGTGCAATATAATTTGCATGTGTCTTCTCTTCTACAAGTTGCATTCCTCTGGAAATGATCCGCAGCACTTTGTAAAAGCATCGGCCTGAATTTTACCAAGTCACAAATGTCAGGGTAAAAATCAAGCACCAATCCTACTCTTCCTGGAAATGGGATCAGCTCGGCAACCTTGCCACAAGGCGTGCCATCCCAGTCAGAGGGCCAGCAGCTCTGAAACCTCAGCAACACCCACCAGGAGAATTGGTCGCTGCTGAGATACGCAGAAGGACTTGGGAGCTTGGCCGGTAAAGTTCTAAATTAGTTTTTAAAATCTGGGTGTTGAGGCTCAGGTGAGAGGCCCATCCAGGGCAACCACTGAGCCATGGAGGATGCTTTACCTGCCCTTGGCCCTCCGTTTGGGACATGGAGCCTCAGGATGCTGTAGGGAGGCCCCGTGCAATGGAGGCCTCTCTGTCGACAGCAAAATGCCATTGGTTCCACCAAATGGCCCTCAATTGAGCCTTACATTTAGTAAATCAGTTCACACTGCAGTCCATGTCTAGGATATTGCCACTCCGACACGGCTCCCCACTATTTTTCCACCCCCATCCTCGCCTCCGTTCCAGCCACCTTGGAGACTGTTAAAATTCAGACCATCGACTGTAAAGTGCTTTGGAATGCCCAGAAGGTATGAAAGACATTTTGTAAAAACAAGTGGTTTTTTTGTGTGTAACATACACCATTTCTTGCAGTAACCAACAATTTAAAGCAACTGCCTGTTTCCTGTCCCTGATCATTCAAAAATTATAGGCTCAAGATTGTGATTGTAACTGAAATCTCTATTTTCACAGCTGCAATTAATTTTATTTTCATACCGAATGTATCTGTAACCTTTCCAGGAAAATTGTTTGCTTGCCTGAAAGGCAGAGAGTGGGTCCAAAATGCCATCAAATACACCAAATAATGATCAAAAATCTACATTTTCTTGACGACAGACTGAGCTGGAAAATAAATTTGAAGCCTTTATTATAAAAGTGCTTGAGATTTGAGTTTAACTGCAATTTAAGTTATGATAGGCCCACATCCAGCTGTACTTTCAATCCAGCTCCTTGGCATAAGGCCTAAATTCCTGGCTGGTTTTCAGATCAGCATTTTTTTGGGAGCCTTGTCAGTTTTAACTAGTTCTTCTAGATTGGCATATTTGTGTAGGGCTTTATTGAAAAACAAAAGTAGTGAATCCCCAGTGTCCTGGTCAACATTCCTACCTCAACCATTGTTGTCCTAATCAGTTTAACTGGTCATTCCCTCATTGCTCCTTCTGGACTCTTGCTGTGTGAAAACTGGTTGTCACTCTACAGCAAATATGTTTATTGCCCATGAAGTGGTTTAAGAAGGCTCCAAAATGTGACAAGTTAAGGTCCATTTCTTTCCCTCCCTCTAACTCAGTTTACCTGAAAAGCTGCTCTGTGATGAACGGTATTAATAACTGCCGTAAACGGTACCTGACCTTTAATACCTTGCCCCTTTAAGAGGCTTGGAACCCTGGGGGACTCCGCCTCTGGCTACGCCCCCAGGAAACGGTATATAGGATAAGGCTCCATGTGGTGAGCACACTTCTCTCGGATGCTGTTCAGTTCTCTGTAGATTAAAGCCTTTTGATTACCGACCTCGCTCTCGCGTTGTAATTGAGGGTGCCTCATGCTCATAACCAGAGTTTTATGAAGTAGTGTTGGGTGGGGTTACTGGGTTATGGGGGTAGGATGGAGGTGTTGACCTTGGGTAGGGTGCTCTTTCCAAGAGCCGGTGCAGACCCGATGGGCCGAACGGCCTCCTTCTGCACTGTAAACTCTATGAAATGTGGAAAATGTGGATGCTTTAAAAACTGTCATGAAAAGATGAGATTATTGCATGCGATTGTTTCAGCTGAGCTCTCTGATTTCTTTTGAAGAGAAGTACGGGCAAGAAGTTTTCAGAGATGGCAAGCCCCAACATCAGCACCAAATTGGAAGTTGACAGTCCAGCTCAGTCTCCATGCAGCTGAACCTGTGCTGGAGTGCAAAAAATTCACACTACTTCAATACGCTACTGCAACACCTGTTCCAGTGAAACGTCCTGTTTGGTAAAACTTATTATTTTCATTTGCCATTGTGTGGAATCCACATCCTTCCTTGGAAGAGCAGGCGGACGGATGTTTCCACATTTAATTTGTATTAAGAAGTCTGTGCAGAGAACTACAGCGGAAATCTGCATCCCAACACTGGTACAGACATCTGGAGCTGCGCGGAGTACCACGCTGAATGTTCTTCTGAAGAGCAGCATTTCATTTGTCTGAATATTGTCTGCCCAGAAAGCAGGGGAATGTCAGTGATGTGAATAAGAATAGATTTTCTTTTGCAATTTGAATCAAGTGTCAGCATCAAAGAGGCAGAACAAAACTCATTCTACTCTCTCTCAACCGTATAGATTGGACCCGATTTTTGAAATGCCCTCTACCAATGAACCATGGTGACATTTTGATATTCGCCATCTGCTGTTCCTTTCAAAGAGTTAATTAGTGTTGGGGTAGGGGGGAATTTGCACAATGAAGTCGTGCTTTGCTGGGAAATAGGTTGAGCCTGTTCAAGCTCTCTAGAACAAGGAAACAGAAAGTTTTTTTTATCTCAGCTAGATTCAGTCTCGTGGTATAAATTCATTATACTGCTGGAAATTCCAGATGAATTGAACTTTCCTCTTAACTACCAGCTGGTCATTGACTTCAGGAAGCAAAGTACTGTACACACCCCTGTCAGCATCAACGGGGCCGAGTTGGAGATGGTTAGTAGTTTCAAATTCCTAGGGGTACACATCTCCAAAAATCTGTCCTGCTCCACCCACGTCGACGCTACCACCAAGAAAGCACAACAGTGCCTATACTTCCTCAGGAAACTAAGGAAATTCGGCATGTCCACATTAACCCTTACCGACCTTTACAGATGCAACATAGAAAGCATCCTATCTGGCTGCATCACAGCCTGGTATGGCAACTGCTCGGCCCAAGACCACAAGAAACTTCAGAGAGTCGTGAATACAGCCCAGTCATCACACGAACCCGCCTTCCATCCATTGACTCCATCTACACCTCCCGCTGCCTTGGGAAAGCGGGCAGCATAATCAAAGACCCCTCCCACCTGGCTTACTCACTCTTCCAACTTCTTCCATCGGGCAGGAGATACAAAAGTCTGAGAACACGCAGGAACAGACTCAAAAACAGCTTCTTCCCCGCTGTTACCAGACTCCTAAACGACTCTCTTATGGACTGACCTCATTAACACTACACCCTGTATGCTTCAACCGATGCCGTTGTTTATGTAGTTACACTATGCAGCTTGTGTTACCCTATTATGTATTTTCTTTTGTTTCCTTTTATTTTCATGTACTTAATGATCTGCTGAGCTGCTCGCAGAAAAATACTTTTCACTGTACCTCGGTAGACGTGACAATAAACAAATCCAATCCAATCCAATCAGGCCACTGCTTCACATCTCCCAGATCACCATAGAAGGGAGGAAATAAGGGTGTACTTTGTGTAAAAGAATTCAATTGTTCATTGGAAGGAAGTAGAAAATAAAGCATTTTATGCCTATCATGACCACAAGACATCCCCATGAAGCACTTTTGAAATGTAGTCATTCTTGTAATGTCTTATTGTCTTTTCGGACTCTTATGGAATCTACAGTGCAAAGGAGTCCATTCGGCCCATCGAGTTGAATTCATGGCTAAGTTGTGCACAGCAAGATCCAATAAATAGTGTTGTGATAATCAGCAGATAATCTGATTTTGTACTGTTCATTGAGAGACACATTTTGGCCAGGAAACCAGGAATAACTCCCTGCTCTTCTTCCAAAGAGTTCCATGTGGTCTTTTATTGCCAGCTGAGAGGGCATTTAGGACCTTGGTTAAACACCTCATCGAAAAGACAACACCTCCAACAACCTTGGACAGCCTTGATTTTTTTTTTTGCTGCTCAGGTCCCGGAGTGGAACTTGAACCCACAACATTTTAACTGGAGAGTTACCAACTGAACCATAAGTTAATACTATTCCAATCCTAGACCAGACTCCAACAGTGGCTAGGATACTGGACAGAAATCCCAGTATCCTATGTTAATTTTGTAAGAAAGGATACCTCGCTCCAGGAGTAATGACTCCAGGATGAAGAAATAGGGATATGGTATATTAAAACAAACTTTATTACTGACACAGTATTAACATATTTAACATCACAATGGAAAATAACTTACAATTACCCTTTAACAATACTACTCAATAAATGAATACAATACCTTTAACTGCTATCTTTATTCCCCGTACAGAACAAACCCATATCAGCTCTCAATCCACTGTAACTACCAATGGCACATGGAATACTTGTTCTTTGAGATGTTCTTTGAGAAAAAGACATTTCTTGACACTGCTTTAAAGGAGATGATGTGATGAAACATTCAGAAAAATGGGCAGGCAGTGTTGTATACTGACACTTACAGAATTTACATTTTACTTCATTTTTCATTGACAACAACAAAGCAATAAATTATACAATGTATGAATTACCCAACTTCCCAGCAAGATGAACGAGAACAAGGGAACTGGAGGATGAATTCAGCAAGGTTGAAGTTGGAAAGGACTTTCCCCTCAGTGGAGTATTTGGAAGACATCGATAAAGAGGACGGCATTCCTCATTCTCCTTCGCTCAGGCTGGGAATCCCGATCAACCAGAGAAGCCTACGTTGGCCCAAAAATGGGATCAGTGCCAGATGGGAGACCAATCCCCAGTCTCTGGTCCCGCCCCGGCCAGTCACAGTGGACTTACAGTCTCAGCAGGAATATGCAAATTGCTCATTTACACCCATTTAAATGTGATTCATGGGCTGGAAGCCAGAATCTCCACCACCACCTTTTGTGCTCCTGCCCTCCCAGCTGGGAGTCACGTGGGCGTGATTTGGTGCAAGTATTTACAAACGGGCCTTGGTGCCTTGGCCTTTGTCTTTGGGCTGGCTGGGGGGTGTATGCCTGGAGCTCGGAACTAATGGGGAATTACTTTGTGACAAGGAATGTACTCGGAATGTCGCCCTTGGGATCAGGGTGCCATTTCTGAACATCCCATTGATGCTGGAAACGACCAGCAACTCACCCCGTTAGGTGTAACTTACAGGCTCCTGATGGTTTAAACTGTTGACTGCTGCCAGTATCCTTGAAGTGCTCTGAGGTCTCCTCATCATGTAGATATCCATTTACCGCACCCATCTAGAAACCTTGATGCATCAGCAGTATACTCGGGGGTGGGGGGGGGGGGGGGTGGCATGGCCATGCTCAATCGCTGGACCCCGAGGTGTTTTGACACTGCATTCCTTCGATGCTCAGCTCCATAACGGAGGAGTCAGGGCATTAATAGATCTAAATCAAACAAATTCTAAATCAAACATCGGTGGCCCCTGGAACGCTTCCTGGTGCACAGCCCCTCTCAGAATAACAGCCTCACTCCTGAGACTATCAGCTAACCCACTCCTGAGGATCAGGCAATTTCTCCAGGTCATGCAACCCGGGGGGGAGGGGGTGGGGAAGATAGGAAAGGGCTGGAGAGGCATAAAGGAGACAATGCAGGGGGGAGAGGGCAACCCCCACACCAGCCACAGGAGAAACACAGCTGAAGCTGATGGGGGAAGAAAAGAAATAGAGGGGTGTGGTAGTCACCACTGTTTTTTTTTTAACAGACAATTTTATTGAGGTATTTTTGGCATTGTAAAGAGTAACAATATACATTAGTGTGCAGATACCAATTACAAAAAACATAGTGCAAATAACAGTACCACTCTCGCAAATAGACCCGCCTATTCTTCCCCCCTAGTCTACACTATTCTACACCCCCCCCCCCCCCCCCCCCCCCTGCTGAAGATTAGTTCTCCGCGAAGAAGTCGATGAATGGTTGCCACCTCCGGGCGAACCCCGATAGTGATCCTCGTAAGGGCGAACTTGATTTTTTCCAAGCCGAGAAAGCTTGCCTTGTCCGACAGCCATACTTCAGTCCTTGGGGGCTTTGAGTCCCTCCAGGCCAACACTATCCGTCGCCGGGCTATCAGGGAAGCAAAGGCCACAACGTCGGCCTCTATCCCCTCCTGTACTCCCGGGTCTTCCGACACCCCAAAAATCGCCACCTCTGGACTCATCGCCACCCTTATTTTCAGTACCCGGGATATGGCGTCTGCAAATCCCTGCCAGTATCCCCTGTGTTTTGGACACACCCCGAACATGTGGACATGGTTCGCTGGTCCTCCCCCACATCTAGCACACTTGTCCTCCAGCCCAAAGAATTTGCTCATCCGGGCCACCGTCATGTGGGCCCGGTGAACTACCTTGAACTGAATCAGGCCGAGCCTGGCACATGTTGCGGTTCCATTTACCCTCCTCAGAGCGTCTGCCCATACGCCTCCCTCCAACTCCCCACCAAGCTCCTCCTCCCACTTAAGTTTCAGTTCCTCGGTCCCTGTGTCCTGCGCTCCCATAAGCTGCTTATAAATATCTGAGACTCTCCCCTCTCCTACCTCCCCCCTGGATATTACCCTGTCCTGGATCCCCCTCGGTGGAAGGCGTGGAAAGGACGGGACCTGTCTACGTACGAAATCCCACACCTGCAAGTACCGAAAGTCATTCCCCCTCGCCAGCCCGAACTTCTCCTCCAGCGCCCTCATGTTCGCGAAGCTTCCTTCCAGGAACAAGTCGCCCATCCTTCCCACCCCCGCCCACCACCACACTCGAAACTGTTGCTCGTTCTGGGTGAGTGTGCTTAACACCCACCTTGGCTCTGTTTCTCGTTCTAAGCTCTGGAGTCGCCAGGTGCCGTTAAGACACCGCCACAAGCTTCAAGGTGAAGTTCAAAGCAATAAAACCGTACACCAATTAGTAAGTCCAAACAACTAGAGTTTATTATAATACAATTATAATAACTACCCATGCACACGCTAAAGGATTAAACTTACTCCTACCGCTAAACAACTAATACTTATCTCGAAGGAACTACGAATTCAGGGAACAAGGCCTCTTGCCATGCTCTGGTCTGCAGACTTCGGATTGCTATCAATTGCAAAGGGTGTCAGGAGTGCCTATTTCTGGTAGCGGTCGTCGTTAGGCACTTACTTGTTGGTGGCTACTGCTCGATGGCTGGAGTAGAAGACAGGAGCCCAGAGACAGGAGACTGAACCATGTGTGGGACCTTTCTTTTATAGGTCCCAGGGGGTCCGTGCCCCTTTGGGCGGACTCCCTTACCTGCTTGGAATCGATTGGGTCTCTTCTCAATCGATATGTTTGAACCCCCCAATCACAGGGCAGTTCCTTGGTCACTGGAGCGGTTCTTGGGACCTATTGTTTTGGGCTTCTCTGGCGCCACAGGGTCTGGCCTTCCATAGAATGTATCGATTTGTGCTTAACTTGTGTCCATTGTATCTGGGACTCGCCCGGTATTGCCTCATTAGTATGGTAACGGGTTTTCTTTCACAGTGCTGTCTGGTCTCTGCAGCAGTCAAAACCGGTTTCTGCAGTCGTCCCAATACACAATTGCCTTGCAAGCTGCTTGCTTTCCAACATGTCCATTCTCCCTGCATTCCTTGCAATCTTCCATTTTGTGTTGGGCAGTGGCCACCCCAGGTGGCTACAAAACCCGCCATCCATCTTCCCGGGACCAATCGGTGGTTGTCACATATTGGGGACCAGACTGACGCTCCCACGTCCCCCGCATGCCTCCTCCATTGGCCCCAAATCCGCAAAGCCGCCACCACTACAGGGCTGGTGGAGTACCTGGCCGGCAGGAACGGCAGGGGAGCCGTGACCAGGGCTGCCAAGCTGGTGCCCCTGCACGAAGCAGCCTCCACCCACCCCCAAACCGACTCCGTACCCACCATCCATTTCTTTATCATGGCTATGTTAGCCGCCCAGTAGTAGTTGCTGAGGTTCGGCAACGCCAGACCCCCCTCACTACGGTTCCGTTCCAGCATCCCCCTCTTTACCCGCAGGGACTTCCCCGCCCAAACAAATCCCAGGATGATTTTATTGATTCTTTTAAAGAAGGACCGCGGAATGAAAATAGGGAGACACTGAAAAATAAACAGGAATCTCGGGAGGATCGTCACCTTCACCATCTGCACTCTCCCCGTTAGTGACAGCGGGAGTGCATCCCACCTCCGAAACTCGCTCCTCATTTGCTCCACCAGCCTGGACAAGTTCAATTTATGCATCTTACCCCAGTCGCGCGCCAGTTGTATCCCTAGATACCTAAAACTTTCCCCAACCAGCCTAAATGGTAGCTCCCTCAGCCTATTCTCCTGACCCCTCGCCTGCACCACAAACATCTCGCTTTTTGCCATGTTCAACTTGTAGCCCGAAAACTGGCCAAACTCCCCTAGGATTTCCATAATCCCGTGCATCCCTGCCGCTGGATCTGACACATACAAAAGCAGGTCATCGGCGTAGAGCGAGACCTTTTGTTCTATCCCCCCCTGACCATTCCCTTCCATCTCCTTGCCGCTCTCAGAGCAATTGCCAGCGGTTCTATGGCCAACGCAAACAGCAGTGGAGAGAGGGGGCATCCCTGTCTTGTCCCACGGTGTAGTCTAAAATACTCAGATGTCGTCCTGTCCGTCCTTACACTAGCCTCTGGGGCCTGATATAGCAGTTTAACCTAGTCCACAAAGCCCTCTCCAAACCCAAACCGTTCCAGCACCTCCCATAAATAGTCCCACTCCACCCAGTCAAAAGCCTTTTCGGCATCCATTGCCACCAGTACCTCCACTTCTCTGCCCTCCGGGGGCATCATAATCACATTGGCTACCAGTTGCCTGCCCTTAACAAACCCCGTTTGGTCCTCCACAATCACGTCCGGTATGCAGTCTTCGATTCTGGATGCCAGGATCTTGGCCAGCAGTTTAGCGTCTACATTAATCAGGGAGATTGACCTATAGGACCCACAGACCTCCGGATCGTTATCCCGATTTAATATCAGCAAGATGATGGCTTGCGACATCGTCGGGGGTATCACCCCATTGTCCCTTGCCTCGTTAAACACCCTAACCAGCACCGGCCCCAGTAAACCCGCAAACATTTTGTAGAACTCCACTGGATACCCATCCGGCCCCAGGGCTTTACCCGACGGCATGGCCTTCAGTCCCCCCATTACTACTTCAGCTCTAATCGGGGCCCCCAGCCGCTCTAACATCCCCCTGCCCACCTTTGGGAAGGTCAGCCCATCTAAGAAGCGTCTCATCCCCTCTGGCCCCGTGGGGGGTTCCGAGGTATACAGCTTACTATAAAAGTCCCTGTTCAGTCCTGCCGGGTCTCCCACCCGGTTCCCTGCCCCGTCCACTACCGTCCCTATTTCCCTGGCCGCCTCCCTCTTCCTAAGTTGCTGTGCAAGCATTCTGCTGGCTTTCTCCCCATACTCATACACCGCGCCCCTGGCCTTTCTGAGTTGCTCTAAGGCCTTCCCAGTGGATAGCGCTCCCAGCTCCGCCTGCAGTCTCCGTCGTTCCCTAAGTAGCTCTGCCCTCGGGGAGTCCGCATATTCCCTATCCGTCCGTGTCATCTCCTGCAATAGTCTATCCATCTCTGCCCTATCCGTTCTATCCCTATGGGCTCGGATTGAGATCAGTTCCCCTCTCACCACCGCCTTCAGCGCCTCCCAGAGCACCGCTGCTGAGACTTCCCCGTATCGTTGACCTGCAGGTAGTCCTGCATGCATTTCCCCACTCTCTCACACAGCCTCTCCTCTGCCAACAATCCCACCTCTAACCTCCACTGTGGGCGCTGGTAACTTTCTTTGCAGACCAGCAGGTCGACCCAATGTGGAGCATGGTCCGAAATAGTGATTGCCGAGTATTCTGTATCCCTCACCCCCTCCAAAAAGGCCCTACTCATAATAAAGAAGTCAATACGAGAATAAACCTTGTGAACATGTGAATGGAACGAGAACTCCTTCCCCGTCGGCCGGCTGATTATCCAGGGATCCACCCCCCCCATTTGTTCCATGAACCCTCTCAGTTCTCTTGCCATTGCCGGGACCCTGCCCATTCTGGAGCACGACCGGTCCAGGTCGGGGTCGAGGACTGTATTAAAGTCCCCACCCATAATCAACTTGTGCAAATCCAAGTGGGGGATTTTCTCCAGCAGCCTTTTGATGAAATCTACATCATCCCAGTTTGGAGCGTAAACATTCACTAGCACCACCTTCACCCCCTCAAGCTTGCCCCGGACCATAAGAAATCTACCCACCCCCATCCGCAACTGTGCTGTCCGCCTCAAATTTAACCCGTTTGTTAATCATGATCGCGACCCCTCTGGTCTTAGCGTCAAGACCTGAATGGAAGACCTGGCTAACCCAGCCCTTCCGTAATCTAATCTGGTCCGTCACTTTCAAATGTGTCTCCTGCAGCAACATTACATCCGCCTTCAGAGCCCGTAAGTGCACGAATACACGTGTCCTCTTGACCGGCCCGTTTAATCCTCTAACACTCCAGGTGATCAGCCTGGTGGGAGGGCACCCTGCCCCCCCCTACACCGATCAGCCTTCCCCCTTCTTGGGCCCACCCCCTGCCCATGTGCCGCGCCTCCCCTGGTCCGCCTCTTGGCAACTCCCACCCCCGACCCCTTCCCTGTTACCTGGTTCAGTTCCCTCCCTCGTCAGCGGTTCATCTTCGCCCCCCCCCCCCCCCCCCCCCAGCAATAACCCCTTGTAACCTAACCCCTGCCATATACTGGCTGTATACACACCCCCCTCCTCGCTCCTGTTGACTAGCTCAAAGCAGCTAGCCTGGTGGCTCTCAACTCCGGCGCCACCATGTCTCACACCTATTGTCCCCCCACTCCCCTCCCCCCCGCCCATCAACACCACCTCCCCAGAACAGCCCTGTTCGAGCAATCGCTCTGGGACCGAGACAGAGAGAAAACAAACAAAGAACAAAGCAACATTCCCAGAAGAAAAAAAAGCAAAGAGAACCCGAACAGCCCCCCAGCACCCAACAACTTAAACTTTAACTATCACTTTGGCTTTAACTTTAAAACTTTCAAACAGGCAAACACAAAAACAAGAACACCCCCAGTTTTAAGTAAAAGAGCATGCCGAACGACATCGCTAACACGAAGGGCAATCTGTGAACAACTGCAGGCATCCCTTAGTACACTCTAACTTGAGTCCATGGGTCCTCAGTTCGGCACCAGTCCATGCCCCTTAGTGAAGTTTCCTCCGGGTCTTCAAAATAATGTTGCTGTTTCCGGTATGTGACCCAAAGCCGCGCCGGGAAAAGTAGCCCGAACTTGACCTTCTTTTTAAACAGAATCTCTTTAATTTGTCTATAGGCTGCCCTCCTTCTGGCCACCTCCTGGCTCAGATCTTGGTAGATGCGCAGGACACTGTTGTTCCATGAGCAGCTCCTTGTGCTCTTGGCCCACTGTCGAACCCGCTCCTTGTCCACAAACCTATGGAACCTGACCACCATCGTCCAGGGCCCCCCCCCCCCCCCACCTCGTGGCTGCCTCGCCTGCACTCTGTGTGCCCTGTCCAGCTCTAACGGACGCGGGAAGAAATCATCCCCCACCAGCTTCTGCAGCATGTCTGCCACATATGCCGTGGCATCCACTCCCTCGGCCCCCTCCGGGAGCCCAATGATTCTCAGATTCTGCCGGCAAGACCTGTTTTCCAGGTCCTCCAGCTTGTCCATCAGCCTTGATTGCTGCTCCTTCAACTTACTAATTTCCACGTCCGCTACCGTTTGGAAATCCGCCTGCTCTTCCACTGTCTTCTCCAGTGCCTGAAACTTCTTATCCTGAGCCTCTGGTCAAGTCGCTCCACCGCTTTCTGGAGCGGTTCCAAATTATCCCGCTTCAGTGCTGCGAAGCTCTCTTTCGTGACGTGCAGCATGTTGTCCAGGGCTGCCTGGACCTTCCTTTCCGTGGTCCATTCATCGGCCATCTTTTCTCCCACTAGAGCTTCCACACCACCTTTGTTTAGCCCCTTCTTCGCCTGTTTTCGCTCCCTTCTGATCCTTAAGTCCATACAACTCTGTATGGATTCAGAGCTAGAGTGCTATTGTTTTTCACTCCAGCACTCAAAAGTTCAAAAAAGTCGGGGAAAAAGGTCTTAAAGTCAGACCGGAGCAAATGTGCGACTTACTCCCTCATAGCCGCCACCGGAAGCCGGTAGTCACCACTGTTGTATATATCACATACATGAGGTGTATTACGGTAAGGCCCCTGTAGTACAGGTACGGGGGTAGATCCCTGCCTGCTGGCTCCGCCCAGTAGGCGGAGTATAAATGTGCGGGCTCACCGAGCTGCAGCCATTTCGGCAGCAGCTGCAGGAGGCAACACATCTCTGCTTA